>NC_056743.1:1717679349-1718031825 GCF_019279795.1 Protopterus annectens | reverse complement strand
TTGCCAACTTCCCTTTGAAGACCAGGGGCGACAGGTGCAAGCCATCCCTTGCGAACGAGCGTGGCGTATCAAGCATGTCATCCCAGGCAAGAGGACATTGGATCCCCTCAGACTGACACCGGTAATCAGACCAATTATCAAGGGTGATCAGTCGGACCCAGTATTGTGGCATTATTCTTGATAAGGGTGGGATACTGCTCAGGGTCAGGGTCATGCTGGCCTGGGCTACACAATCTGAGAGCCCCTCTATGTCTCCTTTCATGTATCCCAGGGTGGTATGTCTCCGGTCTTTGACACCAGCATGGACAATGACCGCGTCATACTTGTACATGCTGCGGAGTGACCTGAGTGCGTGTGTTATATGGCGGATTCCAGCGCCTGACAGGCAGCCTACTGTGATCATTCCCTTGTTCAGTCAGGTGGGTGGGACGTCGGTGTGTCTGACTATGGCATCACCTATTACAAGTGTGTCTGGCATTGTGTGTGGCCTTGAGGTTTGTGACTGTTTAGCACACTGACGTTGAGAACTATGTGTTGCATGTCCTATGTCTTGTGGAGGCAGTTGCTTGGGTGTCTGCTTCGGAGGCCTCGTTAGGTTCATTACATGTTTTAACAGTGCCTCCGAGTATGTCTTTGTGTGTTCATGTGTTTGTTTAGCATTTGTGATAGTTCCATGTGACACTGGGTTTGTGGTGTGCGTGGTGTCCTTCCCCTCCCATTTGGTCTTGCCAGTCGTGGTTTTGGAGAGCTCAGCCTCCTGTCTGGCTATATAGTTGCATCTCTCACATGTATCATGTTTAGTGGGGGAGGTGCGGCTTGTCCGTGTCCATGAGGCACCTGTAACATTGCCTCAGGATGCCCAGATTCACCATCTGAACAGGAGAGGTCGCTATCAATTTACCCTTCGACATGCCAGAGAATGTGAATGCGTTTGCTGTGTAACTGGGTCAGAAGGGACCTATAGGGAAGTGGGTACTCAAGGGGATTCTAGGCTAGTGTAGAATTCCGTCTAGTATACATGTACTTTACCTATGTAGGAATACTGTGGGAGCAGGTGCTGAGCTTTTGTGATAGAGAACAGACAGTTTAGATTGCAAGTAGAGAAGTTCTACATGTAAACCTGCGGAGCATGGAGCCAGATGTAGTGTAACGTTGTTTACACGGTACATGACACACATGTCCACACATATACTGCACCTGACGCCTGTGGTCGGTGCCACAGGCTACGGTGGACAGAGACATCACATACATGGCATGACACAGTACAGGTATGGTGACATTCTGCAGGTGTCATACATAGCGTGCTGGCGACTGACCGCAGGTGTCACCTGTCAGCTGTGGTGCACGCTGTGCAGCAGTAGGATGCTGTACCGGTACAGGAATATGTCCACAATCGCGGGGTGTACACCACTATGGCGCACAACCCATTGTGTGCAGATGGGGACACCTGCCTGTGTGGTCAGCACCCTCACAATACAATGCACCCACACGCCATGTCACAGGGGGTGGACTTGCACAGGTGGCCAGTATGGCTCACAACTATGGTATTGACAGGGTCGTACAATGCAGCGCCAGTACGGGATGGTCACCCTGTGTGGTTAGTGTCCATTCACAACACTATATCTGCATACACCCTCACAACAGGCAGCAGACATACACACATGTTGACACACTTACATGGTGGTGACCACACATGTTTACACGGAGGGACGACGTGTTGCATGTACTGCACCATCCACATCCATGCACCCCACACCGAGGTTTGTACAGATCTCTACCATGCTGTACAGTGATGTGTGGCACGTGGCACATAGTCCCCCCGATCTGGGGCATACATGGGCACACATTCCTGCACACATGTCGGTGCTGGGAATGCCACACCCGCTATATGGGATATGTGCAGGCGTGCAGCGGTATGTAGTGCATCATGCGTACCAACACTGTATCCGGCAGCTGTGCCGATATATGCACTTGGGAGGTGGTAGGGGTTACAGTGGCCATGTGACATATGGTCGATGACACCTGACCGATGGGTATGCATTATGGCAGCACTGTCATGTAACGGCGACATAGCAGACTGTATGCACATAGCAGGGTAGGATGGTGTGTGACACACCTGTGACCACCTCCTGCACACATGCATGTGGACAGGTGTTTAAACACATGATGTACACACATACCGCCATGCGTGCTGTTACTGTGCCACCATATGACGGCCCCCATGATGGGTATGCATGTGGTAGGGGGTTGCAACTGTGTTATGGACATCGGACACCGCTCATGGATGGCTGCACCTTGCACAGTGCACGTGTCACATGTATCCCCTGTTGCCATGTGTGTATGCATTGCTATGTTGTGAAATGTGTGTCAACATACATGGAACATGGACTGTGGTATGGTATCACAGCTGTCACAGGCAAACTGTACAAGGGTATGTGTCCCAGTCAACACAGCTACACCCTGTAGGGGGAGCATACCACAGACATGTGTTCACCTTTCATTCATGTGTGTATTACCGCGTACGCCAGTGTTATGCATGTGGTACATCACAGGCTTTGTATGTGTCCTGTGTGCAGTCCATGCACACAGCCAATCACATATATGACATATCCGGACTTTGTTTCACTGTGGTACAGCTGCAGTCATGTGTCATATCTGTGTCAGGCCCATGGTATCTGTGGAGCACGCCTGTCCATGTATACCGATATGGGCGGACTACATCACACCTGTGGGATCATTGATAGTACATGTGTACTCTGCATGACGGCCGTACACCACCATATAGACCTGCGGACATATGTCACATGCTGTTGCTGGACCGTGAGGCATACTGCTGCACCGATGACATGGTGCTGGCATGGCAGCTACAGTGTTCACTGCAGTGTGTACATGTTCAGCCTGCACCCGTGACTCCTGTGATGTCATCTGTGTGTGTACATGTAACTGCATGTGTGTCCACCCTGTGCGTGTGTAACGGGTTTACCTGGCCATGACTTGCGGTGTGTACACTCCGTCTGCATGCCGGACGGTGTGTAGCACATACTAAGTGTGTGAGCATGCCCGGGTTGCTGTTGTGTAGGTGGACACACATGACGGTCCACACTCTGCCCTTCCATGATTCCACCCCATGTGTATGCATGTCTGCACTCTGCAGATTCTAAGTGTGTGAGCATGCCCAGTAAGCAGCTGTGTAGATGGACACACAGTACAGTGCACACCGCGCCCGTCTGTGAAGATACCCCGTGTGCATGTATGTTTCCCCTTTGCAACCGCCACGTGTGTGAGCATGCCCAGATTGCTGTTGTGTAGGTGGACACACATGACGGTCCACACTCTGCCATTCCATGATTCCACCCCATGTGTATGTATGTCTGCACTCTGCAGATTCTAAGTGTGTGAGCATGCCCAGTAAGCAGCTGTGTAGATGGACACACAGTACAGTGCACACCGCACCCGTCTGTGACAATACCCCGTGTGCATGTATGTTTCCCCTTTGCAACCGCCACGTGTGAGCATGCCTGGGTTGCTGTTGTGTAGGTGGACACACACGATGGTCCACACTCTGCCCTTCCATGATTCCACCCCATGTGTATGCATGTCTGCACTCTGCAGATTCTAAGTGTGTGAGCATGCCCAGTAAGCAGCTGTGTAGATGGACACACAGTACAGTGCACACCGTGCCTGTCTGTGACAATACCCTGTGTGTATGTATGTTTCCCCTTTGCAACCGCCACGTGTGTGAGCATGCCCAGGTTGCTGTTGTGTAGGTGGACACACACGACGGTCCACACTCTGCCCTTCCATGATTCCACCCCATGTGTATGCATGTCTGCACTCTGCAGATTCTAAGTGTATGAGCATGCCCAGTAAGCAGCTGTGTAGATGGACACACAGTACAGTGCACACCGCGCCCGTCTGTGATGATACCCCGTGTGCATGTATGTTTCCCCTTCGCGACCGCTAGGTGTGAGGGCATGCCCAGTACGCCATTTGGGGGTACACAGTACAGTCGGCACCGATGTTTGCTACTAGGCATGTAGCCATGGCCAATGACATCCTGCATAGCCATGGTGGCCGTCTAGGTGAGTCATATGTGGTTGATATGCCACAATCGCTGCCTACATCATGCACGCCGGTTGCCCTCTCATAGGGTATACTGTCTGTGGTGCACCCCGTATCCATGTTGTGATGTTGTGCTCCATAGTTAGCTGGTATTCCCGAGTGCAGCACTACCGTGTTACTGTACGCCCACCTTGGGATGATAACATGCTGTGTGACTGCGCACTCTGTCTTCATTCCCTATCGGCTGCCTTGCCTCTGCAGATGATATCACCCACCTAGGGGTATGCCTCCTGACAGCGCTGTGCTCAGTAATCTCGGTAGCGCGTTCTGTAAATGCATCATGCTGTAGTGTGTTCATGTAGGTAGGCGTAGGTTCAATTCCCGGCCCTTCCCTGTGTGTGTGTGAGGTGTGTGTTTCCAGCTGCCTCTGCAGATGGTCATGCTTTTAGACGCTTCGCAACACATACCTTGGCTATTGTCAGCTATTCCTTTACGGATGACGTCACCCGCCTAGAAGTATGCCTCTGACAGCGCTGTACTCAGTAATCTCAGTAGCGCGTTCTGTAAATGCATCATGCTGTAGTGTGCTCATGTAGGTAGGCGTAGGTTCAACTCCCGGCCCTTCCCTGTGTGTGTGTGTTTCCAGCTGCCTCTGCAGATGGTCATGGTTTTAGACACTTCGCAACACATACCTTGGCTATTGTCAGCTATTCCTTTACGGATGATGTCACCCGTCTAGAAGTATGCCTCTGACAGCGCTGTGCTCAGTAATCACGGTAGCGCGTTCTGTAAATGCATCATGCTGTAGTGTGTTCATGTAGGTAGGCGTAGATTCAACTCCTGGCCCTTCCCCATGTGTGTGTGAGGTGTGTGTGTGTGTTTCCAGCTGCCTCTGCAGATGGTCATGCTTTTAGACGCTTCGCAACACATACCTTGGCTATTGTCAGCTATTCCTTTATGGATGATGTCACCCGCCTAGAAGTATGCCTCTGACAGCACTGTGCTCAGTAATCTCGGTAGCGCGTTCTGTAAATGCATCATGCTGTAGTGTGTTCATGTAGGTAGGCGTAGGTTCAACTCTCAGCCCTTCCCCATGTGTTTGTGAGGTGTGTGTGTGTGTTTCCAGCTGCCTCTGCAGATGGTCATGCTTTTAGACGCTTCGCAACACATACCTTGGCTATTGTCAGCTATTCCTTTACGGATGATGTCACCCACCTAGAAGTATGCCTCTGACAGCACTGTGCTCAGTAATCTCGGTAGCGCGTTCTGTAAATGCATCATGCTGTAGTGTGTTCATGTAGGTAGGCATAGGTTCAACTCCCAGCCCTTACTCGTGTGTGTGTGTGAGGTGTGTGTGTTTCCAGCTGCCTCTGCAGATGGTCATGCTTTTAGACGCTTCGCAACACATACCTTGGCTATTCTCAGCTATTCCTTTACGGATGATGTCACCCGCCTAGAAGTATGCATCTGACAGCACTGTACTCAGTAATCTCGGTAGCACGTTCTGTAAATGCATCATGCTGTAGTGTGTTCATGTAGGTAGGCGTAGGTTCAACTCCCGGCCCTTCCCCGTGTGTGTGTGTTTACAGCTGCCCCTGGAGAGAGTAGTTCTTTTAGACGCTTCGCAACACATACCTTGGCTATCGGCGTCTATTCCTTTACGGATGTTGTCACCCACCTAGACGTGTGCCTCTGACGGTGCTGTGTTCAGTGGTCCACGTAGCACGTTCCATACCTGTGTCATACTGTCGTGCGGTTGGGTAGGTGGGGGTAAGGTCAATCCCCATGCCTGCCAGCTGTGTGCGTGTGTCTATGCTCCCAGCCGCATGGGTTCATAGGTTATGGCTTTAGAGGTTCCGCAGAACACTTATATCCTGCCGACATCTCTGTGTTTGTGGATGGTGTGACGCAGCTCGTGGACTGCCTGTGTGCCTGCTGTGGTTGGCAACCTCTGTAGCATGTTCTCCACGTGCGCCCTGCTGTGGTGTGGTGGGGTGGTGCTGTGTACGTTACACTCCCGGCCTTGCCACATGTGTCCGTTTGTATCTCTCTCGATGTATATATACATACTTATGTTGTGCCCATAGCGCTGCTCTTGCATGGACAGCTGTCTGTCCCATGTATCACATATTTGCACGGCTGACACATAGAACTGTGGTACGATGCATATCCACTCATTGTCCATGCAACGTTCGTATTCCGGCATGCCCTAGAGACATCTGCTGGATATCGTGGTAGACAGCTATCCTTGCTGTACTGACACTGTACCCGTACACACCATAAACCTTGTGTATCATTGCCTGTTTATGGTGTGTGTATGTCTATCTGAGCTGTGTGCAAGGTCGTGTGTATGTCCCGCTATAGCCGTCTGTGCAGGTGTCGCCACTATGGGTAATCCTTGTAGACCGCTGTTTCATGTGCACTTCAGCACATACCTGCAGACCGTACTACCCCTCCTACGGCAGCACGGGAGCGGCCTTAGATCAACTGCTGCCCTAGGCGATAGGGCTCCATGGCGCACACCTCCACAACACATGGTGCCCCCATCCTGGTGTACCTACATGACATAACTACTAGAAAGGTGGCCCTGCTAGTGCGGCACCCTAGGCAGCCGCCAGGTTGGCCTATGTCTACGGACGGCTATGAGCACATCCCAAGGCATACTTTTACATTCAGTGTTTTACAAAGGCTAGATTTTAATCCCAGAGGGGGGACCTTACCAACTATACTTTAGAATGCGAATTGAGATGGATTATTAGGTGGAGAGCTGACCAAACACCAGGGTTGAATGATGAAGCACAGATTAAGCCTCTTTTGAGAAGCAGGTGGCTTAAACCCAAATAACAGGAATGTAGTTTAGGTACAGCTATACATTTAACACCTATTAGTCCACTCTTTCAGTTGTTTACCACTGTTTTACATTGATATAATATACATATTTTCTATATATATTGTTAGATTTATAATTGATGAGAATTAGGCATAGTACAATATAATATGATACATGTTTTAATAAGATGATTTTAAAGATGTTAATATATGTGTGAGTATTTAACATTGCATTTGCGCTTTATATGCTGGGGTTAATTGTTCATTGTTTGATGAGAAATTGACCAATGACAATGTAAGGAGGGATATTTAAAGCCTGAATGCTTTTATGTTATGTGTAAGTCTGAAGGAGCCTATGGGTGAAAGCGCTTACTTGTATATAAAGGAACCTTTTTATACCATTTGGGCACTGTCCTGGACAATTTCTACGTTGACTGTTTCATCTACCTATGTGTTTTTTGGATTGTGTGCCATAAGGTGCCAGCGGTTATTTTATGTTGATTAGGTGTAATCCATGGTCAATTGACATTAATCATATTACTTCATTAAAGGATCTTCTTTATAAGTGGGAACGGCATAGTTTAACCATCCTATGACCTTCCTAGTTGAAGTTGTTAGTGAGCCATTAGTATGTGTTCCACAGGTTGCCCATTTGTTCCGCATTATGGAAGCGAGTGATCCCCATTTTGGTGATGGCAGATTGAGAGCTGTGTACGCCTGTATTCGCATGACGGTCTGACTTTGTATGTGGAATGTCTAATGTAGTCCCTATCTGTATTTCCTGTGCTATGCCTTACTGCAGCTGTGTAATTCAGCCAGGTTTCCAGCTATGGGTGCCATCTTGGTCATACGCTTGTCCATCCATGGGAATCGCCTACTGGACACTGCTATAGGGCTGTACACATTTCACACCTGCTTTCAGCATTATCCGGTGGATGCTTTGCATCATTGGTGGGGAGTAAGGCTTGTGCTATACCCACATCCCTCCCACGGGGCGGGCCAATGGATTATCTGCCAAACAACACCGAGCCCCATTTCTGCATACCCAGGCTCCCATGGCTGCAACCCTCGACGGTACACATTACACATCCTTCATGTGTGCGGGACTGGGATGTGGACGCACTTCTATGGACTCGACAATCTGGGGATTTCTGTTCATATGTCCTGCATTTCATGGACACTTGTCATCAACCTTAAACACGCTGGTGGTGCATATGTCTAGCTGTGCCGTAGTCACGGCTGTTATTTCTTCTGGGTCGATCGCAGCTGGTTGATATTGCGAACGGATCCATTTTTGGAGTCCTACATTGGACACCAGTGTGCATATGTAAAGTGTAGAACTTGTTGGACTGTCACCATCTGGCCATTGGTTTTGACTGATGCTGTATGTTCTCCATTCGCGGATGTCTGTTTGACTACCCATATTATGTATTACTTGGCATATCTACATCCATGTATAAGCGGAAATACAGCAGACCTTGAGTCCTGGTCATCTTCATAAAAGACATTAATGAACATAAACCAGACCAAAACAGACGATGACAATAACGATACACTCCACAGTCCAAAGATACTGAGCGGTTTCACCCACTAACATGGGGCATCGTCAGAGTACGAAATACATTAGATAGTCATCCCTTATATACTTCCTTCAGAGTCAGTTTAAAGACAATTAATCAATAAACTTGCTCATAGTTAAGTGGACAGTGCTCCAAGTCTTAAAGATAAAGTGACATATAAATATCAGTGTTGCATACATTACTTAATGGAAACATTAATACAAGAACAATGTGTTAATATAAATACAATATTGGTCAATACAATCAGTATATTGAAACATAATTGATAATTGTTGTGAGTAAACCTTAGAATGTAGTGTGTTGATAATGATATTATGTATATTAATGTGTATAATTGTTGTATTAAGATTCCAAATCATTGAATAAATAAGTACAATTAAATGCATATTTAGTATAAATATGAATGTAAATAAGAGTCACAATGTTAAATATAAATATGACTGTATATAACTATATAAATATGATATGGAATAAACTGTAGTTGTTTACATCTTGTTTTCGAAAGTGACATATCTATGTCCATGTGTCATATATACGGGCCGTCGGACTGCTGTGTGTAGATATATACATGTGAACCCCTCGTTTCGTACCTTGCTTTGTTACTGTCTGTGGATTACCTGTGTACACACGTCTATTACCATACCATACCTTTCCACTGTACAGGTTCTGGCATGGTGTACGGCAGGTTGGCCCTTAATCTTGCTGTGTGTTACATTGACCTGTGTCTATCTGGCAATTCGCTGGCGTGTCATGTGAGACCTTCTTGCTTCTATAGGGACCTGATCCCGTAATTGTGACGTGCTTCCACTGGCCATATATTTCTCTGTCGTCTGGGATCTGTATGTAACCAGTCCTTTCAGGACACTTTCTATTGTTGTTCATTTTTGGTTACATATATGAGTACTTTGGTATGTTGTGCTATTATTGTGTGTGGAGCATTTCTCCACGGGCCTCTGCTGACACTGGACATATATCCAGCTAGCCTAGCCCGGTCAACAAGTGTGAGCCAACTAAACACAATTCGTATGGTGGCACCTTCTGACAAGTGGGTCAGGTTACAGATGCATAACCGTCGTCAATCCATACTACTAACACACACGTTATTCTATCCACATTCTATGTTTGTCCTATCACATAGCATGTGTTTCTCACTATTTCTACCGGTACTTTACATGGCATTGTCCGATTCCATACTTTCAGAGGCTGACAGTTTTGAGACATGTATAACTGACGTGGAGGACACAGCATTAACTTTCCCTGCTGTGAGCGGATCACACATGCACATGCGCACTTGCATTTCCTAATTGTGGGTTACGCGCAGGCGCACATGCATATCCGTATTCTGGTTACATATGTTTACTGGGTCTGTGTGGTTACGTGGTCTGTATTAGTTGTGACTGTTCCGGTAACATGTCTCTGATCCGGTTGACGGACATGTGCGGAACACACCTTCACCTTTACACATGTAACAGTCTTTGCGGCATGGACGCATTACGTACACGTTCACATTTATATGTTCTATAGTCGTAATTCAAACGGGACTGCATTCACGTTTGCTGGTTGCTGTGACCACTGCACGTTAGCTGTTCTCTCTCATTTATATGCATACCCATGGTACTTAGCTAAATTTACATATCCCCCCCCGCACTCACGTACGTCACAGGCATCCATTCTCCTGCTGGGAAAAGTGCGGGACTACATGTTACACATTCCTTATTCCCTACCGCTCATGGCCCAGGATGCATATGTCGTGACCGCAGGGATATTCAGATCACAGGGGCTTATAGCCCCTACGCATACAGGCCTTCGATTGTCAGGGTGTTCCTGTGGTGCTTTGGTTTTGGTCTTGTCCGCCTAGTGTATGGAACTGCCCTGACCGTGTACGAATGTCAGACGAGTCACATGGGCATGGTTTGTCCGTGTCTATGATACCATATCCCCCCCCCATTATTCCTAACCGTGTGCGCTGATTGGCCGGCGTGCCCATTGTAGATCGTGTTATAGTAATTGCACACGGTCTGGTCGACCGGACCTATTTCCATTACTATACCTTGGTATTTATAACCTGTGTCGCTATGTTACATGGGTTTAACATTGCGTGACAGCTTTCACTGAGCCACGGACATGTCCGTTGCTTACTTTGGGGCAGTCCCGCTCTGCTACACACATTTAACATGGCGGAACAGGTTGAACAGCACAGCAACGGGGACATCGGGCTCTCCATCGCTGTTTTGTATTGAATCGTTATGTTGACTTTGTTTCACATAGCGAGACCGTGTCGACAATGGCAACGGACATCTCGCGCAGTACGTCTGCACTGCCGCGGGTGCCGTATGTCTGCGGATGGGCGGCGGACAGGCATTATGTTGTGCCATTATGTCTGGGAATATATGGTTTCTTTCCCTAGATGATATGGCATACTAGCAATGACCCGCATCTGGGTGTGGGTACTGCTGTATTTACCCACGGTTGCCTTTGTATGGTCCCTCGGGCATCGGCCTCGGGACTGCTCCACGTCTACCGTGGGTATATCTAGCATTACCCACATCCGGGCGTGGGTTATTGCTATGATATTCTGTGTGTACAGACACGTGTGTTTGGACAACCTACAATAGCTTCTGCTATTGGCATACGATGCTGTGGGTGGTGCCGGTTACCATACATATGCCTTTCTCAAAAGCCGACTTCACACTTCTAAACACTAGTGTGGTCTCCTTTACGGCCCCTGAGCTGGTGGTAAACATTACTCAAACCTCTGAATCAATTACATATGCCTTCTAACAGCACCTACAGGACTGCATGGATCAGGCAATCCCAAACAAAACTGAGACTCTTTGTACCAAAGGCAAGCATCCAGTCTGGTGGACCCCAGCCATAAAGAAGCTCTACAACAAAAGGAGGAAGCTACTACAAGATAGAGCAGAATCCTTGAAAGGTAAGACACCCTTGCTCATTATACGTGAAGAACTAAGATCTCTCATAAAATCATCCAAGGCAAATTCGAGAGATAAATCACCAAGGACTCAACAGACAATCATAAGGCCTTTTTTAGCTATGTTAGACACCTAGGAGGAAACTCCCAGATATGCTCAGAATTAGTTCAAAATGATGTGAAGATTACTGAACCTACACACATTGCCAACATACTGGCTGACAGGTTCAGTGCAAACTTCTCCCCCCCCCCAATAGGAGAGGTATCTATACCAGAGGATTGTAGCCCCCAGAACATCTGTAACGCCCAGGTGAGAACTGCTCTCTCCAAGGCAGTAAACACAGCATCCATTGGACCAGATGGTGTCCCCGGCTGTGTACACCACGAACTCAATGAGGAATTAAACCCACAGTTAGGACAGCTGTTTAATCTTGGCCTCACCTCAGGATACGTACCCAAGTAGTGGCGCAAGGAGACTGTGGTCCCACTTCACAAGGGCGTTGCCTCCACTGACCCTGGAAATTACCATCCCATTAGCTTGACAAGCCTCATCTGCAAAGCCATGGAGAGGATCATAATGGAACTCATAGATAAAGACATAGGGAACTTGCAGACTTTGGATCCAACCCAGTTTGGCTTGGTCAAAGGCAGATCATGCCTTTTAAACTTGGTTGACTTTTTCGGAACAGTCACCAAGGCCATTGATGAGGGTAAGGCAGTCCATACAGCCTACCTCGACCTGGCAAAGGCCTTCGACACAATACCCCCCTCAGGTATCATTGAATAACTCATCAGCTTGAATGTAAACCCATACATCACAAGATGGGTTGCAAACTGGCTAGGTGACAGAACCCACATGGTCAGAGTTGCTGGCGCCATGTCAGACTCAAAGCCGG
Source organism: Protopterus annectens (assembly GCF_019279795.1). Classification (NCBI taxonomy): domain Eukaryota; kingdom Metazoa; phylum Chordata; order Ceratodontiformes; family Protopteridae; genus Protopterus; species Protopterus annectens. The sequence goes on along the minus strand of NC_056743.1, from coordinate 1,718,019,526 downwards.
TCACAAGTGGTGTCCCACAGGGCTCACTCCTGGGTCCACTCTTGTTCGGCATCTACTTTTCAGAAGTACAAGCAAACACAGGTGGGTTATGGCTGACAAAGTTTGCAGATGACTGCAAACTGGGTGCCATAGTCGAACACACATCTGACACAGATATCCTTCAGAAGGGCCTCACAGAAATGGATAACTGGTGCCAGAGACATGGCCTAAAGCTAAACGCTGAGAAATGCATAGTCATACCCTTCGGGAAAAACAAGGTTACCCCTAGCTACCATATAGGTGGCAATCCACTGAGCACAGACGAAGTTCCCAGGGATCTGGGGACCCAGGTTGACAGTAACCGTTCGTTTGACACTCACATTGCTAAAGTAGTTAGGTAGACCTTCTACATTGCCCACCTGATCATGAAGGGATTCACATCTCGATCAAGGGAGGTCATCGTCCCCCTGTACTCATCACTCCTTAGACCTATGATTGAGTACAATGCCCCATTCGGAATGTATCTGACCCGACACCTGCAGCAGCTGGTAAGGCCCCAAAAGTTCATCACCAAAAGGATACAGGGTCTCAAGAATATGTCTTATGCTGCCCGGCTGAAAGAACTCCAGCTCTATTCAGTCGCATACCGCTTGCTCAGAGGTGACCTGTGCCTGACATACAAGGCCATGTCAAACCCAGATTTGATGAATATGCTTCACCTAAAGAATCTAGATCCCTCAGAACCACAAGGGCGGGAGACTTAAACCTTGACACGGTCATTAATAGAACATGCTGGGGGACAGATTCATCACCCAGAGACTCATTATGCTGTCGAACAACATCCCTGTACATGTGGGGCAGAGCACCTCGCTGGTCTTGTTCAAGAGGACTCTTGACCAATGGATGGGAGATTGCAGATATACCCCAGGGATTACTTCAGTGTCACTGCTTGACAGAGGTACAGTTATATAATAGGCATAGTTTTCTTCAAACTGAAGGGGTGGCGAACGCCACATAACTATGGGCTAGGCTTATAAATGCCCTTGGGCAGATAGCCTACTATGAACCTATGAACCTATGAACCTATGTTCATAGTTTGTCCCATTCACACTTGTCTATCCCCTGTCCTCATTCGTACATGGATATTTCTGTGGCACATGATTGAACTATGTATTACCTGCAGGTATGCTGTGTACAGTGCACATATGTCACGGTTGATTACAGTGTATCTGTGTACCTACCTCTGTGATACTGAGGACTACCACACATCCTTCGCAGCATTACATGCGTATGTCCATACTATTATCCGTTGGCCTGTGGGGGGTTGTCAGTGCGACGGTTACACGTGTCCCTGTTTGTGCACGCATTATGGTGGTCTTTGACCAGCCTCCGTTGCTATCGTGGGATGGACGGTGGTGTTGGTGTGTGTTTGGGTTGTGTTTCCACTGCCGATACGTCAGTGGGGGGTGGGGTTGGCACATGTTCCTCTTTGCAGGGGGCCCCATCCTGGACATTTGTGTCATGCGTCAACACTTGGCACATGCCATATGTCCTGTGATATTCCCACAGTCGTGTATGCCTTCCTGCATTACTACTGCGTGTTACTGGCAGTTTGTATCTGGTACGCATGGCTATTATGTTGGATAGCTTAGGCTATTCCCATGATATGACATACCCATTCATCCGGGCATATACGTGTTATTCAATCCTTTGCATTGGCCATGGGTGTTTGGCCATCTGGCACCACTATTATCTACGTGTGATGTCCCACCTTCACCTTCTGTGCATGTGGCACCCTGTTGGGGTGTCCTGCTTGATGGGCGGATGTTCCGCCCTATGTGTTGTGTTTGACATGTCTGCATAGCTGATCATTGGTACAGTGGCTGCACATACTGCTTTGTCCAGATGTGTACAGTTATGGACACCGTGGCGTGTGAACGCCTATGGGGTTTCGACAGGTCCATACCACATGCGGGATGTACGCATTCTGCCGACACATTCACATGCAGCCATTTGGATATCAGTACCTGAGGTGGGATGTTGACATGTGGGGTACATATTTGCACACGTGGCACTGCCTAGGACAATACTTCATACTACATTTGAGGTATACCCACTGTGTGTAGGTGTGCAGCTGCGCAAGGCTGCTAGCTGGATTGGGTGGACGGTCGTACATGGGTGCGGGTTACGTGCTATGACGGGACTGTTGTGTATTACATTTGCATGCATGGGTTCTGCTTCTGGATATTCCGCTTCGGCATACGCCATCCTATGTGTATGCACGGCAATGTTGCTGGGTGTAGTACATGTTGCTATGCACATGTTTGTCTGTGTTTAGGGTATCTGGTTTCCTTCTGGTTGTTATATAGACACGGCTGCCCGGCTGTGTACTCTCACTACCACTGTGGAACTGCTGTTGACCATGCCCATGGGGCTACTTGTGTGTAGGTGCGGTGCGCTGACATGCTGCGGTACACCTTCACTGGGTATGCCCACTGACAGTGCATTGCGTGACGGACACGGTAGTACGTGTATACTTTGTTCCTTGGACGGGTACAATTTGGACTTCGTGGGTTATTGTTTGGTTCTCCGTGTTGTGTAGACGGGTACTATGTTGCATACTCTGCGTACGTTTCATTATCCACGGACACTGGCTGGTGCAGTTACTATTGCAGGCGGCCTGTGACAGTCAGCACTTTAGGTTGCTCCTCGCATGCCGGCTTGGCCACATCTACGGGTGCATCCTACTTGGGCTCGCGCACGTGCCCTCTGCATGTGGTTGTGGTTGCGGCACGCACTCATTACTATGCATGTGGCGCTGCTATGCCAGTTATACACTGCACTGCTGGCGCACGCCTTACACCGGCCTTGCGCCGAGCTTCATGAATCCGGGGGAATAAGTGCAAAGCAACTAATGCTATATTTTGTATTTTGTTACATGGCTGACCAAACCTTTTACGGTATAAACAGCATCAGAATGTGAATATTTTTGTCTTTAAAATGAATGTATGCCTTTATGTAAGGAACTTAACTATTTAAAAAAAAATTACAGGATATGAAATATGTGATGGTTGTAATATAAATTTATATCTTTGCATATCCAATTAAATGAAGTTTTTATTATTCCCTGGAGAATTTGGTGTATTGTCCACTCACATTTATAATACTGCTCATTTAAATTTCCTTGTAGAGTCACAGTATATCACTCACATGTTTTGCTATCTGAAATATAAAACTTTATAATGCTTAAAAGGTGTTTTTGCCTTAGTGGCCATTTTCTGACATGGTTTCTTAATTTTTAGCTAGAAATCTCAAATATGCTCAGAGTCCATAGGTTCATAAGTTCCTTACTATACCTATTTATATAGCTGTAAACCTGAAATGAGTTTTCTCCTGTGTTATTCAGTTACAGCTAGCACCTGTCTGGAGTTTTTTAATTGTATAATGCCATTAAGTATAACTATTTGTTTACAGTTACTAAACTGAGTATACGTGGTGTGTACCAAACCTTTTCAACAGATCTGAGAGCTTCTTCCCCTGAGGTCTGTAAGGGTAGAATAGCTGAAAAGAATCTTGACAGGATTAATGCTTGTTTATGTGGGTTTATGAAGCACTTGAGAAGTATAGGAATTCCCAGCTTTTGAATACTATTGCCCTGTACATACGGGACTGCATTTTTGGCCTAAATGTACTGACTCTCAAAATTTAATTTAAAAAATATGTTTATGGAAAATATAAAAATTAAGTGGAAAGGAAAAGGGTTATGGTTAAATCTTGATGAGATTTTTTTCTGAGAAAACAATATTCTTGGCTTGAATGCCATAATAACACAACTTTTTATTCTATACTTCAGCCGCTCTACATTTGTATGATGCGTACAGATCGCCACTATGAGTAAAGACTGCATTTTTATGTACCTGTTTCTTTACTAAATAAAGCTGCTAAACAAATTTGCACTCTGTGGATGTCATGTGATGACCCAGCACTGAATCAGTAATCAAGGAGCCTCACTCTTCACCACTGGCAACAATGGGGGATGTACATTAGGAGGATAACACATACACACACGCACAGTATTTCCAGCTGCAGCTCTCTGCATCAATTTCCCTTAAGAGCACACAAAGACAACAGTCAGTCTAGGCTGGTTTCTCCCTCTTTCTCCAGATCCCCAGTAAGAACCTCCACTGGTACAGCTATAGAGTAGAGATCTCAGCTGAGTGGCCAAGCCAAAACCTCCAGCACCCTCTTATGTCCAACCAGTGCTTCATGCCCCTGCCCAAGTAGCTGACACATGCACTCTTTGAGGTTTGATTCACACACACACACACACACACACACGCACACACGCACACACACACACACACACACACACACACACACACACACACACACACACACACACACACACACACATCTGAATAAGGCTGGCACAGGTTTACTAGCTATGCTCCCTTTTGCCCAGACTATAAGGTAGTTATCACTGCCACCAGCCAACTCCTTATTAGCTACTTTAAGGCTCTTAACAAAGGGTATCCAATCTTACTGGGTAATATTAATATTACTACAAATAGTAGTTTGACCATGAGCAAGGCTATTAGGAGTGGCCCACACAGTGTCACCAAATAAATATGCAAGTACTCTCAAAACTTAAATATCTCTAGACAGATCAGCCACAATGAAAGATTTAAATATATTTAATAATATATAATAAAAGAACAAGAAAATACTTGCATATTACAGTGACATCAGAGTTCAAAATCACAGGACATATTTAAAACAATGTTGCACGACAGTCTCAAATAAATAAAGAAAACTATCTAAACTAAGCTTTATTATATTCCTGACTGTATCTTCAAAAATTACTATTCCCTACTTACTGAGTTAGAAAAAGGCAGATGTGTGGTGAATGGTTCTTGTCAGGTCCAAGACAGAATACAGAATGCCCTGTCTCTCTAAGAGACTTTTAAAATTAATATATCAAGTATCACTGCTGGGATAGCTTGCAGAGTAACATCATTTCTTGTCATCTGACTCTATCCCAGGTGAAATCTCCACTGCTGCAGCAGGCAGTATTTATCATCTACATGTGAAAATACATAGACCTGAGATCTTTGGCAGGTGCTGGAAGTCATAAAAAATTGCATTTCTTCATGCTTTCAGATGTAGTAATTAGTTCACTACAAAGACAATAGAGAAAGCATCTCAGCACAGACTTTGGACTGAAAGATACCACCTTTTATTGCGTAGCCATAAACAATTTAATTTCTGCATTCCTGAAGTTAACCTCCTGTATTCCAGTTTCCACTGTTAAGATATATACATTTAAACATTTACAACAGTGCATGTGCATTTCTGTTCTTTTCCAGTTGGGCACACTGTGGTTACATTTTAAGCCCAAACACTTTATAAAATACCTTTTTAGCACACATGTCTGTACAAACCAGTTTGATATACACATGACATACAACTCTAATACAGTTGTAACACAATCATCTTATATAGATCATGTTGATAATCACAAATGACATATAATTATTTACAAGATTCCAGATTGCTGTGCTGGCAGTATCCCACTTTGTCACACTTCTTCGCCCCCTCAAAGACTCAAGCTAGTTTTTCAAGTGACCCTTAAGAAATGTTGCTTGAAATAGATGAACCTATCTGGGAATACATTACCCCATACCCTGTCTTGAGATCCCAGCTGCCTTTGCATTGCTGACCCCAGTACAGTGCTGCACTGTTATATCATATGCTTGCAATCCTAGGCTCCACCATAGTAATTTGGGATTTTGCTGGCTGACTCCCTGTAGCCATGGTTCTCCCTCAGACTCCTCCTGCCTCCTCCTGCAAATACTTAGCACCAGGGCCTCCCTATCATGGTTAGGTTTCATGGTGTTAACATGGTACAATTTGTGCCCCCGCTTCCTGCCTTCCTTTCCACTTTGAAGGGTCCTTTCCAAGCTGCCTGCAGCTTGTTGTGTCTGACAGGAATGGAAACCATAACCTGATGCCCCACAGCATACTCTCTAGTTTGAGCATTCCTGTCACACCAGACCTTTTTCTGCTGCTGGGCTTTTGCCAGGTTCTCCTGAGCCAAGCCTATAAATTCCCTCGGCCTTGTCCTGAGGTTTAGGATATATGCCACAACAGACTCCTTGTGGGATTCACACTCCCCCTCCCCCTCATAATGAATCAAATCTACAGGTCCACTCACCCTATGCAGATACAGCAACTCAAAGGGTGAAAAACCTATAGATTCATGGGGCACCTCTTTGTAAGCAAACAACAGATGGGGCAAATATTTGTCCCACTCCCTCTTAAACTGGTCTGCACATGCCCGTAGCATGGTCTTTAGTGTAGAGTTTAACATCTCCACTAGACCATTAGTCTGGGGAAGGTAGGGGGTGGTCTTTGGGTGCTTCACCCCGCAGTGCTTCCACAGACAAGCCAGGAGGTCTGACATGAAGTTGGCACCTCTGTCAGCCAGTATTTCTTTTGGAAAACCTATCCTGCTGAAAATCTCTAACAAAGCATTTGCCACCCTTTCTGCTTCAATAGAGGACATGGCTACCACCTCAAGGTATCTGGTAGTATAATCTACTACCACTAGGATATACTTCTTCCCTGTGGAACTTGGTGTATTCAGAGGCCCCACAATATCCATAGCTACCCTCAGAAATGGCTCCTCAATCACAGGCAAAGGCATCAAAGGCACTTTGAACTTGTCTTCTGCCTTGCCTACCTTTTGGCACTGCTCACAGGTCCTGCTGTACCTTGTTACATCCTTGGAAATCCCAGGCCAATAAAAGCTCTGCATAATATGTCTCTTGGTATGCATTATGCCCATATGGCCTGCAAAGGGAATGTCATGGGCTATGACTAGAAGTGCCAGATGGTAGGCCCTGGGCACTACCAACTGTTGTATTTTCTCACCCTCTAGCCCTCCCTCATGGGTCCACTCTCTATAGAGTAACCCTTTGTCCCAGTATACATATTCCCCCTTTCCTTGAGAATCAGGTGCCTTCCTGGCTCTCTGCCTCAAGCCTTGTAATGTAGGGTCTTAGAGCTGAGCCTGTCTCAACTCTCTCTTTGTAACCCTTCCCAGTTCCCCTTCCACAGGAATTCTGGTATTCTCTGACAGCAGTGCCTCACTGTCAGCCTGGATACCACTAACTCCCACTGTCCTTGCAGTCACTCTGTCCAAGGGAACATCAGTACCCACAAGCAGCTGTGGCTCACCTTTTGTCTCACTGCTACAGGGTAACACCCTCCCTGAAGTAGCCACCTCACCAGTCCTGGCTTCAAGTGTGTGGTCTGTCTTGGTCCCCCCAAGGCTACCAGACCCTCATGCCTATCTCCAAGCCTGACTGCATGTCACTGCATGCACACAAGGTACTGCATTATCAAAATCATTCTCTATCAGGACATTTGCAGGAATATCCTCAAACACATCTACTTGCTTGCTTCCTTTTCCACCCTCCCTGTCAAGATGAACACTAGCCAAAGGTATTTGGAATGGGGTCCCTCCTAAAGCTCTGACTGGAGTAGACTGTCCAAGGAAGTAGTGCTTCTCTTTAACTATTGCAGGCTTTACAATGGTTAGGTCAGAAGCTGTATCTCTCTTAACAGTGGCCTGTTACCCATCAACTAAGATAGGATATAACCTCTTGTGGTAGTTTGATACCCTTGTTGTCTCCAGACAACTTACTATTGACATTCTGTCATTCCCACTTACTGGCTTTCCCACATTTTGTTCCCCACCTTGCCTCTGTGGACATCTATATGCTACATGGCCCCAGTGGTTAAATTTAAAACATTTAACCCTTGATCCTGGCCATGTACCTGAACTAGTGGCTTCCCCTGTTACTGGTGGACTTTGTTGGGGCACTTTAGGCTGCCCAACATGGGCTCCCTTAGACCCATGAGCAGCACCTAGGTATCCCTTTCCTGTGCAGTGATGCCCTGCTTGCTAGATATAAGTCTCCCCTTTTCCCCAACTCATATAAAGTATTACATTCTCTATCTGCCGATATTCGCATGTCCTCATGCAAAGTGCCAAGGGCTTGTTCCCTCACCAAAATGTCTGCCAGCCCTTCAAAAGTGGTGACTTGACACCCACTCAGCCACATATGAAAACAAGTGCTTAACTCAGCAATATATTCACACACACTTTCATCTGCCTTGCATCTATGCTCACTAAACTTTTTTGTATAAACTTCAGGTGTTAACTTAAAACATTCTAATAAACAATTTTAACTGTATTATAATTTAAAAAATTAGTATCAGATATTTTAGAAACAGCAATTACAGCTTTACTATGGAGTAAGAGGGTAAGGAACTGTACCCAGAGCCCTTGGTCAACATTATACTGTTTACATACCCTTTCAAACATATGAATAAAACTATCAAAATTATCACCCTCTGTAAATTGTGGAAGAAATTTACTGATCTTTATTGCTTCTGGGGTTCAGTTACTCCCTTCCCCATTACCTCCATGACCCTGGCAAAGAGTCAGCATCTCCTTTTCATGTTGCCTCTGCCTCTCATTTTCTTTGGCTTCCAGATGTCTCAGTCTCTCTGCTGATTCTGCTTCAAATTCCAAATGTCGCAGTCTCTCTGCTGATTCTATTTCCAAATGGTTGGCCTCCAGTTCAAGTCTCTTTAATTCCAGATGGATTTTAAGTCCTTAGAGGCAAAGTTGAACTGCCCATTTTCTGAGAGTTGTACACCCCCAAGGCCATTCTGTTTGTCCTCCTGGTTGATGATCTGTGATGCAGCTGTGGTTAAGGCTGCAGTCATTTTTGCTTTAGTCAGGTTGGCATGGAGTAATCTTTTGGCTTGGCACATCTCAGCCAACTGACTCCTTGTCAGCTTGCCATACTCCTCTGCTGACATCCTTGCCTGCTCTCCATGACTAACTAAGCTAACAAAAATAAATGCATTATTGTGACATGAAACTCTGAATGTCTAACATGTGGCTGCTTGAGTGTACAAACACCTTCTTTAGTGACCACTCTTTACAGGCTACAGGAGTTCAATATCCACACCACTGAATCCCAGTATGTGGATATCCCAACACTGCCACCAATAATGTGACAACCCACCATTGGACCAGTAATCAAGGAGCCTAAATCCTCACCACTGGCAACAGTGGGGGACATACACTGGGAGGATAGCAGGTACATATACACTATTTCCAGATGCATCTCTCTGCATCAAGTGCAATTTTCCTTAAGAGCACACAGAGACCACAGTCAGTCTGGGGCTGGTTTCTCCCTCTTTCTCCAGTTCCTCAATAAGACTCCCCATTGGCACAGCTATAGAGTTGAGATCTCAGCTGAGTGGCCAAGTCAAGACCTCCAGCACCCTCTCTGTCCAAACAGTGCTTCATGTCCCTGCCCAAGTAGCTGACACACACGCACTGTCTGAGGTTTGATTTACACACACATACACACACACACACACACACACACACACACACACACACACACACACACACACACACACACACACACACACACACACCTGGGAAAGGCTGGCACAGGTTTACTATCTATGCCCCTTTTGCCCAGACTATAAAGTAATTATCACTGCCACCAGCCAATTTGTTATAAGCTACTTTAAGGCCCTTAACAAAAGTACCCAATCTTACTGTGTAATATTAATAGTAATACAAATGGTAGTTTGACCAAGAGCAACATTATTAGTAGTGGCCCACACAGTGTCACCAAATAAATATGCAAATACTCTCAAAGCTTAAATAGCTCTAGACACATCATCCACAATGAAAGGTTTAAATATATATAATAAATAATAAAATAAAAAAATACTCAGTGTATATTCACAGTGACATCAGAATTCAAAATCACAGGAAATATTAAAAGCAACATTGCAAGGCAGTCTCAAATAAATAAATAAAAATATCTAAACTAAGCTTTGCTATATTCCTGACTGTATCTTTGAGAATGACTATTCCCTACTTATTGAGTTAGAGCAAGGCAGATGTGTGGTAAATGGTTCTTGTCAGGTCCAAGACAGAATATGGAATGTCCTGTCTCTCTAAGACAATTTCTAAACTAATATCTCAAATATCACTGCTGGGATAGCTTGCAGAATGACATCATTTCTTGTCATTTGACTCTATCCCAGGTGAAACCCTCACTGCTGGAGCTGGCAGTATGTAGCATCTACCTCAGATCTTTGGCAGATGCTAGAAGTCATAAAACAATTGTATTCCTTCATGCTTTCAGAGGTATCTATTAGTTCACTCTGAAGACAATACAGAAAACTTCTCAGCAGAGACTCTGTGCTGAAATATACCATCTTTTATTGTGTAGCCATAAAGTAATTTAATTTCAGCTGTTTTTCTGAAGTTAACCTCACGTATTCCAGTTTCCACTTTTAAAATATATACATTTAAACAGTTACAATAGTGCATGCACATTTCTGTTCTTTTCCAGTAGGGCACACTGTGATTGCATTTTAAGTACAAGCACTTTATAAAATACCTTTTTAACACACGTCTGTACAAACCAGTTTGATATACACATGACATACAGTTCTATTACAGTTGTAACACAAGCATCTTACATAGATCATGTTGATATTCACAAATGACATATAATTATTTACAAAATTCCAGATAGCTGCGCTGGCAGTATTCCCCTTTGTCACATCATAGTCAGCATATTCTTATCTGAGTAGTTTATAGAGTAGAAGCAGATGAAGGGGCAAACTACTGTAAACCTAAAGCTGCCATGGAAGCAGAGAGTTGAGATCCATATTGAAGCAACAGAAAGGCCCACACAAATACAAACAGGCCACTCAGATTCATTTGGGAAAGCAGTGGGAGGATTCATACAGACCTACAGTTTCAGAACATCTATTTCTGCCCCTTGTTATGAACTTACATTTAGAGTATACAGTAAATGGGAGAAGATGTTTACTGTTTTTTCTCCTACTAATGCAGTGTAGTTGTTATGATGATTGTTATTAACCAGTGCCAAATGTATCAAATGAAGTAGAAAGAGGAGTGAAAAGTGATCAAGTGTGGCAAAAAAACTGCTGAAGTAATTACAAAATAATTTGGAACCACCTATGCATCTGTGTTATGTTCTTGTTTCTGCAGCAGCTTTCCCTGTACACATTAATGCATCATTTGATCTTATCCCACCTTTATCAGATACCATTAATACTAAGATTAGACCAGCTTACTTCTTTTGCAGTACCACTTCAAATACTTATCCATTATGAATCATGGAAAAACATAAAGTTTATAAAACTGGGAGAAAATGAAGACTGAAACTTATTTCACAGTCTTCAAAAAAGGTGCCTTATCTTGTAAATGGTCTCAGGAGCACTGGGTAATTTGCCTGTATGCCACCGATAGAGATATGAAAATGTTTAAAATAGGAATATTCTTATAAAAAGTACTGGAGATTACAGTAAACAATCCAAGTTAAAACTGTGCTGTAAATGAGAGACATACAAGATGTTCAGAACTAACAGATTTGGGATTTGTAAATGACTTATAGATATTATTGTTTAGATGAAAGATTACTTAAGTAAGACGTTAAGACCTAATCAGACCACTAAAGAAGAAATTACAGATGTTTTCAAGGAAATTAATTGTATGCTGTTGAAAATATTGTAAATATAGCTGAAAAGGCAAACCTTGGATGAGTCAAACCTTACTGTATCTAGTGGAGAATTATCAATGGGTGTGGCACTTGGCAGAGTTGGCAGGGGAAGGTTGTGTGGCAGGATGTATATAGCCAGAATCTGTTAGAGGCAACTCGGGTTTTCAATGTTTGTCCCAAGGATGGACTTTGGGATCACCAAGGCACTGCCTATCAGAAGCCCTCAATAGTGACTGTACAGTTGTGAGCAGTCATAGGCGGTAGGCATTGTGAGTCCCCACAGTAATAAGGGTAACCCATGTCATGCCTAGAGGCAGGGTTAGGGACCAGTACAAATGTTCTTATTACTGGGATGTCAGGGAGAGCACAAAATTCCCCAGTCTGCCTGAATAGCAATCTCTCTAGATGGCTGTCACCATAGCAGATCAATGGACTTCCCACTAATAGGGAACAAATGTGCTCAAGTCTGATAGGATGAGGCTTAATGGTCAACAGGCAAAGGGAAAAAGAACCTAGAAAATGATAAGAAAAAAATATCAGCAGGCAAAAAAATAGTGGTATAGGGATGATACTCCTTTCTAGCAACTCAGTATAACAACTGTTATGAAGCCTTTGAGTACACTACTTTGTTAATAGTGCCACAAAGAAGGTCTACTAGAGTGGAACTGTCTGAAAATTATATGATAATCTATCATAATGAAACTTACAAACAGAGGTCAAAAGATGCATAGATTTCAGGTTAGACATGTAAAATATCATTAGGCCACAATATTTATAAAGTGTGTTACCACTGCACACACTCTTGAACTTTGCAGATAAATGTTTATTATTACCTGTGTTAATGGAGCTATGCATTTGCTGATGTATTCAAAATATGTCATAGTGTTAAATATATTAGGAAGCTTCCGTGGCAACAGTTAGACTAGAACCACATCTTGGTTACTGGACAGATTTTCCTCTTTTAAAAAATTAGTAAAGCATCAGTACTCAAGTATGGTAATAAATAAGACTGGTCTTGATATAATTTCTAAAGAAGCCCCTTTTGATATATTCCGTTATCTATAATGACTTAATTATGTGCATGAAACATCAAAGTATCACACCAGAGAAAGATGAGACACCTAAATCTCAGCTGGTAGTACAATAACAGTGGAAAGGTGATATAATACAGACTTTATTAAAATTGGTGGAGAAGTGCAATGAATTTGTTATAAAAATGAGCTACTGTATCATGTAAGCACCTGCACTCCAAAGTGCTACAGGGAAGAGGTCCTTCAAATAGCTCACATATTATCTACAGGTGGACCTGTATGTCTTTTGAAAAACACTGCTTAAGCTCCAAAAGTTATGTTGTTGAGTAAAGGTGAGTAGCTGTTGGTTCATAAGTACTTACTAGGCTTTTGATCTGTGAAGATCTTTAGAAACCTAGCCCTGCATTCCCATGAAGTTTTTAGCCTTTGTAATTTAAGTACAAATAACCCAGAGTTGGGCACAATATTTGTATGTTAGCCCTATCCATAAGGGACAACAATGCTAAACCAATGGTGAATTTATGGTTTCCCATCCATTTGCTCTGATTATGTTTGACTAGAGTAAGGAAAGTAGTAGTTTACTTTATGTGGAGAGGAAGACAATTCCAAAGGCCTCACCTACTAGATCGACCATAGATCCTCCATCCAATCCCGGAGTTGATCTCACACCCACAGAACTTGATTCATCCCAACCTGAACAGCCTGAAGCTAATGACTTGGCTACTCCAATTCCCTTGATTGCCAGGCAGAATGATCTTTCTTTACCAGTACATGATATTCTCATTGCTTCTCATAAGTCCTCCACTAGAATTACTTATATGAGCAAGTGGAAAAGGTTTACCTGTTGGCTGAAAGATAAGCAAGTAGATCCATTTTCAGCAACAGTGTCGATTATACTAGACTATCTGGCCGACCTGTTTCAATCGGGTTTATCGGCCTCTGCCATAAGAGATCATTTGGCTGCAATTTCTAATTTTCATGAGGGTGCCCAAGATTCCTCTCTTATGTCCCTTAAATTGTGCAAGACCTTCATAAAGGGTGTGAATCATCTGAAGCCACCTTTTAGAGAACCTATTCAGCTATGGGATTTATTATTAGTTCTACAAGCTCTGACAATGGCACCTTTTGAACCAGCCTCTTCTTGTGACCTCAAGTATTTGTCATGGAAAACCTTGTTTTTGGTCGCTATTACTTCTGCCAGAAGTATTTCTGAACTTCAAGCTTTATGTATTAAGACTCCATACTTGATTTTTCATAGAGATAGAGTGTCTCTGAGAACTAATCCATCATTTCTGCCTAAAGTGATGTCTGAAATGTCCATTAATCAAGCCATTGAATTGCCAGTTTTCTTTCCCAACCATTCAAACAGAGGAGAGTATTACCTACATACCCTAGATATACACAGACAAATCCATTTTTACTTAAACATGACTAAACCCTTTCGTAAATCTGACCAGTTATTTTTGGCCTTTTCTGGATCTAGATTAGGATCGGCTGTTGCTAAGGTCACATTAGCTAGATGGTTGAAGGACTGTGTGACCTTTATTTACAGACAACGTAATATTTCATTGCCTACTACCATGAAAGCTCATTCAACAAGGTTGGTGGCAACTTCTGCTGCCTTCCATGCCAGAGCTTTTTTACATGACATCTGTGCAGCTGCAACTTGGGCTATGCCTCATACCTTCATCAATCATTACAAATTGGATTTGGCCTCCAGGGGAAGAGCATCTTTTGGTTCTATGGTGCTCAGGAATGTCCTTCCATAAGAGCCTCCTAGGAATAGAGGTAGCTGGGGACTCTGTCCCATACGTAAGGAATGAACGAGATTAACAATATCAGATAAAGAAGTTATGTGTTACCATAATGTTCCATCTGTATTGTTGATCCTCGTTCAGTCATTATGACCCTCCCTCCTTCCCCCTCCTGTGGTTTCTAGTAGATCTCACCATCCAGTTCTCTTAGGTTATTTGACCAGAGGTAGCCACTACCTTCTTTAACTTGCAAACAAAATCTGAGGTAACAGGGAGAGGGGAATTGTGGGTAAGAGTTTAGCTTGAGAGTTTGAAGCTGACACGAGCTTGGAAAATGGCTGGCTCGGTTCCGAGCTTGGAACCGATACCCATACGTAATGACTGAACGAGGATCAACAATACAGATGGAACGTTATGGTAAGACATAACTTCTTTTTTGTTGACCAGGGCACCATCTTAGGTATTTTTTAACCTGGATTTGCCCCCATTTGATTACTAGACACTTAACTGGTTTAGTGCATAGATAAGCATAGCATCTTGAATAGTAACCCAATTTCCTAATTTGAACAGTTCATTCTAGACTGTAGTACTGATGATTCTGAGCATCTGGTGGTAGCCTACAACAAGGCTATTACTAATGCTTTTGATCATTCCATGTTATGGTTAGCATGGTATGTGCGACTTGTGAATGCTGGTATGATTATAAACTTTATAGTCTCAGCAGAGTTAGGTGGAGGTTGGGGTACAGGTGAAGATCAAGCCAACTTGAATACATACAAGACTGGATTATCACCTTTCTATCAACCAGTCAGAAATTCTAGTAAGAAAGCACTGTCATTATCCACAGACATCTGCAGATCTAAATCAACCACTTATGCCTTTGTTTGGAGGGGGAATAGTGGAATTAGGTCAAGTTGAATGAGTAGGAGTAAGACTCTGCTCTCTGCCTTTATTGTTGCTGTAGTTGTACTGAATGATTGGAGTGGAATGAAGCCGGACAGAGTTTCATTGCATTGACTAAGCAGAAGTCATGTATCTAATTTAGCCTTGAATTCTACCTGCTACAGACTGAACTCTGGGCCAACAATTCTAGATATGTCTTGGCTGAATGACAATTTGTTTTCCAGGCTGTGTATTGTTCCAAAGGTTGCATGTCTTTTATTCCCATCCTTAAGACACTCTTGACCCCCATGACATAATAAGTTTGTGCCTCATCTCTAGCACATTTTTAGTTAACTTATTGAGGAAAGTAGTGTGCCTATAGCATTAATGTTCCTAACTGCCCATCCTATGATCTCTTTAATCCTTGGAAATCCAGATGTTCTTCATATTGATCACTGCTGCTGCAGCCTTAGCTATATGGGTTATATCCTGCCAAGGATATAACAGCTTGCCAAATTCCAAAGCTTCAGGACACTTTCCTTGTATGTAAGCTGTCAGGCAACTTGAGTTTAGCTGACTAAAAGATAAGTTTGGATGCAAAGCCCTGCAAAACTACTACTGAGGAGTATGCTCCTCTGAGGATTTTGAGGATCGACAATTGTCTTGTGCTTTTCTTTGCTGGGCCGGTAAGTTCCCTTTGGGGAAAAACTTCCATTTTCTTAAATTTTGTTGATGTTTTATTACTTTCCCCTTCAGTTATTTTAAAGCTAGGAATGTTGCTATTTGGGGGACTGTCTCAAGACTGAAATGCTGCTTTAAACAGAGCACTCATTTCTTTCTGTCAGTTTAAAAGTAGTGCATACTAACTAGAAATATATTTTCTGTGGAGAAATAATTGTGTTTATTTTTCTGTTGTGGAGATGCCATAGTATTTTAAAGTCTTTTTTATTGTGTGTTGTCTGTCAAAAAAGTAATTTTTCTGGACTGGTAGCTTTACCAGTATTTGCTGCTTGTCTTCCCAGGAAAAGAGGCACAATTTGTGGCTTGACCATGGATTAGACTACCAGTCCATGGTCATTCCTTCTTCCAGCCACAAAAAGAAAAAGTTAGGCAAACTGTCTTTGGCACCACAGCAGGCTAATCATTTGCCTCAGCCACAGGTGGGTGACTCAGCTGTGGCCATTTGTTCTACTTCAGAGGGCTCATAGTTTATCCTGGATCCCTCTTGTGTAGCACCTACAGCCACCATGGACTGGGGATTAGTCACATCCTCTGTGGTTGTTGGAGTCCGCTCACTGGGCCAGGGAGATTCACTCTTGTCAGTCCTGGGAGAAGTAACAGGGAAGGTTTCCCTGTTGTGTCAGAATGCTGTACCCATCACTGGGGGAAGCAGCTGCCGTCATTAGTAACATAGTTGGCCCCATTTTTCCTGTCAAAAAGACACAGAAAACCAAGCATGTGTCCACTCTTCCTCAATTTTCTTTGGGTACCAGTAATTTACTGTGACTAGCTCAGGGTTAAATTCAGACTATTGATCCTTCTCATAAAGTAATTTCTGGTAAAAGAAAGAGGGATTCATTTTTCCTGAAGAAATTCAAGATTCTGAATCTGAATAGGAAGATGCAGGGATGGATTTAGGGCTTTGTCTTCAGATTTTTGATTCAGAGTCAGAGGAGACTTCAGTTTCTGATTCTCAATGAGAGGGTTTCTCTTTGTCTTTCTTTGGGACTATTGCTTGAATTGTGCCAGTGTTTTTAGTGGGAGAACACTGAGGGTTCTCAGTCCCTCAGAAAATACTATGAGTTGCTACAAAAGGATTTTTTCCCAGAACGTACACCCATTCTTCCTGTTCAGTCTGCTTCAGAGGATGTATCTTACTGCCTGCAATTTATGTGTAAATTCCCTTAGTCTTTTAATTTTACACACACACACACACACACACACACACACACACACACATATATATGTGTATATATATATATATATATATATATATATATATATATATATCCCAAACCAGGCCCAGCAGTTATAACCTTAATTGATACTGCTGCTAAGTATTTAGTTAATTCCAGTCCTACTCCTTCTAATAAGGATGGGACAATTATTGATTGTATGGGAAAAATGTATATACTTTTGCAAATTTGATTTTCAGAGTTTTGAACTGTCAGAACAAAGGGAAAGTAGGACACCCCTGCCTTGTTGCTCTGTTCAAACACAACTTATAAGAGAAAAACCCTCCCACTTTAATTCTTTCCTCTGATCCTTCATATATCCACTTAATTAACCTTATCTTAGTTTTGAATTGTCAGGCTTGTATGTTAAAGTTTGTTCTGGCAAACTGTGAAAATCCAAGGAATGTTTTATCTACAGCTTCTTCATGGGAAGACAAATCTATGTTAACTTAGTTTCTTCTTTTGCACAGGTCACTACTCATTGTTTGCAGTGTGCATGTGACTCTGTTTATACTTCCTCCAGAGCTGTGGCCACTGGTACTTTTTAAGGAGGTTTTCATGGCTGCATTCTTATAGGCTTCCAAATGATGTTAAAAATTAGATTTTAAATTCTCCCTTGGCTAGAGGCTTTGTGTTTGGCCCCCTCTGCTGCAGAGGTGATCAAAACATGTGATGAATGGGGCAAACTGATCAAGGGGATCTGTAAGACTGATTAGCACTCCTGTCCCAAATTGTCTAAGGGATTTGTTTCTCCTCATCCAATTTTGGCAATGAAACTGAATAAAACACCCTCAACAGAATTCAAGTAAACAGACATTTAAGAAGAAATGGCAAAGGTATTCCATAAAGAAATCTCATACCTCCCCAAACCAAAAACAATCCAACAAGTCTGAAAGACTATTTAATAGACCTTGTGACCCCCTCCCACCCTGGCCCTCTTTCTCTTCCAGAAAGTCTGAATCTCCACTTTTGCTCTTTGGTAGCAGATTGTTCAGACAAATGAGTTCTGAAAAATCATTCATTAAGGTTACAGGTGGCAATGGGAGAAAATTCCTTTCAAGGGGGTCACTCCTCATCCTGTAGGTCAGACTCTTTTGTTTCCACCTGTTCTTAATCACATGCTATCTCAACAAGTTATTGAACCAGTTCAAGAATATTCCTAGTGCCAAAGAAAGAAAATACTTGAAGACCAGTACGGGATCTTTCTTTCCTAAACCTGTTTATAACATTGCCGAAATTTAAAATGTTGTCTCTTCACAACCTGTTACCTCTTCTTCTCCTTTCAAGATTCCTGTTAGCATATGCAAAAGATGCTTATCATCACATCCATATTCAACCAAACTTCAGGTACGTCTTAAGGTTTTATGTGTCTGGATCACATTATCATTTCTCTGCCTTACCTTTTGGACTGGCCACTGCACCAAGAGTGCTCATAAAGTGTCTAGCTCCACTTATAGCTCATTGCAGGCTGCAGGGTATCTACATTTTCCGTATTTAGATAACTTGATTATCTTTGCAGAGTCTTTTTCAAGGTTTATGGAATCTTTCACTTGGGTAAGAGATTTCTTGCACAAACTAGGATACAAAGAGAACATTCAAAAGTCTTTCTTGACTCCATCACAGAGGACAGTGTTCCTGGGATGTCAACTAGACACCTCAGCTCAAAGATTTTTCCTCCAAAGTTAAAAAAAAAACAGATCTTTATTTACATCTATTTCTAATGTTTTTCATTCAGACTTTGGTCACTGTTAGGGAATACCTGAGGATTTTGGGTCTCATGGGATCTATGGTCCTCATGATACCCATGGCAAGACTCCACAAGAGAAAGATACAGTGGTATCTGAAAAATCAAGGAGATGCTTACCTTGATCAAGGTAGTCAACTCTGTCAACCATCTTTGGTCCCTGGGAGCTCTTCAAGTGGTTACAGACAATGCTACAGTCATGTGGTACATCAACAAGCAAGGTGGAGCCAGGTCATACCCCTTTTTCAGACTATGTTAGTCTGGAGTATAGCTTTACAGCAAAGTATCAGTCTACAGGTATCCTACATTCCATCAGAACAAAATTGTGTGGCCAACAAGCTGAGCAGGACCAGGGTAGACCCTTACGAATGGAAACTAGATCAGGGAGTCTTGCAAAATTTGATCCATCTGTGGGGATTTACTCAAATAAATTTTTTAGCCTTCTCTCTGAACAATCAACTGGCACAATTCCATTCCAGGACTCCATGTGCAAGAAGGCCTGGAAGGCAGATGTCTTTTCTTTACTTTGGAAAGGAATGTTCCTGTATGCCTTTCCATCCTTTCCACTAATATCCAGGATACTTTTGAAGATTCAACAGGAATTCCTCAAAATCATTGTGGTGACTCTCTTCTGGTTCAGGCAACTGTGGTTCTCTCTTCTTTTTAAATGGCCAAGGACCACTAGATTCCTCACAGACTGGATCTTCTCACACAAGATCAAGGGTGTTTGATACACCCCAACATCAATCATTTTCAGTTGACTGACTGAATGGTAGGGTCTTAATTCCTTTTAGGCACCTGTTTTCTGAGGACGTGCAGCAAGTGCTAATGAGGCAAGATAGCTTGCTACTAGGAAATTATATATTAGCAAATAGAAAATGTTTTCCAGTTGGTTCCAAGAACATAACCAGCACACATTTAGGAATAGTTGTTCTCTGGTTTTACAATATTTTTGTGAGTTACAATCCTGTGGTCTTTCTTATCCCTCTATCAAGGTTCATTTATCATCCATTTCAGCATGTCTGCCCATGGATCCTCCTCTTTCAATGTAGTCATATCAAAATGTTCTTGAAACGGGTTTTGCATAAAGAGACTACCCTAAAAACCAGTGGCCATTCCTTGAGATCTTAAATTTATGTTAGAAGAGCTACCACTTGTTCCATTTGAACCAGTTAATCTGGCTGACTTGAGGTTCGTAACATGGAAAAGAGTTTTACTGATTACTATGACCTGTGCAAAAAGACTATCTGAGTTGCAAGCTCTTATGATGAGTCGACACTATCTCGTTTTCCACATGGACAGGGTTTCTTTGAGAACTAATCCTTCTTTTATGTGTAAGTGGTATCTTGAGTTTACTTTAAGCCAAACTATCCATATCCCTGTTTTCTTTCCTGAACCTAAAAATGAGGGAGAAAGGATACTCCATACCTTAGATGTCCACAGACAACTCAGGTACTGTCTTGACAGAACAAATGTTTCAGATCTTTGGGTCAATTGTTCATTTCTTGTGAAGGTAAGAAGAAGGGACAACCTGTGTCAAAGCAGACTATTTACAAATGGTTTTCTATGGTTATTACTTTTTGTTATACTCACCATAACAAATCTATTCCAGCCAGGGACAAGGCCTACTGTTCCAGGGTATTGGCTTCATCTATGGCTATTTGGAAAGGGCTGGATTCCAGACGTATTCTAGAAGCTTCTACATGGTCCTCTGAATGTAGTTTTACAACACTCTATAAGCTTGATTCTTTCTCTGTGTCTAGATCAGGCTTTGCTAGGAGCATTCTCTAGAGGCGCCTGAACAATTCTCCTTCCATCTCTCAAATCTAGTTAGCTAAGGTAATCTAGTTGTATAGCTAAGGCTACTGCAACAGTGATCAATATGAAGAAAATTATACAGTTGTGTAAGTTGAATTTGCCATAACAGTAGATGTTCGAATGATCACTGCTGGAGTAGCCACTTCCTCCCTCCATACCCGTTGTTTTTTGGTGTGTTTATATGCCAGGGTGTGGACATATATTTTTTTGGTTATTCCTAGCACTGACCTTTCATGGGTTAGCCTCCCTCTTTTTGCTGTCAGGAAATCACTGAAGGGCTTCATGCCCAAACTTGTCGTTTAGCCGGCTGCTTGACAGTTGGCTACTTGGAAGGTGCTCTAAAGCTTTGGAAGCTGGCCAGCTGTTATATCCTTCCATTTGGAGATGTCATCAGGAGATGTGTGAGGTATTACTGAGGAGCAGATGACTCATTTTTACTTCTAATTTTAGGAGCAAATGGTCACTCTTTTTTAAACACCTTTATTAAACTATTACTCAAGACACAGGCAAACATACATTGAGAAAAGAAAACAAACTATATTAACATTTTTCCATTTATATACATTATACATCACATATCTTTTCTTTCCTTGTAACTATCATCAGTCCAGCATTACATACATTTCTGAATTCCTGCCTTCCCTTAAACCTCACTTCTCCTAAACATGTTCCTACATGTATTGTTCCCACAATTTCCATTTATTTCTACGTAATTTTCTCCTGTCCTTTTCTAAAGATCCCTGTTTTAGTTGTTTCATCTCTTTTATAATATTTTATACTTCAAATACAGTTGGTTTAGACTTTGATTCCCATTTTCTAATAATTGCTTTTTGGCAGCCAACATAATTAAATGTAATAAAGTCTTACTATGTCTACGCAATTCAGATCCTTTGTCTAATCTCAAAAGAATCATTTCCTTAGTTACATCCATTTGCTTATCCAATATTTTGGACAGAGTACTCTGTATGGATTTTTTAAAATCTGCTAACTCATTACACTTCCAAAATATATGTTCCCTGTTACCTATTTTTGGCCCATCACACCTCCAACATTTGCTGTCTACCAGAGGAAAATTTCATTGAAGCCTGCTTGGGTTATAAAATAGTTATGCAAATGCTTCCAAGCAAGATCCTAAACCTTCCAGACTTTGTCGCATACTTGGGAGCTGTTCATATGCCTTCCCATTGTTCTTTTGTACATTGGTTTTCGAGTCTCTCGTCCCAATCTTTTTAATTCCATCTGATTGATTCTTATAGGTATCATGCAATATTTTGTATGTTCTACTTATTATCCTGTTTTTAACAGCAGCTTCTGTTCTAGATTCAACAAAAAACTCTATCAGAGCAAGTCTTTCTCTTAAGAATCCCCTATCCCTTTCTCTTTGTCCATACTCTGATATCATTCCCTGTTAGGGATGGCAGTCACCAGCCTGCAGTCCAGACATCTTCTTGGCCTCATCCCACACTGTTACCTTTCCCTCTCTAGTTATTTTCCCACAGTACCTTGTTTCCTTTGTGAGTTTTCTCCAGTAAATTCCAGCCGCTCTAGGCTATTTTCTGTATCCCTGCTTGCAGTCATCACTATTAGCAAAATCTCCTTTCTCCAGTTTCTTATTGGCTTAGTTCTTAGAATGATTTCTGTTACTTTACGGATATAATGTTATGTATAGTTGTTATTATACTTCTTAAGGGTCTGCAGCCAAAATCCCACTTTCTCTCTATTTCTTGACCCCCCCCACTTCATCATCATCCTTTTCCGTTTTAAATTATTAGCTTCTGTTTTTGTTATGCATATGAACCTAAATGTGGCTCTAAAATATCCCTTCAAATCAGGTATTCCTAAACCACTTTGTTGTATTGGAAGGATCAACTTATCTGACTTAACTCTTGCCCCCCCCCCCAGTTAAATTCCTTCAACAGTTTATTAATTATTGCCCATAATTTCTCCTCTTGGCAATACAAATATGCCTGACCTTTATATAATATAAAACTAAAGTGACTAAAAACATTTTCCCTACTTCTCTCTTACTACCTATATAAATACACAAGAGCTTTCAGCTTCTACATTTTGTCTTATCATTTGTTTAGTCTATTCCCATATATCCTTAGCTGCTATAATAGAGGCCTTTTTAATCCATACTCCTAATTACTTCATCTTATTGTGTCCTCATAAATATGGGTATGGCTGAACCAATTTATTTATTTATTATTTGACATTTGTTGACTGTGAGTGTCCGATTGAACATAAGCCCCTTTTCATTGGAGGCCTGGGGAGAAAAGCTCCACAACAGCATGTATAACTAGTAATAGACAAGTAGAAATCTAAAGAATACAAATAAGTGTGTACAATACAGCAAGTAAAACAATATAAGCTTGCTTGAAGCAGGAGAAAGACAATGTACACTATTCAATATGAGTACAGTGAGAAGATTCTGTGACCCTCATGTTTTGAGACAAGCAAGCTATGTAACAGACCAGAGGCTTGAAACATGGGATCAGTTATTTACAAGTTACACAATAGAAATGTCAGTGTAAAAGGTTAAGGAACTGTTAATATAGAGAGTTATTTACAGGCTGCACAATAGAGAATCTGTGTATCACAGCTGAAGAACAATTAACTATCTATCTATCTATATCTATCTATCTATCTATCTATCTATCTATATATATATCTATATGCATATATGTATATATATATATATATATATATATATATATATATATATATATATTGTGTATGTGGATATAATATTTATAGCTATAGTCTTTGGGCAGGATTCAGGAAGCCTCCGTGTAAGAGTTATAACTCTTACACGGAGGCTGCAGTTAAACGGTGTGATGTCAGCATGTCATGCATATGCATGAGGTGCATGAGGCATGCTGAATCACACTGTAACTCTTACACGGTCTGTGTAAGAGAGTAGGGGCGTGTCTGTAGACACGCCCCCAGAAGTCTAGAATGGCTGAAAGTAAACAGCCATGAGGGAAGCCATGGAAATGTGAATAACCACACTACACAACACATGCCCCCACAGACCAGCAATGTAAAAAGTGAAGAGATGTAAAATGAAAATAAAAACTGTTTTATTTTTTTTAAATCCCGTAAATGTTTGCTACTGTGTGCGCTTGTGTCTGGGTGTGCCACTAGCGCAACTGCAGTTAGCAATAAGTGGAAAAGGATATAAGAACTAAATATGCAAAGTAAGCCAAGAAGTAATAGCATAGCGCTAGAGTTGTCGGCTTGAGAGCAGGCAGGCAAGGTTCGAGCCCACACAACAACCTTTTTTTTTTTTGTAAATAAGCACTAAAAAGGCCCCAGACAGTATTGTACAAATGGAAAAGTATTTTCTTTTGTAAAATGGAATGAAATGGAGCATATATTTGCAAGTAATACAATAATAAAAATCTTTAGAATTGTACTGATAGCTAAACTGCAGTGAGACCGAGTGCCCGTAGCTAAGTAGTGTTTCACAAACTGCAAACAGCTTGCCCATAGCTAAGGACTGGTTTAACAGGCTCAAACTGTGTGCAACCAGCTGTGCTACGGTTAACATGTGTGTTACTAGCCAATTAAGGTGTAACCCAGCGCACACCATTTGCGCGATGCTCCCACAAGCTAACCGGCGGCGCGCATGCGTGAGGTCCGTGCAAACGAGCGCAGACCTGGTTTTAAAGTGTTTAAAAGTGCTTTTGGCATGATTGATTGACAGGTCCTGAAGTCATTCCCAGACAGTCCTAAAATGTAAAAGTCAGTGGTTAGATTCGAACCCAGTATACCATGCACTAGAGTCAAGGTACTAAACCACGAAGCCATGACAGCAGTACTTAGAAATGCAGAAATAGCATATATATAGGATGTAATCCAAAATGGAGCATGATAAAGCAGTTTCTGTGAAGTTGATACAATTCCAAAACGGCCAATCATAGAAATGTGCGGGAAAATCGGCATATATAAGCCCCATAGGCGGGAATACACAGCATAAACGATTGTAGAATAGACCTGCAGGCAGAATGAGTGGAGTAGGGGAGGGACATTGCTTTCGAGCACAGCGGTGGGGCGTTGAGGAGTCCAGATACATGGTCTGGCTCCTAGTTCACCATCATGAGGCCAAACTCATGCAGGGCCAGGTCTCATGGGGAGCGTACAGGGCGGAGGCATGGGACCAGTTGGCTCATGATCTGACCAGTGCTACTGGCATTCCACGCACTGGTGAGCAGGTCCGTCACCACCATGCGGACCTGAAGCGACGTAAGCAAGACCAGTTGACCCAATGGATCCAGGAGGCCCGGGATATGCCCAACGCCCACTACTGAGTAAGATACATTTTACTTATGTATGTAAGGAATTCAACTAGCTGATACCAAGGAGATCTGTATTCCAATATTACTTGTTTTGTATTACAGCTGCAGGTGTCCGCTCTGCGAATCGCATGGCACATGAGCGGAGGTTGGTGCGGCTGCGCCACCATGCAGGTTAGTAACCCCACCTAGTACTTGTAAATAAATATTATAATGTAGCACATAGCAGAACACTGCAGTGTATTGATTAAAAGTAATAGAATGTGCAAGCAGCAAGTAAAAGTCTGCAGGTATGGCTGCAACAAGTTTGTCAGTATGCAAGTGAAACTGGAAATATAACTGATAGAAATAAATAGTTCTGTAATACAGATGTCCCACCATTAATTAAATGTAGTATAACCTGCAGTAGTCTCAAGGGTACAGCTTCAGAAGCTGAGTTAATCACATGTGAGATATATCCCCTGTTAAAATGCTGAATCATGACAGAAGTGAGGCTGCTGGAAAGTGTTTGAATCACCACAGGTCTAATATGTGAACAAAGCCTAGAAGTACCAACCTGAACTGTGAAATAGCAGGATGTGTGAGAGTGACAGAAAGGGTCATGTATCAATAAATAAAGTAGTAATAACTCCTGAATATATAAGCTTCAGTGTGGTTCTACAGAAATAAATGCATGTGGGAATTAAAACTTAACATCCCAAACTGATTTCAGTGTGTCTGACTCTTGAATGTTCAGGCCAAACTCTGTATATGGTGATTACAGTCAGCGATTTGCAGATAGAATGAATGATTGTCTGACATACTAAACATCCATAGCTGTCCCCTGCCCTTTCATCAAAGTGTAGCAGGATGATGTATCTGATCAAATTCAAAATAACCAGGATAGTGATGTATCTGTAACAGGTCTAGCATGACAGTCAAGTAAGAATCAGTGGGAAAGTATCACCCACAAGTTAATTGTGCTTCTATTACAAATGTATATGAATGTATAATTTATGAATGTGTCATCATTTTCTTTCTCCACCCCACCCCATAATTGCAAATAAAAAAACCACTACATATTGCTATGTGAACATTTCATTAACCATGGACATTTGTCCTGTTTCAAAAATATATGCATGTCTGTTGTTGCATGTGCCCTGGTCATACCTGCAAACTGGCAAACCTGATGGCCTGTTGCCATTAATCAACCCTGCATGTTGTTCAATTGTGTATTTCTGTTCAAATAATGCATGTGATATTGATATGCCCGTTGTTCAATGGTGTTAATATCTGGGTGTTTGTTTAATGGGAATACCAATGCATGCTGTTACAACTAATTTGAATGGAATAATATGCCACTAACCCAAACTAACATAACATACCCACAAACCTAGAACGCTTGGGAAGGCAGGTCCCAGCGGACCCACATCTCCCACCTCAGCTGGCGACTGCACCTGGCACTAGTGCCCAGGCTGGACCCTCCTCCGGTGGCCCTGTGCCACCTTCGGGTGGAAGCGCTGCAGGGGATGGGGCCCATCCCCCCTCTGCAAGTGTGGCCGGAGGAGCACGTCCACTCACCCTCCAAGGTGTCCGGTCTGTGGTGCGAAGGGAGATCCAAGACTCTGTCCTTGGGCCCCTACGCCAGCTTGAGGCCCGGGTGGCACAGCTTACGGGCTTGCCTGTTGTCCTGCCTGCACAGCCCCCAGCACAGCCCCGTCCTGGGCTGTGAAGGAACAGTGGCAACTGCCTATGGATGGGGATATCAGTTCCACTGTTGCCATCTGTGGGCTCATGTGCCATGGATATCCCAACCTCCGTCCCCGTCAATTGTGTAACCCCCCCCACATGTGTCATACACCGCCCCTGTATGCGTCTTGTCTGTCTTGTCTGTTAACCTACCCAACCTACCTCCCCAGCTATACCGACTACCTCACCTGACATACCACTCTCACCTGATAAAAATACAAAAAAAAGGGCGCTCTGTACCCACAAAAAAATTATGCCCCATACATAGCTGTCCATGTTGCACTCATGTCCGCTGGACATTGAAACTGTTAATTACAATTGGCTGTACAACAGGTATTAATGTTGTCCTGACACCTCTCTCAGGGGTGGAAGGTTCCAAATGTCACACCAAATTGCATACAAATGCACAGCTGTTGCTGGGTAAGACATGGGCAGCTATGGGCCTCACCTACATCCTTCCTGCAAATTCCAAGCTTGTTTCCCTACTGTCTTACCCTCTTTGTGACCCCCTTTTCACCACTTTCCTGTCACCCCTTTTTCTTTTCTTTCAAAGAAAATAGCGGGTGTGCGCTTGTGTGCGCGGAGCTCACCGCCAGTGCGCATGCGTGAGCTCCGCACAAATGAGCGCAGACCTGGTTTTAAATGCTTAAAAGTGCCTTTGGCACTTTTGATTGACAGGTCTTGTACACATTTCGAAAGAAAAATAAATTCCCACTGTCAGTCTCAAACCCAGGACCCTGGTAACACTAGACTGCATGACCTACCACTAAGCCATGACTCTCATACAAGAACATAGTGCTAAAATAAATATAACATGTAATACTAGGAATCAATAGAAAGGTAATATAGGATGTGTACTACCCAAAGTATGTCAGGTAGATTTTAATGCCTGAATTACTGGATTCCCACACTAGTTTAGTGTTCAAGGAAACAGCCCTGCTAATCGTTAGCTTGTACATAATAATGTGAGGTAATGTTCATATATGAAAGTATTATATGTACACATATGTATATATATATATATATATATATATATATATATATATATATATATATATATATATATTAATACATGTGAAATATAGTGGTAGGTGTCAGTATTCACACACACTCACTACAGGAAACAGTGAAAATAAATGCAACCACAATCTACAACACAGCCTGACTCCTGTGAGACTTAATAACCCTTTTAACTGCATAAAGGTGCCTTCAGCACTTTGATTGCCAGGTCCTAAACTCAGTTTGAAAGAAAATAATTCCTACTGTCAGTTCCAAGCCCCTTGGTAACACTAGTCTGTATGACCTACCACTAAGCCATAACTCTCATACAAGTACATAGTGCTGAAATAAATTTTACATGTAATAGTAGGAATCAATATATAGGTAATATAGGATGTGTACTACCCAAAGCATGTCAGGTAGATTTGTAATGCCTGAACGACTGTATTCCCATACTAGTTTAGTGTTAACAGTAACAGCCCTGCTAATTGTTAGCTTGCACATAATAATGTAAGGTAATGTACATATATGAAAGTATGTATATGTACACATACATATATATATATATATATATATATATATATATATATATATATATATATATATATTAATACATATGAAATATAGTGGTAGGTGTCAGTATCCATACACACTCACTACAGGAAACAGTGAAGATAAATGCAGCAACCAGAATCTGCAACACAACCTGACTCCTGTGAGACCTACTAACCACTTTAACTGCTTAAAGGTGCCCCTAGCACTCTGATTGATAGGCCATATACTCAATTTGAAAGCAAAATATAAGCATACTAGTAAGACCATTGTAACACTAGTCTGTATGACCTACCAGTAAGCCATGACTCTCATACAGGAATATAGTGCTAAATAAGTGGAACATGTAATAGTAGGAATGAAGATAAAGGCAATATAGTATGTGTACTACCCAAAGCATGTCAGGCAGACTTTTACTGTCCCAATTACTGGATTCCCATACTAGTGTAGTGTTAACAGAAACAGCCCTGCAAATTGTTAGCTTGTACCCAATATTGTCAGCTAATGTACATATATGAAAGTATGTATATGTACACATATGTATATATAGCAATACATATGAAATATAGTCGTAGGCGTCAGTATGCATACACACTCACTGCAGGGAACAGGTGAGAGAAATGCAGCAACCTGAATTCACAACACAGCATGAAGCATGAGAGATGTACTAACCTTCACACTCATAGAACATTTTCCAACAGCATACCAGCATGGTCCACGCCCTTGCAATCTGAAAGGGCAACGCCTATCTCACATACCCTTTTATAGCACTGTCCTGAAATTACAGTGAGACATGCAATCAGTACACAACTGGCTGTATGCAATTAGCCAATGCTGCCTTACAATTGGTGCAGAGGCCATCACATGGACCTATGCAGATACCTACAAAAGCAGTCAGTACCCACACTCCACACATGCAATACAGTCATTGCACAAACCTACTGAGAAAGAGAGAGAGAGAGAGAGAGACAGAGAGAGAAATAAAAAAAATATACAGACAGCCAGCAGCAAAACCAGCAGCAGCAGCAGCAAACAGCAAGCAGCACCACTGACACAGCAACAGCTGCCACAAACACAGGTAATGCAAAGTAGCAGGTTAATACTGTGTTTACTGTGACACCTCCAAATGTATCATAGTTCACTATCTATAGGTATGTCCATGAGATAGGTTGTGTGTACATAGTCCTGAAATATATACATATGTAATATTGCTGTACATGTTGCCCATACTTAAAACTTCCATAGCTTAGAACACAAGGCCAGTTGTGCATCTGATGCAGTAGTTACCAGGGTCAGTAGAGGTTACTCCTCATTGGTGTGGGACCACTGTGTATGTATGGCACTGTTCAGGTACATATCCTGTAGTATGGCCAGGGATTAATATCAGTCTGTCATGTGGTGCTATGTCCTCCAGGGGTGAATGTAGCACACATCCAGGGATACCATTTCGTAACAGTGATGCTATGTGTTCTGCAATGTTGAGGGTGGCCCTCACCTGGGCATGTGAGAGGATAGGGAGGTTACAGTCATCTGTGATAACTAATACCACATGTGTAGGAGAATGGGGGGGGGGTATCTGCACCTAAACTGTCTGCAACAATGTTGCCAATATCTGTGCATTTGGTGAATGTGAAGCATCTTAACACTGATGACCACAGATGCCTTGCCTTCATGTGAATCTGCCCTGTGCTGCAGTAGCCTCCTGCTATTGTTATACAATGTGCCTGTATCTGTAGTCCACTGGACAGGATAAATAAGTGGTGTGCATATGTTCTGGGTTAGATATGTGTGTGCACAGTACATGCAGTATGTGGGATGTCTGTGGTAAGCATATGCAAAGGGGCCAGCAGTGTGTGTTGTGGCTTCCACTGGCCCAATGGGCTGCATGGATAGCATCACAGTCATAACTAGTGAATAACTGTGTAATTACATGCATACATAGCAAGGTAGTGTACTGTGCTTGTGGTGTTGTTGGGATATGTATATCCAGGCTGAGTAATGTGTGTCCACATCACAGGGTTGGATGGCAACACACATCCAGTATGTAGGGATGAACACCCAGAGTGTTTCAGATCTGTCACCTGTGCAGAAATATCTGGCCATTACCTGTGCATTCCCCACAACACACACACATGCAACATATGGCAGAAGTACTATAGCAGTACACATAGGTTCATAGGTTCATACTAGTCTATTTGCCCTAGGGCATTGATAAGCCTAGTAGAATGTGTTTGTCTTTCGCCACCCAATTACAATTTATGCTGCTATGCCCTTGTCCGACGTTAGTATACTGTGCCTCTGTCTAACAGTGACATAGAAGTGATACCTGGGGTACAACTATGATCTCCATCCACTCATCCAGATTCCTATGGAAGAGAGTCAATGAGGGACTCTGCCTAACCTGTAGTGTGAGTTCATTACAGAGTGAAGGGAGCCTCTTGGTTAGGAATATGACCCTCCAGCATGTCCTATTTATGTCAGTGCTGAGGTTCAGGTCTCCTGAGCATGTGGCTGTATGGGACTCTGATTTCCTGAGGTGCAGCATGTTCATTACTTCTGGGTTGGACATGGCTGTATATGGCAGGCACAGATTGCCTCTGAACAGGCAATATGCCACTGAGTCCAGCTGGATTTCCTTTAACTGGGCAGCATATGACATCTGTTTGAGCCATTTCATCCTCTTGATGAGGTACTGTTGTCCTGTACCAGTTGCTGTAGGTGTCTGGTTAGGTACATCCCAAAAGGTGCATTGTACGCAATTATAGGCCTGATGATGGATGTGTAAAGAGGCACAATGACCTCCCCTGCCATACATGTGAATCCCTCATGATTAGGGCTATATAACATGTCTTTCAAGCCACGTTGGCCATGTGGTTGACAAATGACAGACTGCTATCATGTTTGTTCCCCAGGTCCCCAATTACGTCTTCTGTACTCAATGGCCTAACACCTATGTGGTACTTTGCCACCAATGTGGAGGTGTGGGAATCTGCGTTGAATATTGATACTCCCCCTCCTTTGTTGTCTGGTCCAAGTGTTGGGGCCGACAAGAATGGCAACAGGTATAACTTGGTAGTGCTGGTGTGCTCCTGGAAAACCTGAAACAGGTTTATGTTACTGCACAGATATCGATGTCCATAATGCTAAGTAGGGTTTT
The DNA here is from genome assembly GCF_019279795.1 of Protopterus annectens. Classification (NCBI taxonomy): domain Eukaryota; kingdom Metazoa; phylum Chordata; order Ceratodontiformes; family Protopteridae; genus Protopterus; species Protopterus annectens. The sequence continues at coordinate 1,717,987,990 of NC_056743.1, read as the reverse complement.
GAGTGCGTGTATCCTGAGGTCTAGACTTCTGGTGTTGAGTAGCATCACTCTTACTTCCTCATCCTTTGTGATACGAATGGATGTGGGTTTGCCTTATGAGCCTTGCCTAATACATGCAATATGGGTGTAGCAAGAGCCTCCACCTAAATCCAATAGGCCAGGGGTGACAGGTGCAAGCTGTCCCTAGCAAAGCATTGTGGCTTGTACAGCATACCACCCCAAGATGACAGGCATTGGCACACCTATGAATGACACCAGTATGTCAGTCAATTGTTGGAAGGGATCATCGTGCCTTGATATTGTGACATTGTTCTTGGTGAGGGTAAGATGCTACTCAAGGTCAGGGTCATACTGTCTTGGGCTACATGCTCAGAGAGCTCCTTACTGTCTCATGTCATGTAGTCCAGGGAGGTATGTGTCAGGTCATTCACACCAGCATGGACATTGAGTGAGTCATACCTGTACTTGCCTTGGAGTTACTTGAGTGTTTGTGTTATGTGGCGGGTCGTAGTGCCCGACAGGCTGCACACTGTGACCCTCACCTCGTTAAGCCTGGTGAACGTGATGTTAGTGTGCCTGATGATAGAGGCACCTAGTACAGGTGTATGAGGTGTGTTGTTTACTGTTAATGGCTGTGAGTGTTCAGCACATTGGCTTTGTGTGATATGTGTTGCACGTGTTTGTTTCCGTGGTAGTGGTTGCTTGAGTGTCTGCTTAGGAGGTCTCTGCTGCATAGGCAGACCTGCAGTCTGAGCCTACGAGTATGTTCATGTGTGATCATGTGTTAGTTTTGCTGTCGTGGTAGGTCTATGTGAGACTGGAAGTGTAGTGAGTGTGGTTTCCTTCTCCACCTGACTGGTTATGGCAGTATTGAGTAGAGAGAGCCTAGCCTCCAGTTTGGTATATGGTTGCATCACTCACATGTGTTTGAATTTGTTGTTAGGAGGAGGGGGTTGTCTGTGTACATGCAGCTGTTATAACATTGTCTCTGGATTACCACACTCACCAGCTGGACTGGGGAGGAGACTGGCAACTGACCTTTGGACATGCTAGAATACTATTGTGAATTCCGTAATAATTGAAAACAAGGTCCAGTGGGGAGTGAGGGTGTACTGATATTACCTACTACTGCTGACTGATATAATAGCTTCAGTGAGCAAGTGCCAGGTAACCTAAGTGCAATGTGTTACAATTAAGTAAATGCAACAATGACAAGCAGTCACTTGCTGTCATGTGTAACATGGAAATATGTACAGTAAGCAATGCAGATATCAGTAGTGAGTCACAGAAGTGTTGAGAAGCTGTGTATTATGTGGAAGTAGCGTACCAGTGAAATAACAAGCTAACAAATAACAAGCATATAAACAAAGCTAGATTCAGGAGGCCTGGATGTAGTGTTTGCTACAGCAAACAAGGTGTACCAATGTCAGTAAGATACAGCTCAAATATGCAGGCACTATAAACCTGAAACCAGATGTTCCCAGCTATGAATGGCAGAGTACAGCCTATTGTCACACAAGAGTGCAGACCACAAACCTTGTTAATGTTAAATAACTGGCCTGAAGGCCAACTGCCTATACCAGAACTAATACACTTGGACACTGGGCTCTCAATCAGCAGTTCCCAACTTCAAAGGATGAAAGATATGTGTCCTGCCACCACAGTGCTTGCTACAAACCTCCCTAATGTAAAACAACTGGTCTGAAGGCCAAGTGCTTAGTCCAAATTACTTAGAATGATAGCTACACTTTAATCAAGTTACAACCAAGCAGTAATAAGTACAATTTAATACTCCCTGTATAGAATGTGTACCACGTATTGCTGAGATACTATGCTGATAACCTGTTTGTATACCTTTCCAGGGGAACATGGCTCCAAAAAGGAACCCCGCATATTCTGCTGCAGAGGATGAAGTGATCCACCAGAGCCTGGTGCGTGACTATGCCATCCTGTTCTCACTCACCACCCAGAATCAGCAGGAGAGGTCTACACTGTGGCAAAATCTTGTTAGCAGGACAAATGATGTTGGCATGCATGATAGGACATATGAGCAGGTGAGACATCACTGCAGTGATTTGATTAGAAATGTCTGCCAGTGTGCTGCAGATATCCGCAGGCAACAGGTTGCCACAGGTGGGGGGGTGGCCACACATCCCCCCCTCACCAGACAGGAGGGGCTACTGCTAAGTGTTGTGGATCCAGCCCCAGAACAACAACAGCAACAGTCATGCATCATGATGGAGGCTGGATCCACACAGCAGCAAGACACCGAGCATGCAGGTAAAATGCCATATTTATTTATTGTTATTAGTTTTACATTTGTTGACCGAGATAGTCTAGCTGGATATATGTCCATTTTCAGTAGAGGCCTGGGGAGAAAAGCTCCACACATAACATAATAAAGGCAGACAGACAAGTTGTTAATACAGACATCCAAAATAATAGAAATATACACCAGCTTGTTAATTAAATCAACATACATTTAAGGAACTCAAACAGTTTAAAGTCATACACAATGTACTGTCGGTTTCAAAGCAATTCTACCTAAAACATAACAGTTATTCAATAAGGCAAAAGCCATATAGATAATAGTTAAAGCTCAGAAGGGTAGAGAAGTAGAAGGAGTATGAAAGATAAAATAATAGGGAAGAGGCAGGAGTCAAGAAGGGAAGTGAGGAAAAGAAGGAAGACAGTCAAGAGGAGGTGGGAGTAGGTCAGAGCATAGAAGGACATAAAGGGGAAAGAAACGGGGTAGAAGCTAGTTTTTATGCACAATGAGGGGTTTGAAGGTAAAGAGAGGGTGGGGAGAGGGACGTTAGAGTGGAGTACTACAAGAACAAAGCCAGTGGTTTTGGAAGTACAGTTTGAGTTGTTGTTTGAAGAGAGGTAAGGGTGAGATTAGAGTTAACTCCTGGTATGTACATATGACTGTTCTGTACACTGTTACTTCATGCATGCATAAGGTGTGCACGTGGTATGTATCTGTCAGCATGATATGTAATTGTGCATGTGTGATACAGACATTATGAGCAGCTGATGTGTATAAGGGAACTAGTGTACTACTGTACTGTATCATGTGCAAAACAAATGGCACACTTGTGCCCACTGACATTACTCTCTTCATACTTCCAGGTCCCTCCCATTTAGCAATGAGGCAGGCCATACATGCTGGTGAGTGTGTTTAACATTACCTGAAAAACAATTTATAATACTAGTAAGAGTAGTGTAACTCTGTAGTATACATGCTGGTGAGTGTGTTTAATAATACCTGCAATACACAGTTTAACAATAGTAAGATTAGTGTAACACAGTACTGATGTGTGTGTTTACTGTGGGGTGTGCATGTGTGCGAGTGTGCCTGTGCCCATGTGTGCATGTGTGTTTGTGTCCATGAGTGCATGTGTCCATTTCTGAATGTGTGCATTAGTATTGAAGTGCATCTCTGTCAAATATGTGTTGAGACTGTAATCTGTGTTCCCTGATTTCCTCCCGTAGGTTCTGGTGCTGCTCTGGTGACCTGCAGTAGGGAACCTAAATCTTGTGCCCCAGGTACTGATGATGATAAAATGTCTGTAATGGTGCAGGAAGGTGTGTCTGGGTCCGCCATTGGTCAGCCAATTGACAGTACACAGCTGTCAACCCCATCAATGCGCACAGTCATCCTGCCATTACATCCTTTGTCACCATTGTCCCTAGGTGATGGAAAGTATGCAGTGGGCATAGATCAGGGTAATGTGGTACCTGTGGTACATGCATCCCCACAAGGCAGCCATGAGCAGGGTCCTCCAATGGTACCACGCAGACAGTCGCCCATTGGTTCTCGTGGGGGCATCCGTGGCTGTACTGCCTCTGGCCGACATGCCCAAGGAGGTATGTCAACCTCCACTATGTTTCGGACTGTTATGCAGGCACAGGCACGTATGGAAAGGTATACCAGACAGGGTCTGAGGGAGCTGAGAGCATGTCACACAGCCATGACAGACGGCATGCGTGATGTTGCGAATGCCATCCGTAACTTCACAGATGTCGTTGACAGACGTTGTGGGGACATACAACAGCTGCTCCACAACCAGATGTCCATGGGCCAGGGCGATGGTGTGCGATTGCAACATCGACATGGCCGTATGCCAGCAACAGCACCAGCTGGCAGTGGCCGCGGGCGACAACAGGCCCACTCACGCACCTAAAGTGCCAGCACCAGCCCCAGCAATGCTGGGTCTGTGCTGTCATCAGGACGCCCCAGGAGACCACGTGCACGTGGCTCTGGACAGTCCCAACAGGGAACTGTGTCCAGTCAACACACCCCCACTTCCGATGACAGTACCCAGTCTGGGTTAGTACCGGATACAGCCCGTAGCACCTTTGCCAGGCACAGGTACCGTGTCCATGCCCACAGACACTGATCTGGATGACCTGACAGGTGCAGTCTGTGGCTGTCCACAAAACCCTGTACATGGCAGCCATTATGTGGGACTGTGTGCGTGCTTACACACATGCAGAAATCTAACACCTAGGGCAAACACATACACACACACACTGCACCAACACCGGTCCACCCTGTACTGCTGCCCCTCACAAACACACATACACACACATGTCAATTGGTGTTACCAGTGGCTGGCTTAGGCATACCTAACCCACACCCTGTGCATATGATGACACTGTGCCACCTCCTGCATACTACAACATTGGTGCAGGTAAAGGTAAACACGTTGCTGATGCACAGGGTGACTACATAGATGTGTATAAGTAGTAACATGTTGGTAACTGTTCACTGTTCCACTATGATTGTGTGTATATCCCAGCAGTCCTGCTGCAGTAACTGTATGAATGTCCTCAATTGTTATCTGCACCCATACTACTTACCAAAGTGTACCAGCTGCACACCATCACATGCTACCATTGACTATGGGAATGCATCATGTGCTGTTATGTAGATTCAGCTATATGTATCTGTTCTGTCACACATGCATTTACACACACCCTGCTACCCCCACACATGCACACGCTCACCTGCCATTCCCATTATTTATTACCCTACATGAGTAGCTGTCGATACATGACAGGTACATATTTGAGAAGTGCACTATGTTGTTTACTACCGATTTCCTCCTCTCTACCTGTACTCACAGGGTGCAGGCAACCTCATCAGTTCAAAGGTGTAATGTGCATCAGGTACTGTGGTATCCTGATTGCCACATCAAACATGTTTCCCATATGGAAATGCACACACAGACACATCCCACATCCACACACTTGCCACATTCAGGCTTCATAACACTATCTAGGTATATTCTGGTACATGTGCGTGTTACAGTAGCATGTAACACTATACTGAGTACTGGCAGTTGTCTGTTGTCATGTTGTTTGTATAGAGTAAAAGAATTGTTCATTTATCCTACTTCGTTTTGTGGACATTACTTGAAGAAGTGTTACCTTACATGTGTTATTGGTACCACCACCTTCTCTTTTGTAGTTTTGTTTGTATAGGGTGCTGTCAACATCACTGCTTGTTAAGGGAAATGTGCACCCTGCAGTGCATAGCCCCATTTGGCAAAAGCCACATCCCACCCCCATCATTGTGCACACACACTAACCCCACCCACAGTAAAACACATACTTTCCATTTGCAAGATTCAAACCCATACCTAACTGTGTTATTACAGTAGAAGCAGACACGTTAGCAGAGTGTGCTATTTGCATTAGTGGGAGAAATTTTTTCTAATGCTTTACTTAGAGGGTGCTGACATCATCTGTGTGTAGGAGGAGGGATGTGCACCCTGTAGTGTGTTCTCCCAGTTGGCAAAAGGCACTTATCCTTCCCGGCATAATGCACACACATAAACCCCACTCATACATTCCCTTTGCAGGATTCAAACCCCTACCGAACTATGTTATGACACTGGAGAAAGACACATTAGCAGAGCACGCTACATGAATTACTGGAGGATTTTAATTCAGGTAATATAGTTATAGAGTCCTGACATCATCAGTGTTTCAAAAGGGGGATCTGCATCCTGTACTGTACTGTCACAGTTGATAATAGGGGCATTTCCCACACACACATCGATGTGTTCGAGGTTTGCATATGTGGGGGATCCAGTACTCCAGTGTGATTAGTATATGGTTCGATTGCAACAATGAAGGATATACTTCCAGTGGTGAGCATTTTGTACTCATGTTTGTGATGATCAGGTCTAGTATATCTGCCCCTCTTGTGGGAAGGTTGATTACCTGTTCCATAGCTAAAGAATGTCTGATCTATGGGAACCCTAGAGCTTGGGTATTGTGGCTTGTGTAATGTTCACAGTCTATGTTTGGGTAGCTGACGTCACCCAGTATGATGGTGTTTGCAGAGAAATCTATACTCTCCTGTGTGAGCATGAAGGCTGTGTGGGAGTCCTGAGTTTGAGAGGGTGCTGTAAGAGCTCCTCTGTGTCTCTTTCCATGTGGTCCAGGGAGGTACGTCTCAGGTTGTTTGCGCCAGCATGGACGATGTCTGCCTCATAGTTGTACTTGCTGTGGAGTGACCTGTGTGCCTGTGTTATGTGGCACATTCTATCACCCGACAGGTAGCTAAATGTGACCCTCACCTTGCTCAGTCTGGAGGGCGGGACGTCAGTCAACAGCTCATGTCAAGCATGTTCACACCCCTCATAAATGATGTGGAAACCTTCAAAGGCCCCAGGCCTGTTGAAAATATGGACCAGACTGCAGATACCTGTATAAAGGCATTCTATGGACACATTCAGGAATGCATGGATCATGCAACCACATATGAAAGCATGACCCAATCCTCCAAAGGCAGACGTCCTGTGTGCCGGACACCAGCCATAAACAAACTATACAATAGAAGGATGAAGCCACTACATGATACAACTAACTCCCAAAATGTGAAGGCATCACTGATGAGTATTGGAAGACAACTACAGGCACCCATACCATTGTCTAAGGCCATCTTTGAGAGAAGATTCCACAAGCCACTGAGGATAATCACAAGGCTTTCTGTAGTTATGTTAGGAACTTGGGTGGTAATACCCAGATATGCTCAGAGTTAATCCAAGATGTCACACGAAATACAAAACACACAGACATTGCCATCATCCTAGTGGACAGGTTCACTGCTGCCTTCTCCCCCCCACCACACCAAAAGGGCAAATATGTCTCGCAGCAGAGTGCTGCCCCCCCTGACATCACAGATGCTCAGGTAAGAGATGCCCTTCCCAAAGCAATAAACACTGCATCAATGGGACCAGACAGTGTCCCAGGCTGTGTCCTACATGAACCACAAGAAAAGCTACACCCAGACATAACACTACTGTTCAATCCCAGCCTTACTACACGATATGTGGCCAAAGAGTGGTGTACAGCAACAGTGGTCCCTCTACATTCAGGTGGTGCCTTAACGGATCCTGGACACTATTCGCCCCATATGTCTGACTAGCTTGGTCTGCAAAGCTATGGCAAGGATCATCATGAACCTCACATATATAGATATTGGGGACCTACAGACATGTCACCATACACAGTTTGGCTTTGTTAATGACAGATCTGCCTCTCAAACCTGTTTGATTTCTTTGAAACAGTCACCAAGGCCACTGTCAAGGGGAAGGAGGTCTACACAGCCTACCTGGACCTTGCATAAGCCTTTGATACAATACCCCACTTGTGCATTCTAGGGAAGCTCACCAGTGTACATATTAACCCCTATGTCACTATGGATATTGCACAGTGGCTCAAGGGCAGAACACACATGGTTAGAATTGCTGGAGCCATGTCAGCCTCAAACCAGGTACAAGTGGTGTCCCACAAGGCTCAGTCCTGGGAGCTGTCATGTTCATTATATATTTCATAGGTACAGGCCAACATGGAAGTACTGTGGCTGAGCAAGTCGCAGATGACTGCAAACCGGACGCCATAATCAACTCTCCAGCTAACACACGCATCCTCCAAAAGGGCCTCTTGCAAACACACGACTTGTGCCACAGCCATGGCCTCAAGGTGAATGACAAAAAGCGTATAGTCATCCCCTTTGTCAAACACAAAGTGACCACAAAGTACCACATATGTGTTAATCCATTAAGTGCAGATGAAGGAATTATGGACCTTGGGGTACACAGGTTGATAGCATTCTACCATTTGACAACAACATGGACAAAGTGGTTAGGAAAACATTTTATATGGGCCACATCATCATGATGGGATCCACATGTAGATCAGGGGAGGACATTGTGCCCCTTTACTCATCCCTCATCATGCCCATAATTGACTATAATGACCCTGTCTGCATGCACCTTACCAGACACCTGCAGCAACTGGAAAGACCACATACATACCTCGACAAGAGGATCAAAGGGCTCAAACAGATGCCACATACTGACTGGTTAAAGAAACAGCAGCTCTACTCAGTGGCATACTGCCTCTTCATAGGCAATCTGTGCCTGACATATAAAGCCATGTCAAACCCTCACTTAATGGCCATGCTGCACCTCAGAATATCCAGATCCCATCAGGATACACGTTGGAAAGACTTGAACCTCAGGAGTGATATACATAGGACATGCTGGAGGGGCACATTCATAACTCAGAGGCTCCCTTCATTCTGGAATATTATCCCAATAGAGGTTAGCAGAGTCACTCAGTGACTATCTTCAAGAGTGATATTAATGACTGGATGTGACATTGTAGGGTTACTCTGGGTATCACTTATGTGTCACTGTGAGACAGAGGCACAGTATACTAACCTTGGAAAAGGGCATAGCAAGACAGATTTATAATGCATGGTGAAAGCCACACACATTCTGGCTAGGTGGATACATGCCCTGGGCAGACATCCCTGTATGAACCTATGGACCTATGTATCTTGTTCACCATTGGCCCTATGTGCTGTTAATCACCAATGCAATCTCAATACTATGGTAGCATGTGCAAAGGTCAGTTGTCAGTCACCTCTATGGTACAGTTGTGGAATATGTGTGTCATGTAGTAATGTCACAGCTGCCACATGTACACAGTCAACCCTATCCCCTACCCATGGATGTACAACACATGTATGAGATGGAAACACATGGCCAAACTGTGGACTAAGCACTTTGAACCCAGTACTGGCATAACCTGTCAGGTGGCATGAAATACTACAGTGACAGCAATACCAATCTGATGTGGACCTACACTGACAGCAATACAAGCATGGAAACACGCCAGGCCATTCGTGGAGCCTAAGGATAGCATCCTGCATGACTGGCAGACATCTCTGCAGCTGGCACACAGGCATACGTTAGGCCTGCACACAGCATGCATAACACATGGCACACAAATCCTGTGTGCCAAACAAGCACAGTCTGAACAGCTATACAACACTACTGCTGCAGTTGTGTTAGGTACTTTTATTGTCCAGTACAGTGAGGACATGCTCACCAGGCTGGACAAGGTGTAGGTCACAGTGATATGCTCATGGGGGACTATGGTCCACCACATAACACAAGCATACAGGTCAGTCAGATGCATGGACACATATGACTCAGTCATTGTCCATGCCACCACAGCTGATGTGGGATGTCCCTCACTGGGATACATGATAGGGAACATGGAAGGGATCACTGAGCAAGTGACACAGGCTGGTAGAACCCTGACCTTGGTTGGCATCAGACCCTCACCAGGGATTCTGACACATTACTGAATGCTAATGAATTACTGTAGCTACAACACCCTAGCTGAACGGTTCTTAGCATGCAGTCACTGCATTGCTATGGAATAACGTCTTACCACTCCCACAACAGGTGAAAACATGCAGCACCTGTTCATCAACAACAGGTAGACTATATGCCCCAGACCAGGTGTGTATCCCTCACTACTAGGCTGATAGCATCTACATCTCACACTGTATATACACATCCCACATGCAGCACCTGCACAGAAGACCACAGTCATAATGTTACCCTGTGCAAATACCATGTATTCACATGTGGCAGGCATCACACATGGTAACTATTGAAGGTCACAGGTACATATGTGTATTTGGCACACACATACATCATGTGTGCATTGCCATAACTGGTTTAATCAATGTCATGCATTATTGTGAGGGACAACCCGCACACATGGGCATTCTGTGTGGGCAAAACACACGTGAAATGTCTGTAATCAAAAGCCATAAATAATTGTGATATCGTTTGGAAAGGGGTATGTGCATCCTGTAGTGTGTTTTCCCAGTTGCCAAAAGGGATATTTCAGTCACACACACTTACCCCCCTTCACACACACTTGCCACTTGCTGGATTCAAACCCCTACCTAGCTATATTATGACACTAGAGACGGATGCATTAGCAGAGAATACTACTTGCATTATTGGGAGATTCTTTTTCCCTGATATACTTATAGGGTGCTGACATCATCAGACTTTAGAAAGTGGAATGAGCATCCTGTGGTGTGTTTACACAGTTGCCAAAAGGGATGTTTTGTTCATACACACATACCCTCCTTCAAACACACTTGCCATTTGCTGGATTCAAACCCCTACCTAGTTAGGTTATGACACTAGAGACGGACACATTAGCAGAGTGCGCTATTTGCATTACTGGGAGATGTCCTTTCCCCTGATATACTTATAGGGTGCTGACATCATCAGAGTTTAGAAAGTGGAATGAGCATCCTGTGGTGTGTTTACACAGTTGCCAAAAGGGATACTCCTTTCATACACACACACTTACCCCCCTTGCACACACTTGCCATTTGCTGGATTCAAACCCCTACCTAATTATGTTACGACACTAGAGACAGACGCATTAGCGGAGCGCGCTATTTGCATTAGTGGGAGATTTCCTTTCCCCTGATATACTTATAGGGTGCTGACATCATCAGAGTTTAGAAAGTTGCCAAAAGGGATGTTCCTTTTATACACACTTACACCCCTTCACACACACTTGCCACTTACTGGATTCAGCCCCCTATCTAACTATGTTATGACATTAGAGACAGACGCATTAGCAGAGCTCGCTATTTGCATTAGTGGGAGCTTTCCTTTCCCCTGATATACTTATAGGGTGCTGACATCATCAGCGTTTAGAAAGTGGAATGAGCATCCTGTGGTGTGTTTACACAGTTGCCAAAAGGGATGTTCCTTTCATACACACTTACACCCCTTCACACACACTTGCAGGATTCAAACCCCTACCTAACTATGTTATGACACTAGAGATGGACGCATTAGCAGAACGCGCTATTCGGATGACTGGGCGATTCCTTTTCTCCTGATATACTTATAGGGTGCTGACATGATCAGTGTCTAGAAAGGGGAATGAGCATCCTCTGGTGTGTTTTCACAGTTGCTAGGAGTAACATTTGGACTAAGTGTGTGAGCATGCCCAGTTCAGCCTTCCCATGGCATGTTGTGTGAAAGATGTCTCATTTATCTAAGTGCGTGAGCATGCCCAGTGTGAGCTTTCCATATGTTGAACTCTGCAGCCCATCACATTTGTGGATGAGTGTGACCTTCAACAAATACCTCCAGTTTATGGTTGTGTGTTCTGTGCCATGTTGTGTAGTTACTGTCCAAATGCTTTTTGTGTGAACACAACAGGGAGTATACTGTGCCTGCAGGTTTTGCATGGGATACTTTGCACACAATTGTCAACATCCGTTCATACTGACCTAACACTGTAGTACTGTATAGTGTAGTGGTTCAGTACTTTCACTGTGGTGGTCAGTATCCTGGGCTTTAGTCCTATCACTGCTTTACATTTCCATAGTGTGCATAACAGCCTGGTTAGGGTCCAGTTGTGCACATCTGCACAAAGGCGGTGCCTCTACGGACCCTGGTAATTACTGCCCCATAAGCTTAACAAGTCTAGTCTGCAAAGCTATGGAGAGGATCATAATTGAGCTCATAAACAAAGATATAGGGGACATGCAGACATTGTACCCGTCCCAGTTTGGCTTGGTCAAGGGCAGATCATGCCTTTTGTACTTGGTTGACATCTTCAAAACGGTCACTAAGGCCATTGTTGAGGGAAAGGCAGTCCATACAGCCTACCTTGGCCTTGCAAACACTTTCAACACAATAACCCACTCAGGTATTGTAGAAAACCCTACCAACTGAAATGTAAACCCATATGTCACAAGATGGGTTGCAAACTGGCTTAAGGACAGGACCCACAGGGTTAGAGTTGCTGGCACTATGTCAGACTCCAGGCCGGTCACAAGTGGTGTCACACAGGGCTCAGTCCTTGGCCCCCTATTGTTTGTCATCTACTTCTCAGAAGTACAGGCCAACATAGGAGGACTTTGGCTGACAAAGTTTACAGATGACTGCACACTGGGCGCCATAGTGGACAGTGCATCAGACACAGATATCCTTCAGAAGGGACTCACGGAAACTGATAGCTGGTGCCAGAGCCATGGCCTGAAGTCAAATTGCACAACATGTGTAGTCATACCCTTCGGGAAAAGCAAGGTAACCCCAAGCTACCATATAGGTGGCAATCCTCTAAGCACAGAGGAGGTTATCATGGACCTGGGGACACAGGTTGACAGTCGCCGTTCTTCTGACACTCACGTTGATAAAGTGGCTAGAAAGACCTTCTACATTGCCCACCTGATCAGGAAGGGATTCACATCCAGATCTAGTGGGTCATTGTTCCCCTGTACTCTTCACTTATCAGACCGGTGATTGAGTACAATGCCCTATTCTGGATGTATCTCACCCGGCATCTGCAGCAATTGGAGAGACCCTGAATGACCCCCACCAAAAGGATAAAGGGACTCCAACATCTGTCATATGCTGCCAGATTGAAGACACTCCCGCTCTATTCAGTCACATACTGTCTGCTTAGAGGTGACATGTGCCTGACATGCAAGGCCATGTCCAAACAGGAATTAATGGACATGCTCCACCTCAAAATCGGCAGATCCACCTGAACCACTAGTGCAAGTGACTTACACCTTAGCATGGATGTACGTTGGACATGTTGGAGGGATGGATTTATCACTCGGAGACTCCCTATGCTGTGGACTACAATCCTGGTCCATGTGAGGCAGTGCACCTTGCTGGCTCTGTTCAAGAGGTATCTTGACCTGTGGATGGGAGATCATAGGTTTACCCCGGGGATCGTCACTGTGTCACTGCTGGAGAGAGGCATGACAAACTAATGGGCACAGTACTGTTTCCATATAAGGGGTGGTGTACGCCAACAAACTCTGGGCTAGGCTTATACCTGCCTTAGGGAAGATAGCCTAGTATAAACCTATGTACCTATGAACCTATCTGACCATGTTGCATTATGTTCAGATGTGAACTACTTACAACAGCCTCATCCAACATCAGTAGTGTATTCCACAACATGGGTGTACATTGGCAAACACTACCGATGTGCCCTAGGCCATTTGTAATGCTAGTCGGAGAGTGTGTTTGTCCATCAACACATTGTAAGTGTAGTTTGCCATGACATAGGTCTTGTTTAGTATACTGTGCCTCTGTCTACCTGTGACATAACATAGATACCCAGGGTACACCTACCATCTCCCATTCACTCATTAGGATTCCTGTTGAGGAGAATCAACGAGTGACTCTATGGATAACCTGTACTGGTAGTTTACTCATGCGTGGGGGTGGCTTCTGTGTTATGGTTAATGCAGTACAGCTTGTCCTATGTATGTCAGTGCTGGGGTTCAGGTCCCTCATGTGCATAGCTCCCTGCCATTCAGATTGTACAAGGTGCAGCATGTGCATTGATTCCAGCTTGGACATGGCTTTCTACATCAGGCACAGCTTGCGTCTGGGTGGCCAGCATGGCAGTGTGTGGAGCTGCACTCTGTTTAATCAGGCGACACATTACATGTGTTCCAGCTCTTTCATACTCCTGGTGAGGTACTGTTGTGGACTTTACAGTTGCTGGATGTGTCTGCTGAGGTACACCCCACAGGGGCTGTTGTGGTCATTTCTAATGCTGATGAAAGATAACTGCAGAACCACAATGACCTCCCCTTAGCTAGATGTCAGAAAGCATGGACCATGCAATCACAAATAAAAACAAGACCCTCTCCACCAAGGGAAAGTGGCCAGTCTGGTGGACCCCAGCCATAAACAAACTGTATAACAGATGAGGGATACTAATGTAAGACAGAGCTACATCTCCAAAAGGGAAGACAGCTGTGATCAGCACTAGTAGAAAGCTACATTCTCTCATAAAGACATCCAAGGTCAACTTGGGGACATGAATCACCAAAGACAATGAAGGTAACCACACTGCTTTCTTCAGTTATGTCAGACACCTGGGTGGGAACCCTCAGATATGCTCAGAGTTGGTACACAACAACATATATTCCAGTGACCTGACAGATATTGGCAACATTCTGGCAGACAGCTTCAGTGCAATTTACCCCCTCCCTCACCCCCAAAAGAAGATAGTTATCACAGCTGTATGTAACCTCACTGTCATCTTGGATGTCCATGTGAGAGCCGACTCAGCAAAGACAAGTACACAGCATCAATGGGACCTGATGGTATCCCGGTTGCATGCTATGTGAACTCCAGAAGGAGCTGGACCCGTATATACAAATGCTATTTAACCTTAGCCTTGCTACAGGATATGTACCTGAACACTGGCATACGGCAACAGTGGTCTCACTCCACAAAGGAGATGCCTCCACAGACCATGGCAACTACCACCACACAAGCTTAACCAGCCTTGTCTGCAAAGCTATGGGAAGAGTCATTATGGAGCTCTTACACAGAGACATTGGTGGCCTACAGACCCTTGATCCCACCCAGTTCAGCTTTGTACAGGGCAGATCCTGCCTTTTGCACCTAGTTGACTAGTATGAAACTGTCAGTAGGGCCATTGATGAGGGCTACGCAGACAGCCCACACAGCCTACCTGCACTTGGCTAAGGCCTTTGACACAATACCCCACTCAGGCATCATAGACAAGCTCAACAGCTGAAATATAACACCATATGTCACAGGATAGATTGCAAAATGGCTAAGAAACAGAACCCATAAAGTCAACATTGCAGGTGCCTTGTCAGATTCAAAGCCAGTCACAGGTGGTGTCCCACAAGGATGTGTCCTGGGACCCCTCTTATTTGGTATTTACTTTTCAGATGTGAAAGCAAACATAGGAGGGTTGTGGCTGACAAAGTTTGCAGATGACTGCAACCTAGGCACCATAGTGAATACATCAGCCAGCACACACATCCTACAGAATGCCGTCACAAAGACAGATAGCTGGTGCTGGACTCATGGCCTGAAACTGAATGCAACTGATGTGTAGTCATCCCCTTTGGGAGGAACAAAGTACCCACAGATCAATACATAGACAGCAACCCACTGAGCACAGAAAACAAATCAGACACCTGGGGACACGTGTAGATAGTGACATCTCGTTTGACACCCATGTTGCCAAAGTGGTTAGAAAGACTTTCTATCTTGCCCACCTTATCATGGAGGGTTTTCCATCCAGATCAAAGGAGGTCATTGTACCACTATACTTCTCCCTTATCAGGCCCATGATTGAATACAAAGCCCCATTTGGTATGTACCTCACCCAGCACTTGCAACAGCTGGAGAGACCCCAAAAGTACCTTACCATGAAGATCAGGGGTCTACAACACATGTCATATGCTTCCAGAATAAAGAAATCCAGCTTTATTCAGTGTCATACCGCATACTTACAGGTGACCTATGCCTGACATACAAGACCATGTCCAATCAGGATTTGGTGGACATGCTCCACTGCAAGCAATCCAAATCCACCAGAACCATGAGAGCTAAAGATTTGAACCTCAGCACATACATGTATAGGACATGCTGGAGGGACAGAGTCATAACTCAGAGGCATCTCACACTCTAGCAGAGTATCCCAGTTCATGTTAGACAGAGTCCCTCACTGACTCTCTTCAAGAGACATCTGGACAACTGCATGTGAGACAGAGGCACAGACTAGACAGAGGCACAGTCAAGTTATTCAATTACGTAAGGGGGTCATAATGTGTCACTACTAAGTCAGAGGCACAATATTCGGAATCTATTCTGTACACTTATTACCACAATAAGGGGTGGAAATAGCCACATCACTATGGCTAGGCTTATACATGCACTAGGGCAGATAGCCTGGTAGTAAACTATGAAACTATGAAACTATGGTGTATGTGTAGGTATTGTCAGTCAAGCACTATAATGTGGTTTGGGGGGCTTGATATCTCCCTGTATTCCAACATTGTTTTGTCTATTCCTTCTAGCATGTCTAGGGATCAGTTGCTAGTGTCCTCTCCTGCTCAGCTGGTGAACCTGGGAATATTGAGGCAATGTTACAATTGCCTCATGTACACTGACAACCCTCTCCTTCTCCCATAAAACACAAATACATGCAAGAGATGCAACTATATAGCCAAAGTGGAGGCTGAGCTCTCTCAACATAGGACTAGCAAGACCAGACAGAAGGTGAAGGTAACCACACACACCACAAACCCAGTCTCACATAGCACTATCACAACTTAAAATCATACACATAGACACACAAAGACATACTCGGAGGCTCTGATCAGAATTCTACCAAAACAGCAGCGGCCACCACAGCAGACACCCACACAACTGCCTCTACAGGGCACAGCACATGCAACACATAGACCACAGAGTCAGTGTGCCAAACAGTCACAGCCCTTAAGGCCAAACACAATGCCAGACACACTTGTCATAGGTGACTCCATAGTCAGACACACTGACGTCACGCTCACCAGATCGAGTACGGAGGAGGTCACAGTAAGCTGCCTATCGGGCACTGGAATCCACCACATAATGCAAGCACTCAGGTCACTCAACTGCAAGTACAAGTCTGACTCAGTCATTATCCATGCTGGTGTGAACGACCTGAGATGTACCTCCCTGGACTACATGACAAGAGACATAGAGGATCTCTCTGATTATGTAGTCCAGGCAGGTATGACCCTGACCTTGAGCAGTATCCTACCTTCACCAAGTATGATGCCACATAAACAGAGACAAGATGATCAGCTGTACTAATTGGCTTAAACTATGGTGTCATTCAAAGGGGTCCAATGTCTGTCTGCCTGGGATGACATGCTGGACAGGCCATGCTGATTTGCAAGGGACAGCTTGCACCTGTCACCCCTGGGCTTCCAGATTTTGGCTGAGGCTCTTGCCACCCCCATTGTGCCTTTTTTATGCAAGAATCAGATTCTACACCTACCACCCTAGAACGCAGAATAGGAAAAACACTAAGGGTAATGCTGCTCAATGCCAGAAGTCTCAACCTCAAGCTGCACACACTCGACCCTTCTCAGTATGGAGAACATTGATGTCTGTGCTGTGACTGAAACCTGGTTCACGGCTTCTGACAGCACCCCGGCACTATCGGGTGTTACCTCATATCATGTGTTCCGGCCCCAAAATCCGGACAACACCAAGAAAGGAGGGTGGGTGTCCATATTCATCAAGGACACCCTCACCTCAAGGTTGGTGGCAACACACAATGCATCGGAGACCATCCAGGTGCAAGTAACCGTAGGCAAGACTGCCCTGCAGTTTGTAGCATGTTACATGTCACCCTCTCAAACTCAGGTACCTCACACAGCTTTCCTGAAAACACTGGAGGGGATAAATGTATCTCTGAACACCATCATACTGGTTGATTCCAACTATCCAAATATAGACTGGGATCACTACTCAAGCCCCAACACTCTAACCCAAAGGTTCCTAGAGTTCATACACTCAAATGCCATGGAACAACTAGTCACCATCCCCACAAGAGGAGACAACATACTAGAACTCATCATCACGAACATTGGGTCACAATGTTCAACACCAGAAGTATACCCATCATTGGTGAGATCAGATCATGAACTAATCTCAGTGGGAGTCCACATCCCACCCCCACCCCAGATAGGAAAGACAACAGTGAAGACCTTCTCAAAAGCTGACTTCACACTTCTAAAGACTGGTGTGGTCTCTTTCAAGGCCCCCAAGCCAGCGGACACCATTACCCAAGCCGCTGTATCACTTACAAATGCCTTCTACCAGCACCTCCAGGACTGCATGGATCAGGCAATCCCAAACAAAACAAAGACTCTTTGTACCACAGGCAAGCATCCAGTCTGGTGGACCCCAGCCATAAACAAGCTCTACAACAAAAGGAAGGAGCTACTACAAGACAGAGCGAAATCTGTAGAAGGGAAGACACCCCTGCTCATTATGAGTAAAACACTGAGTTCCCCCATAAAATCATCCAAGGCAAATTTTGAGAGTAAACCCGCTCAGGACTCAAGGGACAATCATGAGGCCTTTTTTACCTATATTTGACACATGGGAGGGAACTCCCAGATATGCTCAGAATTAGTTCGAAATGATGTAAATATCACTGAACCTACAGACATTGCCAACATACTGGCTGACAGGTTCAGTGCAGATCCCCCCCTCCCCCCCAACTGGAGGGATATCTATACCAGAGGATTGTAGCCCCCCAAACATCTCAAATGCTGGGGTGAGAACTGCTCTATCCAAGGCGAAAAACACTTTATCCATGGGACCAGATGGTGTCCCCAGTTGTGTGCTCCATGAACTCAATGAGGAATTAAACCCGCAGTTAGGGCAACTGTTTAATCTTAGCCTCACCTCAGGATATGTGCCCAAGGAGTGGCATACAGCAATGGTGGACCCACTTCACAAAGGAGGTGCCTCCACCAACCCCGGAAACTACCATCCCATCAGCTTGACAAGCCTGGTCTGCTAAGCTATGGAGAGGATCATAATGGGAATCATAAATGAAGACATAGGGGACTTGCAGACATTGGATCCAACCCAGTTTGGCTTTGTCAAGGGCAGATCATGCCTTTTAAACTTGGTTGACTTTTTCAAGACAGTCACCAAGGCCTTTGACGAGGGCAAGGCAGTCCACACAGCCTACCTTGACCTGGCAAAGGCTTTCGACACAATACCCCACTCGGGTATCATTGAAAACATCACCAGCTTAAATGTGAACCCATACATCACAGGATGGGTTGCAAACTGGCTAAGTGACAGAACACACAGGGTCAAAGTTGCTGGTGCCATGTCACACTCCAAAACTGTCACAAGTGGTGTCCCACAGGGCTCAGTCCTGGGCCCACTTTTGTTCAGCATCTACTTTTCAGAAGTACAAGCAAACACAGGAGGATTATGGCTGACAAAGTTTGAAGATGACTGCAAAGTGGGAACCATAGTTGGAAACCCATCTGACACAGACATCCTTCAGAAGGGTCTCATAGACACGGATAACTGGTGCCAGAGCCATGGCCTTACATTAAACGCTAAACAATGCATAGTCATACCCTTCGGGAACAACAGGGTTACCCCTAGTTCCCATCTAGGTGGCAATCTTCTAAGCACAGAAGAGGTTATCAGGGACCTGGGCACCCGGGTTGACAGTAATATTTTGTTTGACACTCACGTTGCCAGAGTAGGCCTGGGGCAGTTCCTGCTATTAGGACAGTGGTCTGCAGCAAGCTATATAGTAGTAGTCAGTTTTAGCCATTGGTATTTGACCATGGCTAATCCATGTTGCTTCTTGTTGTGGTACCAACATGGGTGTGTGGTTATCCATGCCATTTATTGCTAGTCACCCTCATTTTGTAGCTTGTTCCATGTTTTTGCACATGTACATCACTGTATGAGGTGTGACTTGGTAGTGTCAGGGTGCTGATGTGGGCTTTGACCCTGTTTTCTATTACAGCACTGATATCTACATTCTCTATACTGTGTTCATTTACACTGCACACATTTATACTTCTGGCATTGGGTAGCATTACATCTAGGTTCCTATCCCTTGTGGTACCTATGAGGTAGGTTTGTGTTTTTTGTGGTTTATGATTGGTGAGGGTGGATGTTAGTCGGGTCCTCAGGTGTGCATATGGTACATGGTATTACATTACTTAACACATGGCATTCATGCCTCAGGTGGTGCTGCAGGGCTGCCTCTGTCGGATGCACATACTACACTCCCTGTACATGTTTGGAAGCAGGTTGTGTCATGTTAGGCATCCCTGTTACTATATGAGTGAGTCAGAGCGGGTATCAGTCCCAGTGTTCCTACTGACCAAGTGTATGTGCTATGCGTTGCCTCTTTGCCAAGGCCAGGGCATACTGGGCACGCCTCCTTCTGCCTACTGGGACAAGGTCAGGTTGTTCCTCCTCTGAGTCACCCTCTGCCTGTGGTGGCCTTGGCAGTGGTGGGGGGATGTTAGGCCCAGCCCTGTGCTGGTCCTGCTGCAGCTGTTTCCGCAGGATCATATTATGTAGCATAGCACATATCATGACCATTTGGCTACATGTAGTTGGTGTGTACTGCAAGGCTCCACCAGATGTGTCCAGACACCAGAACCGTGACTTGAGCAGCCCAAACACATGCTCTATGACATTACTTGTTTGTGATTGTGTGCCTCATTATGGCGTTCCTGTTCAGGTGTGTGTGCATTTCTGATGGGTGTCATCAGCCACGGCTCAAGTGCATAACCTGCATCCCCCACTAGGTGTCTGTGTGGGAAGTCCCCACTGGCAAATGATTGGTACAGCTGCATCAGATGCCAGATGTGGGAATCGTGGTAGCTCCCAGGGCAGCCAGCACACACATTCATTATTATGCCCTGGGCATCACACACGACCTGGCAGTTGATGGAGGGGTATCCCTTGCGGTTAATGTAGGCTCTACCCTGCTCACCAGCTGGTGCTTTGATGCGTCGCGTGCAGTCTATTGCACCCAGCACCTCAGGGTATCCTGCTATTTGCTGGAAGAGACGCATATTGCTGGCCACAACCTCACGGTCATTAGGGACATATATATGATTACTGACATGTGCTGACATGGCATCCAGGAACTGGTGCAGTACCCTGGAGGCTGATGCCTGTGATATCCCCATCATATCACCAGTTGGTCTCTGGAAGGTACCTGTTGCTAGTATTCTTAGGCCAACACATACCTTGGTTTCCACTGGGATGGGTTCCCCTCTGTTGGTTCTGTGTGTGAGATGTGGCCTGCACAGCTCAACAATCTGCTGCAGAAGGTCTCTGTCCACTCTGTAGTGCTCTACTATCTCCAGCTCATGTAACCCATGGTAGGTGACCCTGGGCCTGTATACTCTTCTCCTTCTCCTCACTCTGGGTTGTCTGTCAGCATCTGCATTGTCACCACCCTCAGCAATTCGCCTATGCCTGATTATAACAGCTATGGCAGCCCCTAGCATTTCTGCTCTGAGTTCAGCTTTTTTCAGTTTTCAATTCTGATAGCTTACTTTCTTGCAGTATCTCTTGTGAGAAACACCCTGCACTGCTGTTCGTAGTGTTTTAAGTGCTGGGTTGGGCTTCTAGTCTGCCTGTGTAATTGCCTGCTTCCAATTGTTATCACCAATTAACTCCAGCAGTATTCCGACAGTTTCCTAGTAATCTTGTTGTTTCCTTTTTCCTCTCTGGTTCCTCAGGGGGAGCAATGTGCACACCAGCTTAAGCACGCTCACAGTGGCTTACACGCGCGCACACATCCTTACACGGTGTGGGCTTGGCTGATTCATGTTAAAACGCGCGCACACAGCCTTACACACGTGCACGCCCGCGCAAACCATTGTAAACGGTTTGCAACATGCTCCCACCTGTCTTACATGCGCGCACACGCGTGCATGCACGTATATCAAGAAACTTTGAGTGTAGGGATAGCGTATATCCTCAATTTCTTGACTTTCCTAGTGTTCTGTTGGGACACACCTCCCTCCCTGATGTCTGTCTGTCATCTTTCACCTTACATTGCCCTCCAATCTAGTACATTTGTTTCTATCCTTCCCCCCCGTGATGTCACCTACCTCTTACTCTGTTCCTCCCCCTTCTCTAACTCTTACACTACTCAGAAAGTGCTCATTACCTATGTGGCAGTGTGATTCAGTATTGTAACCCTCATTTACATAGGATTGCCTAGTAATGCTTAGTTACATGTCTTACACGGAGCTTCCCCCCCTTGACAACCACTAAACGGAGGCCATATTGTTTTTGGTCTGCAAGTCCTTCCATTGACATTCCATGTAATACATAAATCTCACAATTGTGGGCTTATAAGCTTCGGTTTTCAGTTTTAGGTAGCGCACCCCGTTTGCGCGGGTGTGCGCTGCAGTTACACATCATAATCCCACGAAAAAAAAAAAAGTTATATAACATATTTTTGCAACACTTTTTCATGCCAATGGCCACATATTTGGCCATTGGCATGCTTAATGAAACATATGTACCCTTTATTTGGAGCTGACATAGCTCCGTTTTTGATTTTGCAGAAATGTACTCAGTTGTCAGCTGAGTACATTTCTGCAGCTAACACGTCCGTTACATGGACTGGTTTCAGCTTCGTGGATCGCTCAAATACCTAATTTGCATATATTTGAGCTGCAAATGAGGTATTGAGCATTTCCACGCCCAGTCCGTGTAAGAGATGTGTTAGCTGTCTCTTACACGGAGGTTTGGGCTGTACCTGAATCGGGAGGCTTACACGGAGGCTTACACTACTCTTGAACTCCGTGTAAGTCTTCCTGAATCTGGCCCTTTGTCTTATCTTTATTAATTTTATATCCCTAAAAGACTTGGAACCATCTCAGTATGTTCCACAACACTGAGATGTCTTTTTCTGGATTTATTAAGTACAAAATAATATCATCTGCAAATAAAGCTATCTTTTCTTGTTTACCATACCAATTATATCCTTGCATTTTTGAGTGTCTAATTTTTATTGACAATGGCGTTAAATATAAAGCAAATAAGAAAGGGAAAGTAGGACACCCCTGCCTTGTTGCTCTGTTCAAACACAACTTATAAGAGAAACACCCTCCCACTTTAATTCTTTCCTCTGATCCTTCATATATCCACTTAATTAACCTTATCTTTGCATCAGTGAATGCAAGTGCCTCCACTGCCGACCTCATAAAATCCTAGCTTACTCTTTCAAATGCTATCTCTAAATCAAGACCCACTAACAACAGCAGCATTTTCTTACATTCTGCTTTCCTCTGGATCATCATTGATGTATTAAAGTTGATAAATATTTGCCACTCTTCCACAAAAGCACATTTATTCATATCTATATAGTTTGGCAACACCTTTGCCATTCTTTTAGCTATTATTGACATACACACTTCAAAATCATGGTTTAAAATTGAAATGGGTCTACATAAGCCTGGTCTGATGGGTGTTTATTGTCTTTAGGTAATGCAGCCACCAAAGCTTTCTTCCAAGATGTTGGTTCTTCCCCTCCTTTTAAAATACTGTTTAAAAGAATCTTTCAGATCTTTATCACCATCTTCCCTCATAACTTCCAAAGTTCTGCAATTTGTTCCTGGAGACTGACCAGAAGATTGAATCTGATGTTGTTAATCTTCTTTCCATTCATCACTGATGGGCTCGGTTCCGAGCCCACCCCTTGGAACCGAGTCAGACTTTTTACCAAGCTTGTACCAGCCAAAAAACCCTCGAGCTAAGTCTCTACCCAGAATGGTCTTCTCCCTGTTACCCCAGATCTCGTTTGCCACATAGCAATAAAGCTGCATTTCAGCTGAGCTGTCAGCTAAGTGAAACATTTTGATATTTGTGTGAAACATTTTGGATATTTTCATATTTTATTAAGTGATTAGTATTTCTAGTGTCTTTTCTTCTGTCTAACATTGTTTTTCCACTCTACCCATTGTTACCATTGGTAAACTTTCAAGTACCATTGTTGGTACGGCCTTTCCTCCCTTACCCTTGTGGTATTTCTTCAATACCATAGTTGGTATTGTCTCTCCTGTTAAACCTGTTAGCTTTGACTTTTATTCAGGTGTTTCCCTTTTCTCTACTAGTGTATTATACTTGTGTGTTATACTTGTGACTTTTTTGAATGGAATTGACCTTATTATAGTTGGATTATACAGTTGACGTTTGGTGTTCTTTTTTATCAAAATGTTGGATAAGAAGGGTACTTCAAGTTTTAAGCATTGTATTTCATGTAAGGGTAAGTTACCTAACAGTGATTCTCATGATGACTGTGTATACTGTTTGGGAGTGCCCCACCTTTCAGTGCTGCCTCCATGTGACTTTTGCCAGAGTTTTAGTCAACGCACTCTTAATGAGCGCAAAAATCTCATTCTGAAAGGGTCACTCAAGTCTCCCTTCACAGAGGCCATTTCTGTGATGGAGGTCTCAACCCCTCCTTCTAAGGACAAAAAGAGATCCCACTCTGTTCCTTCTTCAACATCAGGTGATCAGAGCAAGCCTGGGAAAGCAAAGGTCCCAAAGTTATCTTCAGAGCATAAATCTGCCTCTTTGGCTCTATCTTCTTTAGCTCTGACCATCTCAAAACCTTCGATACTGGTGCCTGTTTCAGCACTGTACACAGTGCATCTCACTCCAGCTCCAAGTTTGCCCCTTTGGTCTTTGGTTCCTGCTGAACTGGTCCTTCCACAATCTGGGGATTGGGGGACGGGTGTGTTGGCCCAGGGTAAGGTGCCACCTCTCTCCTTGGTTCCATGCTCGGTGCCGATAACCATGTCTTCACCGATCCTGCTTGAGGCTCCATCCATGGAGGCGGGTTCATCGAGAGGGGTGTGACCCCAGTCCTGAAGTAGTCTTTCTCGGTTCTGGGCTCCCATCCCTCTTCAGGTGGGCCTGCCTTCCATGCGATGGAGAGGGGACTTGCTTCTGGCACCACTCCTTTGATGTTTGAACCCCAATTTTCACCCCCTGAGCTACAGCTGTCGCAGACCACCCGCCTGGGACGCTGGGCAGAGATGCCACATGACACCCCTGTTCAGGGTACCTGCTCCTCAGAGACCCCCACTCTGGAGCCCCCTCAAAAGAAGACATGGAAGAGGAAGCACATGGACTCACCCTAGGAGTTCCTAAAGGAAGACACAGAATACGTTGATGGTGAAGGGTCCCCACAGTCACCTCCTGATGATGTCACCTTCGGAGTTATCCTGGAAATGTTAAATCAGGGAGGTGACTGGAAGCCCTCCAACCCTTCATTTGAGGAGTCCGTGTTCCTCTACTTCTTGGTTGACCTCGCCTGCCGATGAACTCATCCAGCTCATTGTGCAGCATGCTTGGAAGAACCCTGATTCCATTGATGCAATCCCTCGGAGACCAGACAGAATTCTTTCCCCTCCTGAGGAGAACCCGCATTGGTCCAAAGGGTTACCAGTTGATGCTATGGTGGTGGCAGCGGCCACAAAAAAGGATTTTGGATGAGGAATGTCCCGCTGTTCACTCGCCCAACAGGAAGTCCCGTGTGGTGGACTGACTTGGAAAGTGTGTTTTTGCATCAGGAACCTTTGCTATATGGTCCCTGAATTATTTGGCAAATTTTACAAGGCTCCAGAGGGACTTGATCTTCAAACTCTCTGGGACACTCGCAGGACAGTTGTCTGACGAGGTCAGGGACAAAGTGGCCTCACAGCTCGCAACCCTGGAATGAGGTTGCTGCAACATATGACCGAAGGGGCAGCTAGAACAGTGGGTTCGGGCATTGTTATGAGGCGTCATGCCTGGATGCACATTTGTGACCTCATGGATCCCTTGAAGTTTTCCTTTCTGAATGCTCCCATTGAAGCTTCATCCCTTTTTGGCTCCAAAGTGAAGGACACACTAGCCAGGTGCAAGCAAGATGGAAAAAGACTGTCTGCCATAGGCCTATGGTTTTCCAACCCTCAACGTACCTTCTTCAGGTATCAGAGGAGTGGAAAAATGTGGCATAAGAAACCTCAGGGTCCTTTCTGTGCTACATGTGGTGATGATACCCCCAGAGGTATAGGGGTTAACAATTCTGGAAGATGTCCCTATAGAGGCATAGGGAGTCTTCATAACCAAGGCACCAGGGACTGTTTCTCTGGACAGCCTTATCAGTGCTCCTGAGGAGCACCCCAATTGCTTATCTCTGGAAGCAGTCGGGGGTTGTTTCTCTCTGCACCAAGCTGCCTGACAATCTGTCACCACCGATCATTGGGTGCAGAGCATTATCACCAGAGGTTACACCATTACCCTTTCTTTTCAGCCAAATTTTCCAAGAAAACTTCCCGATGTTCCACCCAGTCAAAGGGAAGAAGCAGCTTCAGAGATTATAAAGCTGTTTCTAAAGAGTCATCCAACCAGTCCCACCAGACCAGCGTGGAACAGGATTTTTACTCAAGATTATTTATGGTGCCAAAAAAGACAGGGGACTGGAGACCCATTTTGGATCTCAGCAGCTTAAACAAGTCTGTCACCCAAACCAAATACCGAATGGTCACAGTTCAGTCCATTCCCCCCTTTTTAAAAGAAGGCAATTGGATGTGTTCTATAGATCTCCGGGATGTGCATTATCACATCAAGATGGACAAATGCTCCAGGAGTCTGCTTCACTTCTGGTTAGGAGCCAGTTATTATCAATTCCGTGCCCTGCCGTTCGGTCTCTCTACACTCCCTAGAGTGTTCACGTAATGCACGGCAGTGGTAACAGCTCATATGAGACTAAAAGGATTCCGGGTGTTTCCATATTTGGGCGACTGGTTCCTTACCACCCCACTGAGCATCTTCTGGTAACAGCACTGCATTATACACTCTCTCTGGCAAAATTGTTGGGAATAATGATACACTGAGAGAAACCAAACCTTATCCCTACACAACAAATAGAGTTCATTGGAGCAGTGTTTAATACTAAGTCCTGTCTGGTATCACTCCCAACTCACAGACTCCATCGATTGAGGCTTCAACTCCGGGTGATACTCTCTCAAACAACAGTCTCTGCGAGGGAAGTTCTGCAGGCCCTAGGTTCTATGGCAATGTCAGTCCCAATAGTGCATCTAGAAAAGCTACATATGCGGATTCTGCAATGACTCCTTCTGTGTCAATGGTTCCCAAACTACCACCCCTCGGTTACCATATTCGAATAACCAACTCCTGCAAACAGGACCTGCTTTGGTGGATGAGGGCAGGTGTAGAACTTTGGAGTCATCCATTTCAGTTGCCTCAGCCCACAGCCATCATGACCATGGATGCTTCCCTGATTGGGTTGGGGGGGGCATTTCCAGGGAAAGACTGTCCAAGGCA
Source organism: Protopterus annectens (assembly GCF_019279795.1). Lineage (NCBI taxonomy): Eukaryota > Metazoa > Chordata > Ceratodontiformes > Protopteridae > Protopterus > Protopterus annectens. The sequence continues at coordinate 1,717,960,916 of NC_056743.1, read as the reverse complement.
CATGGTCCACCTCAGAGGTCTACCTGCATATCAATGTTCTGGAACTGAGAGCTGTGCTGTTAGCATTGCAGGTATTCCATTCAGCTCTCCCTTCTGGGACAATTGCAATTCAATCACACAATATGTCAGTGGTCTGGTATATCAACAAGAAAGAGGAACCAAGTCCTACCCCCTATGTCAAGAAGCCATGAGAATTTGGCAGTGGGCGATAGCTTCTAACCAGTTTCTGATAGCAATGCATACCCCGGGGAGCTCCAACGTGATTGCGGACAAACTGAGCAGTTGCATCCTCATGCCTCACGAGTGGTCCCTCAACCCCAAGGTGGTCTCAATAATCTTCAGCCACTGGGCCCAGCCTTGCTTCGATCTTTTCGCCTCCCCATCAAACACCAAGTGCAGCAGCTATTTTGCCCTACTTCCCTCAGAGGGGGAGTCACCGAGAGACACTCTGATCCATGATTGGCCCACAGGACTTCTTTATGCTTATCCCCCCATCCCTCTGATCCCACAATTTCTAAAAAAAGCTCTTCGGTTGAGATGCAAGGTGATCCTCATAGCCCCATTCTGGCCTCAACAAGTTTGGTTCTCCTTCCTTCAGCCTCACCTAGTATACCCGCTGTTTATTCGGGACCCTCTACCAGATCTGATTACTCACCCCCAAGGGTTGAGTCACCCAAATTTGTCCAGTCTCAAGCTGACAGCTTGGTTTTTCCACTTCCACTAGTCACCAGGCAAGCTAATCTCCTCTCACCTGTTTGAGACATCATTATGGCCTCTCACAAACCATCCACCAGAAGACTATATCAGGATAAATGGAAAAGATTCTCCATCTGATCCAAGGATAACTCACTAGACCTGTATTCAACTCCAGTTACTGCAGTGCTTCAATACTTGGCTAAGTTTTTTGATAATGGAGCCTCTGCCTCTACTGTACAAGTACATCTAGTGGCAATTTTCAATTTCCACAATAGTATAGATGGGACCCCTCTTATCTCTTTATGCCTTTACAAGGCTTTCCTCAAGGGGACCTCTCATAGCATTCCTCCTGTCAGCCCGTGGAACCATGGAACCTCACTCTAGTCCTTCAGTCTTTGACTCAAAAACCTTTTGAACCTGCTGTGAAGTGTGACCTAAAGTTTTTGTCTTGGAAATCCTTGTTCTTGGTAGCCATTACCTCTGCCAGAAGAGTCTCAGAGCTTCAGGAATTGTGTATCAAAGAGACCCTATCTGGTCTTTCATAAAGACAGACTATAACATCGGATGAATCCATCCTTTCAAAGTTGTTTCTGAATTCTCCATTAACCAGACCATTGATCTACCAGTGTTTTTTTCAAATTTTGCCAATAGAGGAGAGTATTGCATTCACTCCTTAGACATACATAGACAATTTAGATTTTACCTAGACAGGACCAAACCTATCCATAAATCTGAACAGCTTTTCATCTCCTTTTCTGGTCCAAAATGAGAGAGGCTGTTTCCAAGGTTACATTATCAAGATGGCAAAGAGACTGCATATGTTTCATCTATTCCATCAATAATGAACATATGCCAAAAGTTAAAGCTCACTCCACTAGATCTATGGCAACATCTATAGCATTCCTTTCCAGGGCTTCCCTGGATGACATCTGTGCAGCAGCTACTTGGGCTAAGCCTCATACCTTTATCAATAATTGCAAATTGGACTTGGTCTCCAGAGGGAGAGCTGCCTTCAGCTCAGTGGTACTCAAGAATGTTCTTCCATAAGGGCCACCCATGGATCTCAAGTTAGCTTGGGAATCTGTCCCATCAGTGATGAATGGAAAGATTAACAACATCAGCTAAAGAAGTTATGTCTTACCATAACATTCCATCTGTGTTGTTCATCTTCTTTCATTCATCACTTCCCACCCTCCTTCCCCCTCCAAAGCCCCCTGGGGGATGCTTTGGGTCTAAGTGGTGCCCTAGAGTATTTGCACAGAAGTGGCCTCGGCTTTATTTCTTTTTCTCTAGCAAACTTGATCTGAGATAACAGGGAGAAGGGTATTCTGGGTAGAGACTTAGCTTGAGAGTTTTTTTGGATGGTGCGAGCTTCATAAAAAGGCTGACTTGGTTCCAAGGGGAGGGCTTGGAACCAAACCAATCAGTGATGAATGAAAGAATATGAACAACACAGCTGGAACATTATGGTAAGACATAACTGCTTTTTATATATCACTTTTTTTTATCTCATCTTCTCTTAAGTCTTAGTTGTTGAGCCTCATCTTCCTCTTACCTTGGCATAATTAACTCTTCCCTAAATATTTCCATTTGCTCTCTTTCTTTGTTTCACCATTTTCTGCTTTTTAGAAATTTTTATAAAATTTGTGAAAAATCTCTAATAACTTTACAAGACCTCTGGTTATTTTTCTTGCTATAGGCTCCCTAAATTTGGTGACAACCTTTTCTACTTTCAGTTGCCAAAGTTGTTCTGCTAAAATGTTTGTGCTCTGGAGTTATTAAAAAAAATAGGTGCTTAACAGCAATCTTTCCAAATTCATGCATATTATCCAGATACTCCCTTATTTTCTCTTTATTGCCTCTTTTTGTTCTGTGAGATAGCCCTTATTCTGGAGTACTTTATCCTCTGTCAGCCTCTCTAGGTAATTCCTATTACTTAGTAACCATATTTCTTTCTCCTTTTTCTACCTATTTTTAAACTCCATTTTCATTTTTATCCCACTCACTAGCTATAACTTATGAAGTTATTTCTATCTCCCCCAATATGTCTCAAATAATTTCCACTACCCATTCCTTAAATTCCCCTCTTTTTAACAGGTAGGTGGGAAAGCACCAATGTGCTCAGTCTTAAGTCTTAAAAATGTGACAAAGATTAATGGATATGAGAAGAAACAACTATATAAAAGATCAGCCTGCTAAACATTAGTGTGTGCATGCAACAGAAAAGCTCAGTTTTACTTTATTGCCCTGCATTTTTATTGTGGATATTATCAGCGCATGATGTGCATGATCAGAAATAGTTATTGGATGTGCATCAAAGCTTTCAATTAAATGCACATGTTCCCATGAAATATAATTTCTGTCTAGTATAGCCCAGTTATTGTAACTTGGGGAATAATATGTAAATTGTGTCCAAGTTCCTACTACTGAATTCACAACTTCCATACCAAATATTTTCATAAGTGTCTTTAGAAATCTACCCTCCTTCATTATATTTCCCTTCTATGTCCCCTGATACGGATTTATGTTAGTTTATTGAAATTTTATTTTGTCAAAATTCATATGGTTGAGATCACGATTGACAGCTTAAAATATCAAAAACTAACTGATACATGGAAATGGAATTGCATGGAGGTTGCAGTACAGTGGAGATCGGGGAATGTGCCCTTTTCCAACTATAGTGCGATTTTGAAGTTAGTGAATAAAATTAATGGGGGGGTGGTGGATGCAGGGGGGCTTGGTCCCTGCAGAAATGCAGAAATTCAATTTCTGTATATTTGTTAGTTTTTAGTATTTTAAGCTGTCAGTAATGTAGACTCAACCACATGAATTTCAATAAAGTAAAATTTCAAGAAACTGATATAACCCCACGAGCCACCCTCACTGCTGCAAATCAAGTTCCAGTCCCCTCCTATTAGTAAGATTCCCTGCTAAAAGCTGAATTTTTTTCTCCCCAAATTTTCTTAAGCTTCAAACTAGTAGTTTTTGATGCAATATATGTACATGCCAGTGTAATCTTCCTCTTATGCCAATAACCCCTTACTACCAGAAATATACCATTATTGTATTTTTTTCTCTTCTATCACTCTTGGGCCTCCTCTAACAATTAGTAAAATTATTCCCCTTTTCCTTTGTCCCTGATATTCTGCTGAATATCCATCCTGAAATCTTTTTGTTGTTAGATTCACATGCTCATTTCTTTCCAAGTGTTTCTCCTACAGCATTGCTATTTGCACTCTGCATTTCTTAATGTAATTCGATGTTCTTTACTTTCAGTGTATAACTGTAGGCCATTTATGTTCCAAAATAATATAGATAGCATAGCCATTATGATAAAAAGTGATCGTTCCCACCTATAGTACATGTCAATTTTTTGAATGTGTATTTCCAGCTTTTCTGTTGCATGCACACACTAATGTTTAGCAGGCTGATCTTTTATATAGTTGTTTCTTCTCATATCCATTAATCTTTGTCACATTTTTAAGACTTAGTTTTAATGAAAACCATAAAACAGAAAACTAAATACATTTTCAAATACTTCCATCACATAGAATATGCACACAAAACTATATGCATCTACAAAAATAATGAAATTCAATCCTCCATATAGAACAATTGCCCCAAAATTTACAGCTGCACTCACAGGCATTACATAACCTAAAATTAAGATACCCATTCTAATGCACATGCTACCACCTGAGTTCCCACTTATACTGGTTGTTGTATGTTATTTTCTTATCTGTGTTCCCCTCCCAGATGTGAAAATCAGCTTCTATGCTTTCAGAAAGCATTACATTTTAGCCCTAAGGAAAAAGTACACTGGCTATCTTTAAATAAAACTAAATTGTACACTGTTTTATTAAATTTATTAAAGTATTAAGGCTGCTAGAGAGGTTGCTATCTCATATTCCCTTCCCATACTTTACTTTTCCTGGAACTGCTTGCCATTGTATATTTATATTTTGTATTTCTGCTCAGCAAAGAATTCTTAAAACTCTCAATATTAATTGTTTGCACCTGCAGACAGCTTGTCTCCATGTAAAAGTAGCCAACAATGGATCTTTGTAAATTTTACTCAGAATGTACAAATGCCTTCAGCTGTAGACTTTTCAACTCACAGTGAACTTTTGCTATGGGAACAAAATAAGCTAATTTCTTTGCAGATGTAAGAAACTTAGCATCTTTCTGGTTTTCTTCATTTTGTGAAATTTTTTAGGACTACATACTTGCAAAAAAAAAAAAAAAACTTGATCCAATCTTGTCTATTTTCATCTGTTAAGACATGTGAGCTGTTGGATGTGATGGGCTCCAACCTCTGTGCCAGTATTGACTTTATCATTTCCAGAGCTCTGATTCCAGAGCTGAATATGTCAAAACTTCATTCTCACATACTTCAAGAAGAGATACTCTCGACTCTCCTCTGTAGCATCATCCTCTCAGTCATCTAGAAGCCTTACAGAGATGGATGTTGATAGGATGATGAGGACATTTTTGCAAATTCAGATACAGCTTCGGGTTATCCCAGCTCTGTCCCCTGGGAAAGTGCCACCTGTTAGCCATCTTAACCCCCCATGCAAGAATATGCACTGATTTGACCTTTGGCTTCAGGTTCATCGGAACTGATTGTAGCAGTAGTTCCTTTGTCAGCACTGAAGTTCCTGGCATTTTTATCCTAATATCTTTTGATTCCAATACCATTAGATCAAGATGAGACTTGGAGATGAAACTTTGGAGGTGAGCTTCAAGGGAGTAATTTGACACAGAGGTTGTTGGAGCCATCTCCTCCATTCGGGGCCTCAGCTTTAGATAGCATGGGACAGAGGTCTTTGACATCACAATCTCCTTTTCTTCTTTAGAGCAGAGGGAATCATTGGCACTGACACCAACCTTGTCTTTTGAAGCTTTTGAAAGGGTTTTTGCAGCTTCCAAAGACAAGACACCTACTACTATTTTGGTTTCATCCAAACCCCACCTGCAATCTGCTTCTTCTCCTTTACATCCAGTCATACAGGGACAGTTGGTACCAGGAGCTTTTGAGGAAATCTGCTTTGTCAGTTCCCTGGCTATTTCTTACCTTTCTGCTGAACCCCCAAGAAGGTGTTCCCAGAAAATGGACATGTAAGCGGAAACATCAAAACTCTTTACCCGAGTCCTTCATGAAAGATACTGACTTAGAGGAAGGAGAGAGCTACCCTCACTCCCTGTCTGTTGATGTCTCCTTTGGAGACATTCTAGAATTAATGAAACAGAGAGGGGGTTGGGCATCCCAAGATCCTTCAATGGATGCGTCAGTATTCTTAGAGGCTTTTGGTTCTGGACAAACTTGGTCTTGGGAGGCACAACCCATTGACCCCCTCTTTAGACGTGATGACTCAATGGGCATGGAAGGACCCTGATGTGGTGGAGCCCATTCCAAAAAAAGATGATCTCATATTTTCTGCCCTGACTGATAGGAAGCACTCGAGTAAGGGTCCACCTATAGATTCTTTGGTGGTGGCAGTAGCCACTAAGAAAGGGCTATTGGAGCAAAACTTTCGTATTCATCCCATGACAGAGAGTCTAGGGCAATGGATAGATATGGAAATCAGACTTCCATGCCAGCAAATTTTGCCCTGTGATTGTTGAACATTTTTGTTCACTTTACAAGATTCCAGAAAAACTTGACAAAGGAGATCACCGAGTTGCTATCAGGGGTACAGCCAGTGGGTGTTCAAAACAGTGGACTCCCAGCTTTCCATCCTTCAATATTCTTCTAATGTGGCCATGTGTCTGCTCTCTAATGCAGCTGATGGTGCAGCCAGACTGTCAGGCACCAGTATCACCATGTGCCGCCATGCCTGGATGCGATTATGTGACTTTGTTTGGACCTAAAGTCAAGGATACACTCAACAGGAGTCAGCAAGATAGTAAGACTCTCCCTGCAGTGGGACTACACTTCTCCACCCCACAAAGAACACTCCCTAGAAACTAGAGATCTGGGAAGATGTGGTTCTGCAAATAACAGAGTTCTTTCCATGACTCCCAAGTTGAAATGCCTTCCTGTGGCAGAGGGGGGAGGGGCACAATTTTAATGGATGATGCCCAAGAGGCAGAAGCAGCCTGCAAAATCAAGGCTTTTGAGGTCCCTTTTTAGAAAAGGCCTTCCATCGACCTTGAACGGTTGCCTGACTGAAGTACTCTGTAGGCAGTTGAGGGGGCATCTCTCCTTGCACCCTCAAGCCCGGAAAAAGATACCATCAGATTTATGGGTGCTAAGGATAATATCCAGGGGTTTCTCAATTCTCATTTTTCTTTAACCACAAAAGAAAAAGCAAGTCCCCAAAAGAAAAAGAAAGTCTCCGATGTTCCATCCAATAAATGGGATGCAGCAGCCTTAAAAATGTCAAAGCTGCTAGGAAAAAGAGTAATCCAACTAGTCCCTCTTGATCAGTTAGAATCCAGAGTCTATTCCAGATTCTTTTTAGTGCCAAAAAAAGACTGGGGACCTCAGACCCATTTTTGGATGTAAGTCACTTGAACAAGTTTGTAAAACAGACAAAATTCTAGATGGTCACAGTTCAGTCTATTTTACCTCTACTAAGGCAGGATGATTGGAGCCACTGTGCAGATCTCCAGGATACCTACTATCACATCAAAATAGTGAAGCACTCCAAGAAATATCTCTGCTTTCAGCTGGGAGTCAATCATTTCCAGTTCAGAGCTCTGCTATTTGGTCTCAACATAGCCCCCAGTGTGTCACCAACATTATGGCAGTTGGAATTGTGCACTTTAGTCTTTAAGGGATCCAGGTCTTTCCATACCTAGATAATTGGCTCCTCACTGCCCTCACTGAGCATCTCCTTCATAAAAACAAGGACCATGTACTCCAGGTGCTTCAGAATCTAGGAATGTCATTCAGTCTTTCAAAATGTCAGTTGACTCCAACACAAACCATAGAATTCATAGGATGCCACCTGAATACAAAACTTCAAATAGTCAACCTCCCACTAACCAGAGTTCATCCACTACTCATGACAGCCCTACTAATTCTTCACCAACCAAAACCACTAGTAAGATTAATCCTACATCTCTTAGGTCTCATGGCATCTACAATTATTATGATTCCATTAGCAAGATATTACATGAGAGTAGTACAATGGGCCTTATTAGTAACATGGACACAATCCATTCACCTTCTACATGTAAAGATCATTATTACACAGGTATGCAGAAAACATATCTCATGGTGACTAACTTCCCCATTGGTAACCACTGTCTGTCCTTACCAGATGAATCCTTCTACAACAATGGTGACCACAGATGCATCTCTTCTAGGGTTGGGGGGGGGGGCATTGTGAAGGGAAGATGGTTCAAGGTGTATGGTTGACAACAGAGGCCAGTCTTCACATCAATATCTTGGAGATGAGGGCAATTCTCCTAGCGTTGCAGGCATTTCAGGACCTACTTCCCAGGGTGCGATATTCATCTAGACAACATGACTGTTGTATGGTATATCAACAAACAAGGAGGGACCTATTGTTACCCTGTTTGTTGGGAAGCCATGAGAGTTTGGCAGTGAGTGATGTCTTCACAATGTTTTCTAGTTGCAATGCACATCCTAGGAATAACCAATGTACTTGTGGACAATTTGAGAGGAATGCTTCTAATGCCTCACAAGTGGTCTCTCAGCCCTGTGGTGGCACAAACAATTTTCAGCCACTGGAACCAACTTGGATGTGACCTCTTTTCCTCCTGTCTGAACAAAAAAGTAGCAAGTACTTTGCCCTGCTTTCCCTACAGGGAGAGTCACTGAGGGATACTCTGGTACAATTGGTCCTTGGGGCACCTGTATGCCTTTCACCCATTATCTCTAATGAGTAAGTTCATGCAGTAAGCCACACAGTGCAAGGCCACTGTTATCCGTGTTGCACCCTTTTGGCCCTGACAGACTTGGTTCCCCTTCCTGTGGCCTCTTTTAGTACATCTCCAATAGATGTTGGATCAATAATCAGATCTCCTATCCCATCCATCTGGATTGCCTCTTCCAGATCACATGTCCACGAAGTTAACTGCATGGTACCTCCAACTTTAACCTTAGCCAGATACACCAGGCTTCCTCCTGCAGTGGTCAACATTGTCTGCTTCTCAGAAAACATCTACTAGGAACTTTTATCATGGTAAATGGAATAATTTTTCAATTTGGGTCCATTCTAAGGGGCTTGACCCTTTTATCAGCACCAATGTGATCTATACTTGAATTTCTGTCTGATCTCTTTGACAAATGTTCCAATTATGCAACTATCAAGATTCATTTGGTGGCTATTTCTAATTTCCATGGTGGTAATGATATGCTTGTTGTATCCTTTAAGATCTCAAAAACTTTCCTTAAGGGTACATATTATTAAAACCTCCCATTAGGGACCCAGCACCTCCATGGGATATTACCATTCTCTTACAAGCCCTCACATAACCTCTTTTTGAGCTCACCAGTAAGGTGGACTTAAAATTTCTGTCCTGGAAAACTATTTTTCTAGTCACAGTAACACCACACAGATAAATCTCAGAATTATAAGCCCTTTCTTCAAAACCCTCATACCTGCTTTTTCACAAGTATAGGGTTTTCCTCAGAACTAATGCATCCACTATCCCTAAGGTGCACCCGATACTAACTTAAATCAGTCGGGTCTATATCACTTTGCCAAAGCTTCATTTCCATAAACCTTTGTTCATTGACCCTTATACAGTGAATGTTAACATCAGTGAATGTTCACTCAATGAACAACTTACCCAGGAAAAGGAACGAGTTGGGCATTGTAAGAAATTTGTCCTTTCCCCCCAGTGTAGTGCAATTTTGGTGTTGGTATATATAGTTGGGGGGTGTGGGGGGGCACAGCCCCTCACATCGGTGGGTTTGAAATACTGTGCTTTGTGTGATGGTTGGAATGCTGGACAACTTGTTCCTTTCCTTGGGTAAGTTGTTTATTGAAGTGAACATTTGCTGTATTAGGGTCGATGAATGAAGGTTTGTGAAAATGAACCTTTGAACTGATATAGACCCAAACCAATTTATACATCTCCTGGTATTTTTTCCAAGGTATTCCAGCATAGGAGAATACTGCTTCATTTACTGGATATCCACAAGCAATTCAGATTATATAGTCTCAGGGCAAAGGATATCAGAAAAGATGAAATTATTCAATGTGAAGTTGTTCAATCTCGCCGTTTGTTCTTACATGTGGGTTCTCGGCTCCGAGTCGGCTGCTTTCCAAGCTCCAGATCTCTGAGAAGCTCGAGACACAGTCCCTATCCCATGATGCTCTGCTGCCAAACCCCATCTAGTTTGCCACTGCAACGGATCGCATGATCTTCAGAGGAAGCTCAGGCCAGTATCTTTTTTCTTATATATTTGGATATTTAGTCTTATAATAACTATCAGGGATCTGATACTTAGTGAGGCTTCACATATTCCTTTTCTTTTTTGTGGTTTACAGTAGGTATCTAAGCTTGTATTTTGTCCTTTAGTTCGGAGCGGTTTGCTCCTAGGCCTTTAGCCTTCTTGATTTACTCTACTTGATAGGGCTCTGTCAAATTTAATACCCTATCCCCTTATAATCTGTAATTCCTGTATTGATCATTTGTTTTTTCTTTATCGTATCATTTTTCTATAGTTATTGCAGTTCAGGGATCTGAACTTTCTAAGCTGTTTTTGTGGTGTTATTACGACTGATTGGACAATTTTTATAATGTCAGAGAAGCAAAAATCTGGGTTTAAAAAGTGTGACTGAGGACAAAAGATGTCCATCACGGATAATCATATTTCTTGTGTTTATTGTTTGGGTCCACTACATTTACAGGAGGATTGCTCTATCTGCCATTCCTTCAGTGGCAGGGTGTTATTAGAAAGGAGAAGGAAATTGGTAGATAGAGGACCGTTGAAATCGGACTTCCAGGATACATTGGATAAAACTGACTAGACCTCCAAGTCCTCGAAGGGGTCAAAGTCATCTAAGGTGTCTTCAGAGCACAAGTCTTTGGCTCCAAGCAACTCTGGCAAGACTCGGTCGCCGGCTCCACAGCCTTCAGAGCCGTGCACCGAGATCTTACCTCGGAGCCAAGTCATTGTGTTAGAGACAGTGTTGGAGGTTTTGAAGTCTCCAATCCTTAAGTTGGTGGCTTCTTCGGCTCCTTTGACCCATTCTTCTGGTACCATTTCTGACATCGATGTGGACCGAGTGGTACAGAGACTTTTGGTGAACCTGGCCCTGGCCAAATTGCTTGCAGCTTCGACCCAGTTGGCTTTGAAGCCTACGACCCTTCCTACCATGAGATTTGCTCCTCCTCTGAGGCCAGTTGAGCCTTCAGAGCTGGAAAGAGAGGATCCGATAGTGGTAGAATCCTCAGAGCTGAGGCCTGTTCCAGTGCTCTCGGTTCCTTCGACCTGACTTCTTCGGTTCCAATCGAAGAATCTCGGAGCCGACACTCTCTCGATGGTTCTGAGGGGGGAGTCGAACCGACGCTTTGGTTCCGACTCTCCCTCTCAGGGATTCAGTGCAGATGAGCTCAGTTCTGTCCTCTGGTTCAGAGACCATGGTCTCAGCCCCTGGGAGGCTGCCATCTTCTTCGGAACTGGCAGACTCCTCAGGTCGGGAAACCGGTGCCTTCGATGCCATGAGGAAGGTCATGTCTGCTAAGACCCTTACTTCTTCAGATCCTTCCTCTTCCTCCCCTAAAGGGCCATGCTCTATCTCTACACCACAGGTTCCCACTAAGCGTCGAGACCCAGAACCTCAGGTAACCCCACTGGGTGACCCCTGCTTGACTGAGACTTCACTAGACGCCCCCACTGATTAAGTCCCCAGGAAAAGACTGTGTATGAGGAGGCATTTATATTCCCCCCAGGAATCCTTAACATCAGACACTGACTTGGAGGAATCAGAAGGGTCCCCATGGTCCTCCTCTGAGGATGCCTCTTTTACAGACATCCTTGAAATACTAAGGCAGAGGGGTGACTGGCAGTCCCTTACCCCTATTGAGGATGAGTCGGTGCTCCTGAGGGCCTTTGGGTCTCAACACTCCACCTCCTGGGTTACTCCGCCTTTCAATGAATTAATGGACTTGATCACTTGAAAGGCATGGGAGTCTCCTGATTCTCTGGAACTGGTCCCTCTGAGGCCCAACAAATTTATCACCTGCCCTCAGGATAAGTCCTTTCTTACAAAAGGAGTTCCCATTGATGCCATGGTGGTGGCGGCCACCAAGAAAGAGATGTCAGACACCTCTTCCTCTGTCCATCCTCCTAATAGAGATTCCAGGAAGATGAACAGATATGGGAAATGCATCTTTAGTTCTGCAACATTTGCAATGAGATCGCTTAACTATTTAACCAATTTTACCTGTTTTCAACAAGATCTCCTAAAAGAGCTTGGAAATACTCTACAGGGCAACACAGGTGATGCTGTCTCCCAGAAAGCGACAGCACAGCTTAACACCCTTAATTCCATTGTAAACACATCCATGAAGCTCATTTCTTATGCAGCCGAGGGATCAAGGCGGGCAGCGGGTTCAGCGATAGCTCTGCGGAGACAATCCTGGATGTGCTTATGCTCCTTTGCGGAAGCCTTCAAGTCTTCCTTTGTAAATGCCCCATTTGATGGCTCTTCCTTGTTTGGGCCCAAAGTCAAGGAGACACTCACTAGGTGTGAGCAGGAAGGAAAGACTCTATCTGCCATAGGAGTCCATTTTCCACCCCCACTAGACCATACCCCAAAGGGCAGAAAGGTGGAAAAATGTGGTTTTGAAAGTCCCAAGGAGATTTCCAGAACACACGTAGTGAAACCCCCTCCAGGGGCAGAGGAGGGGGTAGAATGGTAGACGCCACCCAGGTAGCAGAGGGGGTCTGCAGAACCAGGGTGACAGGGAGCAGTTCCCTGGCAAACCCTATCAGCGCTCCTGAGAGGATGCCCGACCATCCTACTCTGGAGGCAGTCGGGGGTCACTTAGCTGTATACCCAGACGCCAGGCTAGGAATTACATCAGATTCCTGGGTAAAAAGTATAATCACCAGAGGCTATATCATTCCCTTTTCAGAATTCCCTTCCATTCGGACAAGTATCCCAGATGTTCCACCCAGTCTGCTGAATCTAGCAGCCATAGAAATTCAGAGGCTGCACAAAAAAAGAGTCATACAGCCAGTCCCGGCAGACCGAATAGGATCTGGAACTCACTCTAGGTTCTTTTTAGTTCCAAAGAAAACAGGGGACTGGAGGCCCATCTTAGACCTCAGCAAACTCAATTCCTTTGTTAAAAAGGAAAAGTTCTGGATGGTCACGCTTCAGTCGATAATCCTGTTTCTCGAAACTGGTGATTGGATGTGCTTGATAGATCACACGGATGCGTACTACTACATAAAAATGGCCAGGCCATCCAGAGATCACTTGCATTTCCGGCTGGGGGTCAGTTACTACCAATTTCGAGCTCTGCTCTTTGGACTCACCACAGCCCCCAGAGTGCTCACCAAATGCATGGCAGTTGTCACGGCTCACCTGAGACGTTTAGGATTCTGGGTGTTTCCATATCTGAATGACTGGCTCCTCACTGCCACCACCAGGCATCAACTGATTTAAGCCAGGGATTACACTATCAACCTATGCTCCCAGTTGGGCATAACCTTAAATTTTGAAAAATCTGATTTATCGCCGTCGCAGCATGTTTCCTTTATAGGAGCAGATTTAGACACCACCACCACTCTGGTCAAATTGCCTCAAGGAAAAGTAATCTCTTTAAGAAACCAAGTGTCCCTTTTATTAATGGAAAAAAGGTCCCTGCATTCTAAGTTCTGAAACTGTTAGGCATCATGGCAGCGACTCTCATAGCAGTTCCTCTGGGGCATATGCACATGAGGATACTCCAATGGTTACTCTTCACACAGTGGTCTTATCAACAACTTCCAATGTCACACAAGATTCTGCTTATGAATACTTGCAAAAAGAGCCTCCTTTGGTGGTTGAACAGCCATCAAGTGACTGTAGGTCATCCGTTTGTACTTCCCCCTCCCACAGCCACAGTAACCATGGATGCTTCCCTGATAGGGTGGGGGGGGCTGTATCAGGGAAGAACTGTCCAAGATACTCAGTCAGAGATGGAATCCAGCTTGAACATCAATGTCTTGGAGTTGAGAGCAGTGTTCCTAGCGTTGCACCACTTTCATGACTCTCTACATCGATAGACTATTGCAATACAGACAGACAACATGTCAGTGGTCTGGTATATCAACAAGCAAGGGGGAACCAGATCTTATCCTTTATGTCAAGAGGCCCTGAGAATTTGGCAGTGGGCTGCATCCACCGGGCGCTTCTTGATAGCAATGCACATCCCCGGGTTGTCCAACGTGATAGCAGACAAATTGAGCAGAGCCATTCTGCTACCTCACGAGTGGTTCATCAAAGAACAAGTGGCAGAAAGGATATTCCACAGATGGGGCCAGCCTTGCTGCAACCTATTTGCATCTCCGATGAATGCCAAATGCAGAAGCTACTTTGCCCTGTACCCCCCACTGGGGGACATCCCAAGGGATGTACTCGTACACGATTGGCCCTCGGGTCTCCTATATGCCTTTCCCCCTTTTCCACTCATCCCCAAATTTTTGCAGAAAGCCAAAAGCCTGGGAAGGACTGTTATCATGATAGCTCCTTTTTGGCCTCGGCAGATTTGGTTCCCCTTCCTTCAACGATACCAAGTGGAAGAACTTTTGGTCCTGGACCCAGTGCCAGACCTTCTGACTCATTCGTCGGGAGTTCTTCACCCCTCTCTTGTATCCCTCAAACTGACAGCTTGGCTGCTCCACTTCCCAATCTAGCCAGGTCTCATGATTTATCCCCTGCAGTTCAGCATATTCTGGTTTCCTCTCATAAAGTCTCCACCAGGAGGCTTTATAACAGTAAATGGAAACGATTCAGTCATTGGGCTTCTCAGCATGGAATTGATCCCTTTACCGCCCCTATTTATAGCATTCTTGAGTTTTTTACTTCACTTTTCCACGATGGAGCTGCAGCCATGTGGGATGCGGAGCTTCTAACATTATGTCCCACAGATTATGCAAGGTCTTTTTGAAAGGGACTCATCACCTTAGACCCCCTATTAGACACCCGATCACTCCCTGGAATCTAAATTTGGTGCTGTCCCAACTCATGCTTCCCCCTTTTGAGCCGGCATCTTCTTGTCTGTTGAAGTTCCTTTCTTGGAAGACAATTTTCTTAGTAACCATTACTTCAGCGTGTAGAGTTTCTGAACTTTAGGTGCTATCTATTAGGCCCCCATATTTGGTCTTTCATTCCGATAGGGTGTCTCTAAGAACTAACCCATCCTTCCTTCCAGAAGTCTGTTCTGAAGCAAACTTGAACCAGTCCATTGAAATTCCCACCTTTTTCAGACATCATACCACTAAATTGGAATACATGTTGCATAAGCTTGATGTTTACAGACAATTGAGATTTTATTTGGACTGAACAAAAGAATTCAGGAAAACAGATCAACTATTTGTGTCCCATGCAGAAAATAAGAAAGGCCTTTCGGTAGCCAAAGTTGTCATCCAAATGGCTTTCTGATTGTATAAAGTTTGTATATTCTTCATCCCATCAACCTTTAGAGAGTGAAGTGAAAGCTCATTCTACCAGGCTGTTTCTACATCCTTAGCTCACGCAGCTCATTTACCTCTGGATACCATTTGCGCTGCAGCTACTTGGTCCAAACCTCATACATTTATTACTCATTACAAAGTGGACAGGGCCTCCAGGGACAGGGCTTCTTTTGGTTCCACTGTTCTCAGGAATGTACTCCATTGAGCCACCCAGGATTAGGGTGCTTGGGACGCTACCCATGTGTAAGAACAAACGGTGAGATTGAACAACTTCACATAAAGAAGTTATGTTCTTACCATATCGTTCCATGTGAGTTATTCTTCTCGCCTTTGTTGTTACACTCCCTCCCACCTTCCCCCTCCAGATTCTGGAAGAATGGGTATGACTGGTGGTCTGGTTACTCTTGTCAATATCCTCTTATCGACCAGTTATCCTTTAACTAATTGTAAATAGTTACTTGTTATATTGAGTTTCTTATTACTGTTCCTTTCTGGGTTCAGCAAACTAGATCTGGGGTTTGGCAGAAGAGCATCATGAGATAGGTACTGTGTCTTGAGCTTCTCAGAGATCTGGAGCTTGGAAAGCGGCCGACTCGGAGCCGATAGCTCGGCTCCGAACCCACGTGTAAGAACAAAGGCGAGAGGAACAACTCACATGGAACGTTATGGTAAGAACATAACTTCTTTTTTCCTATGCTAGGCCAAAACTGGGAAAGCAGTTTCTAAAGTAACCCTATCCAAATGACTTTCAATTTTTACCTCCTTTGTTTACCAAAGAAAAAACTTGCCTTTAGCATGTAATCCTATGGCACACTCAATGAGAACAGTTTCTACTTCTTCAGCCTTCAATAGAAAAAACTTGCCTTTAGCATGTAATCCTATGGCACACTCAATGAGAACAGTTTCTACTTCTTCAGCCTTCAATAGAGGAATATCAGTTGATGAAATTTGTGCAGTAGCTACCTGGGCAACAGTACACACCTTTCTGTCCCACTATACGTTGGATGAGCAGTCAAGATCACGCTCATCATTTGGTTCCACCATTCTCAGGAATGTCCTTCCTTGATACCACACAATTAACAGCTTGAGATTTTGTCCCACATGTGTGAGCAGATGAAAATAGACAACATTAGATACAAAAGTTATGTACTTACCATAATGCTAGATCCATGTTGTCTCGTTTTCATCACCTTAAACTCTCTCTCTTCAACCTCCCTCCAAATTGTCACCTTTGGCTTCTAGATGACTGAGTGGAGATTAATTCCTGACTGAGCATACGCATTCACATTATACTGAATGTCTTTCAGTAGCCACTACAAGTAGTAGGTTGTTTTCCTTCTGTCACTATTTTTTTTTTTGCTTTCCCTAGGTTGCTTCACTACAGTACACACACACACACACACACACACACACACACATATATATATATATATATATATATATATATATATGTATATATATATATATATATATATATATATATCTCTCTCTCTATATATATATATATATATATATATATATATATATATATATATATATATATATATATATATATATATATATACACATATATACACACCCACAGACATACACTCACACACACACACACACACACACACACACACACACACACACACACACACACGCAAACAGTTCAAAAATGTAACCTCATTTAGAAGCAAACTTGATCTGAAAAGATATGGTTCAACCTAGGGTATTATGGGAAGGGGAGGAGTCAGAAATCTGGAACCGATAAGCTTGAGATCGGTGCTGAGGTCAGATCCCATCAGATCCGACAACCTACACGTTTGAAGCAGATATAAATGAGACAACATGGTAATGTTATGGTAAGTACATAACTTTTGTTTTATAGCTTAAGCCAAGGGCATTAATCTAAACATTCACCTTTGTAAAAATAAAGGACAATCCCCGGGATTCATGAACCTTGCGCCAGGCGCACGCATAGCGTAGGCGTCACAACACCAAAAATGTCTGCCGAGCGATTCAGGTACGATCCAATTCCGCGTGCACTACCGGCATGCACCGGATCTGCGCCGCCCCCGGCGTAGGTATGCTAAACACCCCATGTGCGGTGTTGCACCATGCAAATGAAGGCATATAGCGATCCACGAAGTGGCGCAGGCGTAGCATAAGGCCACGGCAATGTAAACCAAAAAAAACAGTTTAAATTTTCCCAAACATAACATAGGAGTAACGGAAGACTGTCAGCCTCAGGTATCACACTGTTACCATATGCCAATGGCGAAATACACAGAGAATGTCAAAAGAAAACATGCACAACATGTAAATAATAACATAAATGGTATGTCCACAGAAACTCACAGCAGAACCCCAGGACATGTTTGTGGAAGGTGCAAAACAATGAAATAATATGACAATGTTATAAAACAGCAGCGTAATACACAGCAGCTTCACAGCCATAATACACCATGGTATGCATGGAAAGCCACAACCACGGTGCAAGGGTTGCCAAGGACTCGCGGCAGTGTTTGGCGTGGTAACTATGAATTAGTAGTCAATGCCATGCAAATGAGGCAGATAATACTGAATCGCAAAGCCCCCGCCGGCGTAAGGCTGTACCAAACGGCGCAGCGGTAATACACCGAGGTGTGGCTCAGAGGGAATATATGTCACCTGCAGAGGGGTGTGCCACTGTAGGAGGAAGCACATTGGAGCTCAGCAAACCTGGGATGTACATTGCACATCACAGCTGCAGGACCGGCGTGTGGGGAAATAGTTGAGCTGAGAGCACACAATGCGTGCAGAGGTGCATGTGCACGAGGATGACTACGTTCCCTTAACCCAGTCATGTGACGCTCGCCCCGCAAACAACATCGGAAACAGGAAGGTGATGTTGAGAATATGAGGAAATGCGGAAGAAGTGTAATTGGAGTAATAATGAGCAATCAACACTAATCGACCCACGAAGGCCAATCGGTGGCAGCTGACAACTCTGCATGCAGAAACCTGCAAAACGGGATAGGGGAGGCATATGAATGCAAAGAAAGTAGGGGAGGTAGCAGATTGCAAAGAGTGAAGACCTGACACAGCAGAGCCAAGCAGACAGGCAGCACAATGGCGGCAGCACACAAAACGCACGATATGCCATGTCCCAGAAACTACACATGACAGGGCTCTGCAGGATGCATGCCAGGAAATAGTAGGTGCAACGTGCAGAAATAGTAAGGGAAGGTCGAAAGGTAATCCATTGTAGGCAAGAGTAATGCAACACCAAAGGCAACAGCGTTGCAGTGCCAACGGTAAAACATGGAAGATAATCCCCAGATACGGCCGTACAGATACACCCTATGACATCACCGTGTGCACAGCACAATAGTATAAAGTGTGAATGCACACAACACACAGCCGTGTATTCCCAAACGCCGCACCATAAGTGTAAACACACGGGGAACTTTTAAAATGTACATGTTGGGTGCTGCCGTGGCCGTGATCCATCAGCATGTGTTAGAGACAGACGGTGTTGTGGAGGAGGGTGCCGACAACTACCGTAGGCCTCAGAGGAGAAGGAGAGTGTTCAGACCAAGGGTAACCTACCAGGGGCTACAAGACCTGGAGATAGTAGAGCGTTACAGGGTGGATAGGGACACGTTACAGCAAATAGTGGAGCTGTGCCGGCCACGCCTGAGAACAAGAAACAACAGAGGGGAGCCCATCCCAGTAGACACAAAGGTATGTGTAAGCTTGCGAATACTGGCCACAGGTACCTTTCAAAGGCCAACTGGGGATATAATGGGCATCTCACAGGCATCAACATCCAGGGTACTACACCAGTTTCTGGATGCCATGTTACCACATGCCAATGAGCATATATACTTCCCCAGATCTCAGGAGGATTTGGCTAGCAATATGCGCCACTTCCACCATGTGGCACAATACCCGGAGGTACTGGGTGCGATAGACTGTACGCACATACAAATCAAGTCACCACCTGGGGAGCAGGGTAGACGCTACATAAACCGCAAGGGATTCCCCTCCATCAATTGCCAGGTCATGTGCAATGCTCAGGGCATTATCATGGATGTGTGTGCTGGCAGCCCCGGAAGCTACCACGACTCCCATATCTGGCATGCCTCACAGCTGTACCAGGTATTCGCCAGGGGGGACATCCCACAAGGCCACCTTGTGGGGGATGCTGGCTATGCACTGGAGCCGTGGATGATGACTCCCATCAGAAATGCACACACACATGCAAGAATGCCATAATGAGGCACACGCACAAACCAGAATAATCATAGAGAGTGTGTTTGGGATGCTGAAATCATGGTTCCGGTGCTTGGATACATCCGGTGGAGCCCTGGAGTACTCTCCAGGCACATGTGCCCACATATTCATAGTATGTGCCATGCTACATAATATGATCCTGCGGAAGCAGCTGCTGCAGGGACATAATGGTGAAGGGCCACAAAGCCCACCACAACTGCCAAGGCCAGTCCAGGCACAGAGGGTTCAGGACCATGAACACACTGTGCCAGCCCCAGTAGGCAGACAGAGGCGTACCCAATATGCCTATGCCCTGGCAAAGAGGGAACGTATAGCACATACTCTGACAGCGTAGGCCCCATGGACTGACACCTCCCTACCTGCACACACAGTGAAATGGACGGCACACAAACATGACCACCCGTAAAGTGTACCGTATGGGTGGCCCCATGTGTGACTCCAACATAGGCAGCCCCCAAACACTGTACACCCAACAGCCAGTGGAGCATGGAACGCCAACACCTGAACAGTACGCGGGTCCTACAGCAGATGGCATTGCTGTATGCTGCCACGTTCGCCGCAAGGTGTATACATATAAACATGTATATGTGTGTATATACATATATGTAGATAGATATAATTACATATATAGAAATATATGTACACATATACATATAAGTACTACAGTTAAGACAGGGAATCAGAGGGATGTAAGATGACTGAGATGTAACACGTGATATCTGTACATAGTATACATAGTGAAACGACAACCTGAGCATCCGGGAGGTTTAACAGAAATACCGCCAACCATGGAACGGGCAACATACCGAAATGCATAACCGCGAGGCGGAAAGATCGCCAGACCACAGTACTGTAACAGTACATGCGCGGGTAATAGTATGATGATATGAGGGGAGAGGTAGACACCGCCGCCGGTGTCGCGGCCCACGCAGGTACTGTGTGCAACCGTCCCCGTGAGTGCCGTAGTATGTGTATGTGTGCGGTGAGGGTGCCGTGTGTGTTGCTGTGTGAGTGTAATGTGTGTGTCTCCGTAATATGTGTATGTTGGTGCCATGTTAGAGGCAGAGTGGAATAATATGTGTAGGCATACGGTACACTAGCCACAGGCATATGTACACCAGTAGTCCCAAAGTAGTAGTGAGAGCCCCACCCTGGCTAGGCATGTGGTGACGTAGAACGATACAAAGTGACAATGTCCCAGATTGTAGCACAGGAATATACCCCACAGGAAATGGAAAGGACGTATGTACTACTCATGCCCGTATGTATGACACCGATATGCTAATTGCAAAACGATACGTCGGCAAAGTCACACAGCAATAGGTATGTACCGCGGAAATATGTATGTGCTACCCCAGTACTGACCGTGGCCACGTATCGGCCCATAAACACCGCTGTGTGTTCTACAAGTGTCAAACAAGCAATCCCCATCTGAATAGGTGGCAACCACTGGCAAACAGGCCATCCCAACAACAGGACCACAATGACTGTAAATATCTGGGACAGAATGACAAGGGATAGTCGTCACGTACAAACAACCGCTGATATACCACAGATGTGACGGAGGAATACATGCATCAAGCACACACGCAGGCAATACCAACACCACATGACAACAACACAACCTACAATCCCATACCAACAGAAAATTAACTGTCAACTCTCCAGGCAGGGATGGAGCACACAGACAACCATACTGTGTATGTAGAGATGCAAGGCCCACAACCCGTATCTGTCACCTACAACCTCTGATATCCCCCACCGTACATATTAAAGGGATACAAACCGTAATAGCAGCACAAACATACAGGCAGTCAATGACATCTGCATAACCGCAACATCTTGCGTGGGAAACACAATCAAAGGTGGATGCATACTTGCATGCGTTGTTTAAAGGAATACAACAGCCATGTTACACATCCGAATGCAAAACGCCATCAACAGACGTCGTCAGGACGGGGACACCCACATGTCGAACCAAATACTATACCCAACACACACAATCCATGGCTAACATCACTGCGAAATGTACCTGTCGCCACACATAGCGGCTGCAGTTACACATAACATAACACAATACAGACCATCTCCACGAAGGTAGGGCAAATAGCCAATGCCCAGGTGAGGAATCCAACCATACCCCAGTTACGACGCGTAATTTCCGAATGGAGTAGATGCACAGGTGATATGCACACAATTACTCACTGAGGAACAGCAATTGGTGGGATGAACCCACATGTTGCAGGTATCGACGGATATAAGGATGACTCCCAGGATATTCAAACCGTATGCTCATACCAAACCAGCAGTGTACAACCGAAAGAGAAATAAAAAGGAAAACTGATACACGGAATGAAACACGGAACGAAACACCGACAAGGTATGTAGAACACACGATATGTACGGGTGTGTAACGCATGATGTGTCTGACGAAGCTGTACTGTATGGGAATGGTATCTGTAAGTAATGACACTTGTCCATAATGCAGAGAGTGGTGAAATGTGGTTATGTAGTGCTATCCTGCTGAGCATACCAATGACTGTGGACACCATGTGCACAGCAGTGGGACATCATGTACACAGCCGAGACACCACAAGGGCTGCCACAGGGGGGCATTAGAGAGAACAATGCCAAACCACACGCCGATGCTGGCAGTGGATGTCCAACAAGGAAGTGCCATAGCAGGGGATAGGACATGTATGTATACTGTCACAGCACACATGTGTATGGGCATATACCGTCGATGTCATACGTAATGTGCAGCCGACGTGCACGTATGCCCTGCAGTAGGGGATACTATGTCAACTATGTGTAATGTAAAGCTGTCAGGGTGGATATGACAGACATTATACACAGTATCACAGGCATATCATGCATAACGGAGGTATCGCCTATTGGTATGTACAATAACAGGATACATATGGCCTGTAGGTATGGGACAGAGTAGTAGCATCATAGCCATCCAAAATGGAAGGGACACCAAGTAACCATGCTCAAAGGATCTGTAGCAGGTGCACCATGGGCAACAATGAAGTCTGGCAGGTCCATGTGTAAACACATGTGCAGTGTACACAGTAGTGTCACCTCCCCATGGTAGTGTCCTGTGAACAGCAGAGGCGGGTGTCAACTGCATGTCTACACAGTACCGCTGCTGTGGTGGTACCATGACTACGTGTCACCCAAACTGCAAGGGAGGTATCACATGAACAGTGCCACTGTGTGTCCCTGTGGGATGTGCACAGGACCTATGTTCCACAGCATGGTGTGTGTTGTGTCTGTGGAAGTAACACAGAAGCCCAGCCCATGCAGTGTGGCGTATGTGTGCACATATCCCTGAGCAGTCCATTCACACTGCCCACCGCAAATGTCATGTATGAGGAGTATATGCATCAGTAATGCGGAGGACATGGTCCGTGTCAGAGCAGAAGACACCCCTGCGTATGTGGTATGCAGATGTGTACAGATGTGTTTTCCATCTGTCAGCCGCATATGTAAACCGTCCAAGCCTGGTACACATCGTGGCATGACAATGCTGTGCCATGTAAAGTTGTAGCTGTTGTGGAAGGTACACCATAAATGTGGTATTGTACCCTTGACCGTGTGTAGATGTGTGTATGCCACAGGTACAATGGCTACCTATGTACCAGCATCACACACAGTACAGATAGGTGTGGCCCTGCAGAAGTGTATCCATGCCACAGTGGAATAGGGTAACCACAGGACTGTGTGGGGCATATGTGTGTACAGCAACCATGTACAATGTGATATGTATGTACGGGGCCAGTATCCATGTGATAGTCAGTGGGTGAATGTTGTTATGCAAAGGTGATGTGCATGCACCATGTGTCATGCATCCTGATGCCATGACACCCACATGATGTATCCGCCACACTAACACCCGTATGGTCAGTATTGGTATGAGCTGGTGGAGCAATAATGGCACCAGGTATGTAGACGTGGGATATCTAGGCATGGACAGTACTCTGTGACAGCATGTTGTGTATGTAAGCAAATAGTGAACATGAGGGGCCCCATGACTGAGGACTGTGTAATGCCATATGTACCTGACATGTAGTAGGTACTATGATATGCTTGCACCACTGTGTCATATAGCATAACATCCTGAGACACAGGGTATGATGTGCAGGTGAATGTGTACGTTGCCAATACCAGAACGTGGAATGGTGCTGAAGGGCAATGTGAGGACAACGTCTGATGTGTTGGCCTCTGTACCACCCCAACCGCCCATGCAATGGTATGACAGGTGGCCAGCATGTGTATGTGGCGTGCTGTGGCACACACAAGTCCAACAAGGGTGCCAGGAAAGGCATGGAGGCCATCAATGTGTGCGGGAAACACGTTCGTGATGATGTGCCCCAGTGCCATTCAGAACGGTCCAGTCATGGGTGTATGACTGCAGTCCCACACATGCAACGCAGTGCCACCCATGGGTAGTGCGAGAGATGCGGCTGCGCGGCGGTCAGGGTACACAATGTCCGACAACAGGCTAGCAGTGAATATAGCGGGCTGGTGCGGAGACACATACCAAACAGGTTGGTGGGACATAGCCAGGGACATCGGAAGGTGACATTGAGCCAGTGTCCCAGGACATAACGTGTGCATGTCAGTACCATGTATGTGTCCACAGGGACACTATGATGTCCATGTATGGATTGCGACCCTGTAGTGAGTGAGAGTGTGTATTGCTGGTAAGTACATCATCACCTGGCACGTTGCCAACATTATCTCGGTCTGCAATGCCTGGGTGATTATTGTATGTGACATCGAATGTGGATGTAGCCAAACAATACAGACATACCACCACACTGCCTGAGGCCCCACACTGCAATGTGCCGCAGTCATGTTTAGGTAGCTAGCCTTGGAGCATGTGATGGACCTCGAGGACCCACCATGGCTGACAAGTGATGCACCCCACACATGTGAATATACACCACCGTGCAACAGCCTTCACATGTGCTCGTACATCATATGTGCATGGAACATGACCACCACCGTGGTGTCTGTGAACAGGTCAGTACCACCATGTCTCTGTGTGGAATAGCATGGTCTCTACCATTGTGTACATGCTACGGAAGCGCACTGTGGTATGTGTCAGCATATGTATGTACACTGTCCATGTGCCGGGGTGTCATGCCATTAACAACTGCTGTCAGCAGACATCAGTAGTACTGGCTGTAGTACACATGTTCCGTGTATGCTGCAATGGGTGTGTTTCCAGGGTGTGGCTAGCAGGGCCGTGAAGCATATGTGTTCATCCACCAAAGAGGGGATAACCCCAGGTGCAACACACCAGACACATGGAGGTATTGTGCATGCTGAGGGTAGTGTAGATATGGTATGTGTTGTGTAATGTGTCAGCCAGCTGGGCGGAGTGGATGCCTCAAGCATGTGTAGGTACATGGGTGTCTATTCTAGGGAAGTGTGGGTTGCTGTCAGCACATGGCAGTATCATCTGTCTGAGGCCCAATGTACAGTATAACAACACAGACAGCATGTAACCTGCGGTGTACAATGTCAACTCTGTTGCATGTTACAATGTGTCTAGTGGTCACAAACACGGGTATCCGCACATTAAGCACCTATGATGCATTGTGTTAGGCAACTATCCAGGATGTGTGCAAAACACTGTGTGATGTGTGATCCCCTCACCTGTGGATGTTGCAGTCCAGGTATGTGCCTGGGAGGTACGATCCGTGTACAATCCGTACTCGCAGGTGTGCTGCACAGAGCATGGAGGCAGGTCCCAGTCACTGCAGAGAAATGTGGGTGGTGCAATAGTGTGTGTGCCTTGCTTGTGTGCAGCACAGTGGAAGATGCAAGCATTGTTCCACATGACCCCATGCTGTGCCTGCCTGTTAAAGCCCTGCCGGAGACAGTTATGTGACACCGCCACAGAGCAGTATAGCATGTGAAGATGTACATGTCTGCTCCACACCCCAGGCAGATGGCTGCAGGTCATGTGTGCCACAGCAGTGTGGTCGACCAGGACTGTCATAGCGGTCAGATACCACATGCCTGTACAATTACAGTATGAGCATAGGCAACAGTTGCAGTGACACAGTAGGTCAATGTACAGTGTCCCTGTGTTCAGACCACTGCCTGCTGTACACTTGGCTAGACACGCACCCAGAGGGTGGTGACACTGGTGAGCCATCGCATGTCCCAGTACACATAGCCTGTGTAATGCCATCACAGGGTGGTCACAATAACACGTTGTATGAGAGATATATTGTACCAGGTGATGTGTCATGTGTGCATATGTTGAGTTGCACAGCTGTTCGCACGTCCGCAACATATCAGTGCATGATGCCTAGTGTAACATGATGTGTGGAACTGCACTGTGATCCACAACAGGGTCATCTGAGACAGGTGTGTTGTGAATGGTGTAACCCATTGTTCCACGGGATATACACTGGTGCTGTTGGCTGCCATGCTGGGGGCCACCAGTGGTGCCTTCAGTGGTCATACAGACATACTGCACACATTGTTCTGGCAGGAATGTCCAGTGTTGTAGATGATGTGCTACTACGTGAAGGTAGGTGTGTGTTGTGAATGTTTCCCATCCAGATGTGACCATCAGGTGCAGTCATGGTTGTCGACAGCATCACACCCATCCACAGCTGTCAGCACCCTGTCCCCAGAATGGGTATCAGCCGCCCTCGTACTGTGTGACTAATGTGCAGATGGCAGAACACCTACTACTGGCTGGCTAACAGTGTCATCTAGGAAGGCTATGTGATGGCTGGAATACGCCGTTCTAATGTATAATGATGGTATCCCAATGAATTACATGGAATCACATATAGTAAGCCATGGCTGGCATGTAAACCATGTACAACAATGACTGTGTGACAGACCCAAACAATGCAGAGCCATGTTGAACATGCACCCGTGAGAACACCAAATGAGGTATGTTGCACGTATTGATGTACAACTGTCAGCTATGGGCACAGCATGGATGCAGACGCACATCCCCCACAGGCAGTACCGCTCCATGTTGGTAGGGGGGCATTGCACGAGTACATGTGACAGTTGCTCTACCACCACATGTACTGCATATCCGTCATATAGGGGTAGCAGTGGTATGTGACTGTCGGACATGCCTGTACATACGACCATGTCCCACAGGATATGTGTTACGTGTGTACAACACCTGTCGTACCGTCATCAAGCTGTGACGTGTATGGCTGCCAGTGTACCTGTGTGACATGTTGTGCAATGGGTGCAAAGGTACGCAGTAGCGCATTGCATGCCCACATGTCCCACACAGGTGCATAGCCTGAACATACAATACAGATAGGGTGTTGGATAATAGCAACCCACAAGAGGTGATGGGTACGGGTGGCAACCCACTACCACCTGTCCGGGTAAGGCGTGCATGTCCATGACACATTAGCACCTGAGATGTTAGCAGTACAGCTGTACAGGGCGGCATGCATATTTGATCACTAATACCCTTGCGTTTTCCACCACTGGCCTGTTGACAGACAGACACCAACACAATGTGCAGCATTGACATGTGCACAGCACATCACTGCTGGCTACAGTAGAACAGGGTTACTGTGTAGACATGTGCACAGAACATCTGCGCCAGCCACAGTCAAACACGGTATGTGTTGAACCCCACCATCATTGTAGCCCATGCCACAGACAGATGTTCATGCATCTGTGTATGTACGGCTGGGAATGTCCCTGGCCTAGCAGTATAGCTGTGTCAGTGTTGCGAACAACATACTGAATGGGCTGGGTGTGTGAGGTGTGCATCATACGTGTATGGTCCGATGGATGATACCATCAGTGCCCCGCTATGTGAACATCCCTGTCCCCATAAATGGATACCTATGCTGTGCCCAACACCACGGTCCCTGTGGGAGGGATGGTGCTGTGTGGTGCACCTGCCGACATGGCGGTGCCAGTAGGCACTGGATGTAGACATATGTGGTACCCATGTCAGGCCAGGGTACCATCCATGTGCATGGGATATCATTGTGCGGGCACATACAGCACTGTGTTGAACAATATCACAGCACATGGCACCTGTCAGGGGTAATGTGTATGCATGGATGTGCGATACCAGCATGCACCATACACACCCCCACCAAGCAGCATGCTGCCTACCTTGCAGAAGGCCATTGTCCACACCATGATGATAGACATGTGTAATGTGCATATACACATAGCAATGACATATGGAATGGACAGCCACCCTCCCAATACCAGTATCCCCCAGGTGGGACACATCCCTGTGCCATGTAAGTGACATACCCTGCCATACCATGCAGCCCTGTCCAGCAAGGCTGCATGTGCCATCACAGTCATACATGGTGCGATGGCCAAATGGCACTTGCACTATCAACTGTCCAGAGCAGTAATGTGGCACTGATGCACGTTGTGGTGTCACAGGTGCTGTGTGTTGGCGTGTACAACGTGCGTTTCCCACATGCTATGTATGACCATCCCTGCTAATGTCATATGATTACACATTGTCCCATGTGTATCACATGTGCAATACAGGCGAGCCGTGGCAGGTTGTCCAACACCTGTACAGTGCTGTGTAGATGTACATGGCACAACACATGCATGTACAGGTGTCCACATGTATGTGTGCAGTGCCACCGCTGACGTCCATAATGGCTGCATCTGTGATGCCTAGCGACATATACACAGCATCCAGGTGAACAGTAGAACTGTGCGCACATCGGGACACGTGCCGACTGGTATGAACACAGGTGCAGGCAGGTACACATGTCCACAGCAGGTTACCATCTACATGGGGTGTGTACAGTGTGATGAGTTGACACACAGATATGATATGATACCCGCTGCCTAACGGTGTGACAGCAACACGTCAGCTGTGTCAGTGTCATGATGCATCACAGAGATTACTGTGCAGATGTCGTACATGTCATAGCAATGTATGTCCAGCGTTATGCCAGTACATCAGTGTAAATGTGACCTGTCACTATCATTATGTCTTACAGATAATGCCTCGTTCACAGCTGCCAGCCTTCAGCCGCCAGGAGGATGATGTAATCTTACCGTTGCTCCATGACAACTGTGACCTGCTATTCAGCCATGTTCCACAGCAAGCGCAGCAGCGGGATGACCTGTGGCAGGATATGCGCAGGAGGGTGAACGACGTGGGTGGCAACAACCGCACCTACCAGCAGATACGCCGACACTGCACAGACCTAATACGGCACGTGAAACAGCGTGCCACCGCAATCGCCATAGAACAAGGTGGAACAGGTGGTGGGCCACCAACCCAGCCCCCACTCACACACACGGAGGAGCTCCTGGCCAGTCTGGGGACACCCAGGGAACATCATGCAGAAACACTAGCTGCCATCGTGGAGGTGGGTGTCTCCCAACCAGTGAGCCTGGAGCTGCCTGGTAAGTCAGTCTTGCATATGTGTATGATATCTGCCGTAGGTGTGGGTGTCACAGTACACCACGTAATGTACCAACACATGCCAGGTATATGGGCACACAAGCCGCATACTACAGTATGCTACGTTGTGTTTGCAGACGTGTGCATACCACATGCTATCACACAGGTACATGATGTGACATGCACAGTGCTTACTGTGGCTACAGTCATGGATAATGTTTATACTGTTGTGTTGCCCCTATACAGGTACCTCTGGCGTGTCGCACAGCCATGGGTCTGTCGCAGGTGAGACTGTTGTTAGTAACAGGCATGTTACAGTGTATAGTTATTCACCATGTGGCCAGGTATAACATGCACACCTGGGTTCTGCTCCAGTCATGGTATACAGGTCGCACCACCAGACACACACATGCCACCCATGTGCAGTAGATACAACCGTTAGTATACACCGGCATGAAACCACAGTACCTGTCAGTATGATATGTGCAGTCAGCTATGCATACAATGGTGGAGGTGTTCTACAATGGATGCATATGTAGTATGCATTGGAACACCATTTGTGGTACGCACACAGTACCACATAGTGAGCTGTGATCTGGGCAGCACACAGGTGTTACCAATGTGACATATGCCCCTGCATTGTGTGCACACGTTGTGACACGGCACACGACATGTCCCACGCCCGTGGTGTTCTGTCTGCAATATTGTCACACCATGACATGACCTACGCCCGACATAGCAAACATCCACACTGTTGTCTGCATAGCCCTCTGGATTGTGACACCTCCAACTTGTATGGGTGTATGTCACATGGGCCACCACAGGGATGGGTACACGATGCCCATCACACACAATTGTCCATGACCCAGTCAGACATGGCCATGGGTGATAGCCACAGGCATGTTGCCACACAGTACGTCTGGAGTGGATAGACACCGTTGCACATTGTCCACACATAGTGCGATCATAGCCATAGTGGACCACCTGTACATTTGATGTGGTACACCAGACAATGGGAATGCCTGTCTGCAGCCACCGGAGGTGCCACCAATGTCTACCATATACATGCTGTGGAACAGCATGACTGTGTTGCAGACATGGCAATGCAATGCGTCCATGTTATGCATCGCACAGCAACATACCTGTGTCCTGTTGCCATGCAGTGGCACAGTGCCTGTACTCCCCACTGTATAGCTATGTACACGGCTCACACCAACCACACCTGCACAGACATCTTTGTTACACATGCATTCTATCCGTAGCCTGTACACATAACACTGCACTGTGAAGCCCAGTATGATGCGGTGCATGTGGTGGGACACCATTGTCACATGTCCACATGTTATCGCACATGTCGGCGGAGTACATGTCAAAGTGACACCAGCCATGTGTACTGTTAACCTGCCTGTGGCCACATGGTGTATCACGGTGACGCATGCAAACTACCATGAATGTGTGTACTGCATGCCTACTGATATGACACCTGCTTGATGTAGTGTGCACCCCAGGGCAGTATGCATACTACCACTATTAATGTCTGGCCTGCATTCTCTGTGCTGTGGTGTGGGAATGCTGCATGCCATCTGCAATATCACATGCATGATGTGTCTGCGTGTGTGTGTGTGTGTCTGCGTGTGTGTCTGCGTGTGTGTCTGCGTGTGTGTGTCTGTGTGTGTGTGTCTGCATGTGTGTGTGTGTGTGTGTGTCTGCATGCGTGTGTGTGTCTGTGTGTGTGTGTGTCTGCATGCGTGTGCGTGTCTGCGTGTGTGTGTGTGACTGCGTGTGTGTCTGCGTGTGTGTAATGTATCTTACAGTATGTCTTTGTATTCACAGGTGGTGTAGGTGCGTTCCCCTCCTGCGGTCCATCTGATGCTAGTGTCCCCACAGATACTAGCGGTGATGACCATATGCATGAGGTACAGGCAGGGTTGTCATGGGCAGAAGCTGTGCCATTGGTTACCATCCCACCTATGTCCCCCTCATCCCTGCACACGATTCTGATGCCGACGCATACCACATCACCGTTGCCCATAGAGGAAGGACAGTCAGCGTCTGTTGGCATTGAGCAGGAATGTGTGGTGGTTACAGAAGGTGCGCGTACACACCATGTTGCCAGTGTAATGACTGGTGATGTGCCACACAGGCATGTGGCTGGTGCTGCTCGTAGGAGGACCTCTGGCAGACATGCACCTGCTGTACAGGGTGCAGCAGCTGGTATCACCAGATGCATGATCCGGACTGTAATGGCGGCACAGGCAAGTGCTGAACGGCAGAACCAAGAAGGGCAGAGGCTGCAAAGGGCCGCAATCCGTTCCCAAAATGACAACATCCAGTCATTGGCAAATGCTCAACAGCAGATTGCTAATGTACTGGATAGGCGATTAGGTGAGATGGTTGGAATCCTCGACCGAGGCATGTCAATCCGCGAGCGTGAGCTGTCTGTGCTGGAACACCTGGTAGGGGTGAGGCGTAGGACATGTGGCCGTAGGCCAGCAACACCACCTAGTGTAGGTCGACGTGTGCGTGCCACCTCTCATGCCCACTCACGCAGTGCTGGTAGCAGCAGCAGTGCAGCTGGTGCTACACCGACCACACCAGGACACAGCAGGCCACGTGGGCGTGGCCCTGGCCGGTCCCAGTGTGGACACGGTTCCAGTGGACATGTGTCATCAGAGAGTGGCCACTCCATACCTCCACCCGGTAGTGCCCGTGCGACCCCAGGCAGGCATGGGTCACGTGGCCGCAGACGGACACAGTGAGCCGTACAACCTGCACTGTACATTCTGGGGCTGCCAAGTATACCCCGTGTAGGCATCACGTATGGCTGAACTGTGTACACACATACCCACACACGGCAGACACAACTGTAGGGCTCCACCACATCCACATGCATTCTGCACAGTCATGCCCCGTAAATGCACTGGCCCTTACACACACACATGATGTCATCCATTGGTACAGCCTATGCCCCTGGCAGACATATCACCCTGTGCATATGATGAAGCCTCTGCCGCATCACTGTCATCCACACCATGGGTGCTCGGTTATGCAAATATATTCTGATGCACAGGGTGGACAAGATAGTGAGAGGTGTATGTGATACCTGTGTACGCATAGCGTGTGATGTGTATGTTGCAGTGGTTGTGTATGACAAGTGACAGGTGCGTATGTGACGTGGGTTGTGTACTGTCATCATGCAGCAGACATACTATGTAGTGCAGGTGCAGCATGCATTGAGCTGTGTACACGGTATGTGTGAGGGTTACATGTGTAGCACCATGTTGGTTCTGTTAACCTGTATGCCTCATATGGTGTACTCGCATGTGCCTACTGGGAGCACTGTTATCAGTCCCCCACGTGTAGCTGTGGGTTACCCACAGGCACATCTGGCAATATCAGCATACCACATGTACCCGCAACCTGCCTGGACACCTACATAGGTACATAGGTGCATAGGTACATACTAGGCTATGTGCCCTACGGCATGTGTAAGCCTAGCCAGAGTGTGTGTGGCTTTCACCACCCCTTAGGATGAGGATACTATATCCATTGGTCTGCTGTCCCTCTGTCCAGCAGTGACACAGAGATGATTCCTGGGGCATACCTACGATCTCCCATCCACACATCAGGATTACTCTTGGACAGAGTCAGTGAGGGGCTCTGCTTCACAAGGGCTGGGAATCTGTTCCATGGTGTAGGGAGTCTCTGGGCGATGAACCTGTCCCTCCAGCACGTCCTATTTATATCCGTGTTGAGGTTTGTGTCTGTTGCTCTTGTGCCTGTGGTTGTTTGGATCCTATGAGGTAGAGCATGTCCATGAAACCCAGGTTGGACATGGCCTTGTATGTCAGGCACAGATCACCTTGGAGCAGACGGTATGAGAATGTATAGAGCCGGAGTTCCCTCAGTCGGGGAGCATGTGACATATGTTTCAGCCCCTTTATCCCTGTGTTGGAGAACGTTTGGGGTCCTTCCAACTGCTGCAGGTGTCGGGTTAGGTACATTCTGAATGGGGCGTTGTACCCAATCATTGGTCTGATGCGTGAAGAGTACAGGGGTACAATGACCTCCCCTGATCTGGATGTGAATCCCTTCATGACCAGGTGGGCAATGTGGAATGTCTTCCCAACCACATTGGCAATGTGAGTGTCAAGAGAGGTTACCGACAAGTTGGGTCCCCAGGTCCCTGATCACGTCAACCGTGTTTAATGGATTACCACCTATGTGGTAATTCGGGGTTAACTTGTCTTTCCCAAAGGGTAGGTCTATACCTTCCCTGTCATGTAGCTTCAGGCCATGGCTCTGGCACCAGTTATCCATTTCTATGAGACCTCAGGTGGATGTCTGTGTCTGATGGGGTGTCGATTATGGTGGCCAGTTTGCAGTCATCTGCATACCTTGTCTGCCACAATCCCACTATGTTTGCATCCACATCGGAAAGTTGAATGCTGAACAGGAGGGGGCCCAGGACTGAGCCCTGTGGGCCACCACTCGGGACCGGCTTGGAGTCTGACATGGCACCAGGAACACTAACCCTGTGGGTTCTGACCTTGATCCGGTTGGCAACCCATCGTGTGACATATGGCTCTACATCTACGCTGGTGAGCTTTTCTATGATGCCCGCGTGGGGTGTGGTTCGAACGCTGTCGCCAGGTCACGGTAGTCTGTGCGAACTGACGTACCCCCATCAATGGCCTTAGTGACTCTTCCAAACAGATCGACCAGGTTCAGGAGGCAGGATCTGCCCTTGACTAAGCCGATGTGGGTATGTTCCAGTATTTGTTGGTCCCCAATGTCTTCATTTATGGGCTCCATTATGGTCCCCTCCATAGCTTTGCAGACAAGGCTCGTCAAGCTTATAGGGCGGTGATGTCCAGAGTCCGTAGGAGCACCGCCTTGGTGGAGTGGGATCACAGTTGCGGTATGCCATCCATCAGGTACGTAGCCTGTAGTAAGGCTAAGATTAAACAGCAGCCTTATGTGTGGGTTGAGGTCCTCATTGAGGTTGTGTAGCACACAGCCGGGGACACCGTCCAGTCCCATTGATGCTGTGTTCTCCGCTTTACAGAGAGCAGCTCTCACCTGGGCATTCAAGATGTTTGGGAGGCTAGACTCTGGTGGGATAGATACCTCCCCTCTTGGGGGGTGGGAGGGTAGATATATGCACGGAACCTGTCTGCCAGTTTGTTGGCAATGTCTGTGGGTTCAGTGATCATTGTACCATTCTGGACTAATTCCGAGCATAACTGTGAGCTTCCACCCATGTTCCTACCATAGCTAAGGAAGGCCTTATGGTTGTCTTATGTGTCCTTTGCAAGTCCTCTCCCACAGGTGGCCTTGGATGATTGTATGAGTGATCGTATGTTACCGCCAGTATTGATCAGTGATGCCTTCCCTGGTAGCGATATTGCTCTGTCATGTAGTAGCTTTCTCCTCTTGTTGTACGGTTTGTTTATGGCTGGGGTCCACCAGACCGTGTGCCTGCCTTTGGTGGACAAGGTCCTGATGTTATTAGGGATTGCTTGATCCAGACATTCCTGGGGTGCTCGTAGAAGGCATTTGTAAGGGTTTCAGCAGCGTGGCCTGTGTTTTCCACTGGCATGGAGGCCTTGTAGGGTACCACACCAGTCGTATGACGTGTGGGGTTCGCTGTGGATAGGTCTTCACTGTGGTCTCCCTTGCCGGTGTTGGGGGCGGGATGCGGATCTCCAGTGAGATCACTATATGGTCTGACCTCACCGTTGAGGGATGTACATCCTGTGTGGAGCATGTTGTCCCCATGTGTGATGATCAGGACTATTATAGTTCCTCCCCTTGTGGGTATGGTGCATAGTTGTTCCACAGCATTCGGGTGTATGAACACCTGGAACCTTTGGTCTAGGGTGTTGGGTCCTGGGTAATGTTCCCGGTGTATGTATGGGTGGTTGATGTCACCCAATATGATGGTGTTGTGAGAGCATTCATACTCCCCAGTGTCTTCAGGAAGGCTGTGCGGGTATCCTGGGTTTGGGAGGGTGGTCTGTAGCATGCAACAAACTGTAGGGCAGTCCTACCCATGGTTAATTGCACCTGGATGGTCACAGCTGCTACGTGCATTTCCGCCAACCTGGAGGTGTGGGTATCCTTCATGGAAATGGAGACTCCCCCTCCTTCTGTGGTTCGGTCCGGGTTAGGGTCCTGAACGCGTGATATGAGGTATGACCTGATAGTGCTGGGGTGCTCTCAGGAGCCCTGAACCAGGTTTCAGTCACAGCACTGACATCGATGTCCTCCATACTGAGGAGGGCTTTTGAGGGCGTGCAGCTTGTGCGTAGACTACTGGCATTGAGCAGTATTACCCTTAGTTCTTTCCCGGTTTGTAGTCTAGGGCGGTAGGTTTATCATTTCAGCCTTGCCTGCAGTGGGCACTGTGGGGGTGGCAGGAGCCTTTGCCAAACTCATGAAGCCCAGGGGCGACAGGTGCAAGCTGTCTCTTGTGAAGGAGCATGGCGTGTCAAGCATGTCATCCCAGGCAAGAGGATATTGGACCCCCTCAGACTGACACCGGTAATCAGGCCAATTATCAAGGATGATCATTCGGACTCAGTATTGTGGCATCATTCTTGATGAAGGTGGGATACTGCTCAGGGTCAGGGTCATGCTGGCCTGGGCTACACAATCTGAGAGCCCCTCTATGTCTCCTTTCATGTATCCCAGGGAGGTATGTCTCCGGTCGTTGACACCAGCATGGACAATGACCTCGTCATACTTGTACATGCTGCAGAGTGACCTGAGTGCTTGTGTTATGTGGTGGATTCCAGCGCCCGACAGGCAGCCAACTGTGATCATTCCCTTGTTCAGTCTGGTGGGTGGGACGTTGGTGTGTCTGACTATGGCATCACCTATTACAAGTGTGTCTGGCATTGTGTGTGGCCTTAAGGGCTGTGACTGTTTAGCACACTGACATTGAGAACTATGTGTTGCCTGTCCTATGTCTTGTGGAGGCAGTTGCTTGGGTGTCTGCTTTGGAGGCCTCAGTAGGTTCGGTACATGTTTTAACAGTGCCTCCGAGTATGTCTTTGTGTGTTCATGTGTTTGTTTAGCATTTGTGATAGTTCCATGTGACACTGGGTTTGTGGTGTACGTGGTGTCCTTCTCCTCCCGTCTGGTCTTGCCGGTCGTGGGTTGAGAGAGCTCAGCCTCCTGTCTGGCTATATAGTTGCATCTCTCACATGTATTTTGTTTTGTGGGGGAGGTGCGGGTTGTCCATGTCCATGAGGCACCTGTAACATTGCCTCAGGATGCCCAGATTCACCAGCTGAACAGGAGAGGTTGCTAGCAATTGAACCTTCGACATGCCAGAGAATGTGAATGCGTTTGCTGTGTAACTGGGTCAGAAGGGACCTATAGGGAAGTGGGTACTCAAGGGGATTCTAGGCTAGTGTAGTACTCCGTCTAGTATACATGTACTTTACCTATGTAAGAATACTTTGGGAGCAGATGCTGAGCTTTTGTGATAGAGAGCAGACAGTTTAGATTGCAAGTAGAGAAGTTCTACGTGAAAACCTGCGGAGCACGGAGCCAGATATAGTGTAACGTTGTTTACACGGTACATGACACACATGTCCACACATATACTGCACCTGACACCTGTGGTCGGTGCCACAGGCTACGGTGGACAGAGACATCACATACATGGCATGACACAGTACAGGTATGGTGACATTCTGCAGGTGTCATACACAGCATGCTGGCGACTGACCGCAGGTGTCACCTGTCAGCTGTGGTGCACGCTGTGCAGCAGTAGGATGCTGTACCGGTACAGGAATATGTCTGCAATCGCGGGGTGTACACCACTATGGCACACACCCCATTGTGTGCAGATGGGGACACCTGCCTGTGTGGTCAGCACCCTCACAATACAATGCACCCACACGCCATGTCACAGGGGGCGGACTTGCACAGGTGGCCAGAATGGCTCACACCTATGGCATTGACAGGGTCGTACAATGCAGCACCAGTACGGGATGGTCACCCTGTGTGGTTAGTGTCCGTTCACAACACTATATCTGCATACACCCTCACAACAGGCAGCAGACATACAGACATGTTGACACACTCACATGGTGGTGACCACACATGTGTACATGGAGGGACGACGTGTTGCATGTACTGCACCATCCACATCCATGCACCCCACACTGAGGTATGTACAGATCTCTACCATGGTGTACAGTGATGTGTGGCACATGGGACATAGTCCCCCCGATCTGTGCCATACATGGGCACACATTCCTGCACACATGTCGGTGCTGGGAATGCCACACCCGCTATATGGGATATGTGCAGGTGTGAAGCGGTATGTAGTGCATTATGCGTACCAACACTGTATCCAGCAGCTGTGCCGATATATGCACTTGGGAGGTGGTAGGTGTTACAGTAGCCATGTGACATATGGTCGATGACACCTGACCGATGGGTATGCATTATGGCAGCACTGTCATGTAACAGCGACATAGCAGACTGTATGCACATGGCAGGGTAGGATGGTGTGTGATACACCTGTGACCACCACCTGCACACATGCATGAGGACAGGTGTTTAAACACATGATGTACACACATACCGTCATGCGTGCTGTTACTATGCCACCATATGACGGCCACCATGATGGGTATGCATGTGGTAGGGGGTTGCAACTGTGTTATGGACATCGGACACCGCACATGCATGGCTGCACCATGCACTGTACATGTGTCACATGTATCCCCTGTTGCCATGTGTGTATGCATTGCTACGTTGTGACATGTGTGTCGACATACATGGAACATGGACTGTGGTATGGTATCACAGCTGTCACAGGCAAACTGTACAAGGGTATGTGTCCCAGTCAACACCACTACACCCTGTAGGGGGAGCATACCACAGACATGTGTCCACCTTCCATTCGTGTGTGTATTACCGTGTACACCAGTGTTATGCATGTGGTACATCACAGGCTTCGTATGTGTCCTGTGTGCAGTCCATGCACACAGCCAGACAATCACATATATGACATATCTGGACTTTGTTTCACTGTGGTACAGCTGCAGTCATGTGTCATATCTGTGTCAGGCCCGTGGTATGTGTGGAGCACGCCTGTCCATGTATACCGATATGGGCGGACTACATCACACCTGTGGGATCATTGATAGTACATGTGTACTCTGCATGACGGGTGTACACCGCCATATAGACCTGTGGACATATGTCACATGCTGTTGCTGGACGGTGAGGCATACTGCTGCACCAATGACATGGTGCTGGCATGGCAGCTACAGTGTTCACTGCATTGTGTACATGTTCAGCCTGCACCCGTGACGCCTGTGATGTCATCTGTGTGTGTACGCGTAACTGCATGTGTGTCCACCCTGTGCGTGTCGACGGGTTTACCTGGCCGTGACTTGCGGTGTGTACACTCCGTCTGCATGCCGGACGGCGCGTAGCACATACTAAGTGTGAGAGCATGCCCGGGTTGCTGTTGTGTAGGTGGACACACACGACGGTTCACACTCTGCCCTTCCATGATTCCACCCCATGTGTATGCATGTCTGCACTCTGCAGATTCTAAGTGTGTGAGCATGCCCAGTAAGCAGCTGTGTAGATGGACACACAGTACAGTGCACACCGTGCCCGTCTGTGAAGATACCCTGTGTGCATGTATGTTCCCCCTTTGCAACCGCCATGTGTGTGAGCATGCCCGGGTTGCTGTTGTGTAGGTGGACACACACGATGGTCCACACTCTGCCCTTCCATGATTCCACCCCATGTGTATGCATGTCTGCACTCTGCAGATTCTAAGTGTGTGAGCATGCCCAGTAGGCAGCTGTGTAGATGGACACACAATACAGTGCACACCGCGCACGTCTGTGGTTATACCCCGTGTGCATGTATGTTTCCCCTTCATGACCGCTAGGTGTGAGGGCATGCCCAGTACGCCATTCGGGGGTACACAGTACAGTCGGCACCAATGTCTGCTACTAGGCATGTAGCCATGGCCAATGACATCCTGCATAGCCATGGTGGCCATCCAGGTGAGTCATATGTGGTTGATATGCCACAATGGCTGCCTACATCATGCACGCCGGTTGCCCTCTCATAGGGTATACTGTCTATGGTGCATCCCGTATCCATGTCATGATGTTGTGCTCCGTAGTTAGTTGGTTTTCCCGAGTGCAGCACTACCATGTTACTGTACGCCCACCTTGGGATGGTAACATGCTGTGTGACTGCGCACTCTGTCTTCATTCCCTATCGGCTGCCTTGCCTCTGCAGATGATATCACCCACCTAGGGGTATGACTCCTGACAGTGCTGTGCTCAGTAATCTCGGTAGCGTGTTCTGTAGATGCATTATGCTGTAGTGTGTTCAAGTAGGTAGGCGTAGGTTCAACTCCCGGCCCTTCGAGTTGTGTGCGTTTCCAGCTGCCCCTGGAGCGAGTAGTTCTTTTAGTCGCTTTGCAACACATACCTTGGCTATTGGCATCTATTCCTTTACGGATGATGTCACCTGCCTAGAAGTATGCCTCTGACAATGCTGTGCTCAGTAATCTCGATAGCGCGTTCTGTAAATGCATCATGCTGTAATGTGTTCATGTAGGTAGGCGTAGGTTCAACACCCGGCCCTTCCCCGCGTGAGGTGTGTGTGTGTGTGTGTGTGTGTTTCCAGCTGCCTCGAGAGATGGTCATGCTTTTAGACGCTTCGCAACACATACCTTGGCTATTGTCAGCTATTCCTTTACGGATGATGTCACCCGCCTAGAAGTATGCCTCTGACAGCACTGTGCTCAGTAATCTCGGTAGCGCTTTCTGTAAATGCATCATGCTGTAGTGTGTTCATGTAGGTAGGCATAGGTTCAACGCCCAGCCCCTCCCAAGGTGTGTGTGTTTTCAGCTGCCACTGGAGATGGTCATGCTTTTAGATGCTTCGCAACACATACCTTGGCTATTCTCAGCTATTCCTTTACGGATGATGTCACCCGCCTAGAAGTATGCCTCTGACAGCACTGTGCTCATTAATCTCGGTAGCGCATTCTGTAAATGCATCATGCTGTAGTGTGTTCATGTAGATAGGCATAGGTTCAACTCCCGGTCCTTCCCCGTGTGTGTGTTTCCAGCTGCCTCTGCAGATGGTCATGCTTTTAGACGCTTCGCAACACATACCTTGGCTATTGTCCGCTATTCCTTTATGGATGATGTAACCCACCTAGAAGTATGCCTCTGACAGCACTCTCCTCAGTAATCTCGGTAGCGCGCTCTGTAAATGCATCATGCCATAGTGTGTTCATGTAAATAGGCATAGGTTCAACTCCCCACCCTTCCCCGTGTGTGTGTGTGTGTTTCCAGCTGCCTCTGCAGATGGTCATGCTTTTAGACGCTTTGCAACACATACCTTGGCTATTGTCAGCTATTCCTTTATGGATGATGTCACCCGCCTAGAAGTATGCCTCTGACAGCGCTGTGCTCAGTAATTTCGGTAGCGCGTTCTGTAAATGCATCATGCTGCAGTGTGTTTATGTAAGTAGGCGTAGGTTCAACTCCCGGCCCTTCCCAGTGTGTGTGTGTGTGAGGTGTGTGTGTGTGTTTCCAGCTGCCTCTGGAGATGGTCATGCTTTTAGACGCTTCGCAACACATACCATGGCTATTGTCAGCTATTCCTTTACGGATGATGTCACCCGCCTAGAAGTATGCCTCTGACAGCGCTGTGCTCAGTAATCTCGGTAGCGCGTTCTGTAAATGCATCCTGCTGTAGTGTGTTCATGTAGGTAGGCGTAGGTTCAACTCCCGGCTCTTCCCGAGGTGTGTGTGTGTGTTTCCAGCTGCTTCCGCAGATGGTCATGCTTTTAGATGCTTTGCAACACATACCTTGGCTATTGTCAGCTATTCCTTTACGGATGATGTCACCCACCTAGAAGTATGCCTCTGACAGCGCTGTGCTCAGTAATCTCAGTAACGCATTCTGTAAATGCATCATGCTGTAGTGTGCTCATGTAGAGAGGCATAGGTTCAACTCCCGGCCCTTCCCCGTGTGTGTGTGTTTCCAGCTGCCTCTGCAGATGGTCCTGCTTTTAGATGCTTCGCAACACATACCTTGGCTATTGTCAGCTATTCCTTTATGGATGATGTCACCCGCCTAGAAGTATGCCTCTGACAGCACTGTGCTCTGTAATCTGGGTAGGGTGTTCTATAAATGCATCATGCTGTAGTGTGCTCATGTAGGTAGGCATTGGTTCAACTCCCAGCCCTTCCCAAGGTGTGTGTGTGTGTTTCCAGCTGCCTCTGGAGATGGTCATACTTTTAGACGCTTCGCAACACATACCTTGGCTATTGTCAGCTATTCCTTTACGGATGATGTCACCCGCCTAGAAGTATGCCTCTGACAGCGCTGTGCTCAGTAATCTCGGTAGCACGTTCTGTAAATGCATCATGCTGTAGGGTGTTCATGTAGATAGGCGTAGGTTCAACTCCTGGCCCTTCCCAGTGTGTGTATGAGGTGTGTGTGTGTTTGTGTATTTCCAGCTGCCTCTGGAGATGATCATGCTTTTAGACACTTCGCAACACATACCTTGGCTATTGTCAGCTATTCCTTTATGGATGATGTCACCCACCTAGAAGTATGCCTCTGACAGCACTGTGCTCAGTAATCTCGGTAGCGCGTTCTGTAAATGCATCATGCTGTAGTGTGTTCATGTCAATAGGCGTAGGTTCAACTCCCAGCCCTTCCCGGTGTGTGTGTGTTTCCAGCTGCCTCTGCAGATAGTCATGCTTTTAGATGCTTCGCAACACATACCTTGGCTATTGTCAGCTATTCCTTTATGGATGATGTAACCCGCCTAGAAGTATGCCTCTGACAGCACTCTCCTCAGTAATCTCGGTAGCGCGTTCTGTAAATGCATCATGCCATAGTGTGTTCATGTAAATAGGCGTAGGTTCAACTCCCCACCCTTCCCCGTGTGTGTGTCTGTGTGTTTCCAGCTGCCTCTGCAGATGGTCATGCTTTTAGACGCTTTGCAACACATACCTTGGCTATTGTCAGCTATTCCTTTATGGATGATGTCACCCGCCTAGAAGTATGCCTCTGACAGCCCTGTGCTCAGTAATCTCGGTAGCGCATTCTGTAAATGCATCATGCTGCAGTGTGTTTATGTAGGTAGGCGTAGATTCAACTCCCGGCCCTTCCCAGTGTGTGTGTGTGTGAGGTGTGTGTGTGTGTGTTTCCAGCTGCTTCTGAAGATGGTCATGCTTTTAGACGCTTCGCAACACATACCATGGCTATTGTCAGCTATTCCTTTACGGATGATGTCACCCGCCTAGAAGTATGCCTCTGACAGCGCTGTGCTCAGTAATCTCGGTAGCGCGTTCTGTAAATGCATCCTGCTGTAGTGTGTTCATGTAGGTAGGCGTAGGTTCAACTCCCGGCTCTTCCCAAGGTGTGTGTGTGTGTTTCCAGCTGCTTCCGCAGATGGTCATGCTTTTAGATGCTTTGCAACACATACCTTGGCTATTGTCAGCTATTCCTTTACGGATGATGTCACCCACCTAGAAGTATGCCTCTGACAGCGCTGTGCTCAGTAATCTCAGTAACGCATTCTGCAAATGCATCATGCTGTAGTGTGCTCATGTAGAGAGGCATAGGTTCAACTCCCGGCCCTTCCCCGTGTGTGTGTGTTTCCAGCTGCCTCTCCAGATGGTCCTGCTTTTAGATGCTTCGCAACACATACCTTGGCTATTGTCAGCTATTCCTTTACGGATGATGTCACCCGCCTAGAAGTATGCCTCTGACAGCGCTGTGCTCAGTAATCTCGGTAGCACGTTCTGTAAATGCATCATGCTGTAGTGTGTTCATGTAGATAGGCGTAGGCTCAACTCCTGGCCCTTCCCAGTGTGTGTATGAGGTGTGTGTGTGTTTGTGTGTTTCCAGCTGCCTCTGGAGATGATCATGTGTGTGTGTGTTTCCAGCTGCCTCTGGAGATGGTCATGCTTTTAGTGTCAGCTATTCCTTTACGGATGATGTCAAAGTATGCCTCTGACAGCTCTGTAAATGCATCATGCTGTAGTGTGTTCATGTAGGTACATACCTTGGCTATTGTCAGCTATTCCCGGATGATGTCACCAGTATGCCTCTGACAGCACTGTGCTCAGTAACTGTAAATGCATCATGCTGTAGTGTGTTCATGTGGTTCAACTCCTTCCCGTGTGTGTGTTTCCAGCTGCCTCTGCAGATGGTCATGCACATACCTTGGCTATTGTCAGCTATTCCTTTATGGATGATGTAGTATGCCTCTGACAGCTCAGTAATCTCTGTAAATGCATCATGCCATAGTGTGTTCATGTGGTTCAACTCCTTCCCCGTGTGTGTGTGTGTTTCCAGCTGCCTCTGCAGATGGTCATGCTATTGTCAGCTATTCCTTTATGGATGACGTCACCCGCCTAGGAGTATGCCTCTGACAGCTGTGCTCAGTAATCGTTCTGTAAATGCATCATGCTGTAGTGTGTTTATGTGGTTCAACTCCCGGCCCTTCCCGTGTGTGTGTGTTTCCAGCTGCCTCTGGAGATGGTCATGCAACACATACCATGGCTATTGTCAGCTATTCCTTTACGGATGATGTCACCCGCCTAGAAGTATGCCTCTGACAGCGCTGTGCTCAGTAATCTCTTCTGTAAATGCATCCTGCTGTAGTGTGTTCATGTAGGTAGGCGTAGGTTCAACTCTTCCCGTGTGTGTGTGTTTCCAGCTGCTTCTGGAGATGGTCATGCCAACACATACCTTGGCTATTGTCAGCTATTCCTTTACGGATGATGTCACCCACCTAGAAGTATGCCTCTGACAGCGCTGTGCTCAGTAATCTCAGTAACGCATTCTGTAAATGCATCATGCTGTAGTGTGCTGATGTAGAGGGGCATAGGTTCAACTCCCGGCCCTTCCCCATGTGTGTGTGTTTCCAGCTGCCTCTGCAGATGGTCATGCTTTTAGATGCTTCGCAACACATACCTTGGCTATTGTCAGCTATTCCTTTATGGATGATGTCACCCGCCTAGAAGTATGCCTCTGACAGCACTGTGCTCTGTAATCTCGGTAGGGTGTTCTATAAATGCATCATGCTGTAGTGTGCTCATGTAGGTAGGCATTGGTTCAACTCCCAGCCCTTCCCAAGGTGTGTGTGTGTGTGTTTCCAGCTGCCTCTGGAGATGGTCATGCTTTTAGACGCTTCGCAACACATACCTTGGCTATTGTCAGCTATTCCTTTACGGATGATGTCACCCGCCTAGAAGTATGCCTCTGACAGCGCTGTGCTCAGTAATCTCGGTAGCACGTTCTGTAAATGCATCATGCTGTAGTGTGTTCATGTAGATAGGCGTAGGTTCAACTCCCGGCCCTTCCCAGTGTGTGTGTGAGGTGTGTGTGTGTGTGTTTCCAGCTGCCTCTGGAGATGGTCATGCTTTTAGACGCTTCGCAACACATACCTTGGCTATTGTCAGCTATTCCTTTATGGATGATGTCACCCACCTAGAAGTATGCCTCTGACAGCACTGTGCTCAGTAATCTCGGTAGCGCGTTCTGTAAATGCATCATGCTGTAGTGTGTTCATGTCAATAGGCGTAGGTTCAACTCCCAGCCCTTCCCGGTGTGTGTGTGTGTGTGTGTGTGTGTGTGTTTCCAGCTGCGGATGATGTCAAAGTATGCCTCTGACAGCGCTGTGCTCAGTAATCTAATGCATCATGCTGTGTGTGTGTGTGTGTGTGTGTTTCCAGCTGCCTCTGCAGATGGTCATGCTTTTAGATGCTTCGCAACACATACCTTGGCTATTGTCAGCTATTCCTTTACGGATGATGTCACCCGCCTAGAAGTATGCCTCTGACAGCGCTGTGCTCAGTAATCTCGGTAGCACGTTCTGTAAATGCATC
The DNA here is from genome assembly GCF_019279795.1 of Protopterus annectens. Lineage (NCBI taxonomy): Eukaryota > Metazoa > Chordata > Ceratodontiformes > Protopteridae > Protopterus > Protopterus annectens. The sequence continues at coordinate 1,717,916,008 of NC_056743.1, read as the reverse complement.
ATGCTGTAGTGTGTTCATGTAGATAGGCGTAGGTTCAACTCCTGGCCCTTCCCAGTGTGTGTGTGTGTGTGTGTTTCCAGCTGCCTCTGGAGATGGTCATGCTTTTAGACACTTTGCAACACATACCTTGGCTATTGTCAGCTATTCCTTTATGGATGATGTCACCCACCTAGAAGTATGCCTCTGACAGCACTGTGCTCAGTAATCTCGGTAGCATGTTCTGTAAATGCATCATGCTGTAGTGTGTTCATGTAGGTAGGCGTAGGTTCAACTCCCAGCCCTTCCCGGTGTGTGTGTGTGTGTTTCCAGCTGCCTCTGCAGATGGTCATGCTTTTAGACGCTTCGCAACACATACCTTGGCTATTGTCACCTATTCCTTTACGGATGATGTCACCCACCTAGAAGTATGCCTCTGACAGAGCTATGCTCAGTAATCTCGGTAGCGCATTCTGTAAATGCATCATGCTGTAGTGTGTTCATGTAGGTAGGCATAGGTTCAACTCCCGGCCCTTCCCCATGTGTGTGTGTGTGTGTTTTCAGCTGCCCCTGGAGAGAGTAGTTCTTTTAGACGCTTCGCAACACATACCCTGGCTATCGGCGTCTATTCCTTTATGGATGTTGTCACCCACCTAGACGTATGCCTCTGACGGTGCTGTGTTCAGTGGTTCATGTAGCGCGTTCCATACCTGTGTTATACTGTCGTGCAGTTGGGTAGGTGGGGATAAGGTCAATCCCCATGCCTGCCAGCTGTGTGTGTGTGTGTCTATGCTCCCAGCCGCATGGGTTCATAGGTTATGGCTTTAGAGGTTCCGCAGAACACTTATATCCTGCCAATATCTCTGTGTTTGTGGATGGTGAGACGCAGCTCGTGGACTGCCTGTGTGCCTGCTGTAGTTGGCGACCTCTGTAGCGTGTTCTCCACGTGCGCCCTGCTGTGGTGTGGTGAGGTGGTGCTGTGTACGTTACACTTCCGGCCTTGCCACATGTGTCCGTCTGTATCTCTCTCGATGTATATATACATTCTTATGTTATGCCCATAGCGCTGCTCTTGCATGGACAGCTGTCTGTCCCATGTATCGCATATTTGCACGGCTGACACATAGAACTGTGGTACGATGCATATCCACTCATTGTCCATGCAACGTCCGTATTCCGGCACGCCCTAGAGACATCTGCTGGATATCGTGGCAGACAGCTATCCTTGCTGTACTGACACTGTACCTGTACACGCCATAAACCTTGTGTATCATTGCCTGTTTATGGTGTGTGTATGTCTATCTGAGCTGTGTGCATGGTCGTGTGTATGTCCCGCTATAGCCATCTGTGCAGGTGTCGCCACTATGGGTAATCCTTGTAGACCGCTGTTTCATGTGCACTTCAGCACATACCTGCGGACCGTACTACCCCTCCTACGGCAGCACGGGAGTGGCCTTAGATCAACCGCTGCCCTAGGCGATAGGGCTCCATGGCGCCCACCACCACAACACATGGTGCCCCCATCCTGGTGTACCTACATGACATAACTACTGGAAAGGTGGCCCTGCTAGTGTGGCGCCCTAGGCAGCCGCCGGGTTGGCCTATGCCTAAGGCTGGCTATGAGCACATCCCATCATTTTGGAGTGGATCCTAGTGTTTCCACACACATGTATCTGTGTCTGTTCATAGCACTCCACCTCAGGGGACGTATATCTCGACACGGCCTTAGGAGATAGTGGGACACTCGGGGCCAGTCATGTCATGTTTCTCTTGGAAACATTGATAGTGGGCACAGTGATATGTTATGCATGCGTATGGCATTTCCGTCAGATGTGGTGTCTTCCTCGCATGTTTGTCGTTGTGTCCTGTCATCAGATATCATGTGGCCGCTGGACTGCTACTGTTACGTGGAACACAGCGGACATATGAGGCAGACCTCTACTCAGTCTGCGTACATCTGTGCAGTTGCAGGGTATGTGACTACTACAACATGCCTACTGTCTGCCTACAATACACACACAGTGTGTGGCGGCATGACAGACCACATGGCATTACTTTGTATTTGCACGGCACACCCACGCAGACAGTTGTGTTCCTCACACAGGTCTACATCTGCTTATCCACACTACTTGTTCTTTCCTGTACCATATGTGTGCATCGTATTTGCGCTTCCCGTCGGTGGCAGGGCTCACGTACGGCTATGGGGGCCTGACATTTGTTATGTTGACACTTCATGGCACACTGGGGGACACGTCACCTTTGTGTCTGCTTACCTTCCACATTGACCTTCGTGGGGCATACGTTGTCATCCACAGTTACCGGGGTAGGACATATGCATGTTTGCACATTTGTCCTGCTGTCTTTCTTCCCACCTGTCCACCTAGGATCACCGGTTCAGTACATGTATTCTGGACAGGTAGCTCCTGCATACTCTGACCTGTTGTCATTATGTGTAAACACCCTGACGTTTGGCCATTGCCCTTGTTACGTTTCACATAGTGCTGTGCCTTCCTAGCTGATTGCTGCCTAAGCATTCCAGACTGTGCGGTGGATGATAGGGATCGCTATTTCCATTGCATGGGTAGTGACACTCATAACATCCGTATTCATGGCTATGCCAGCATACCTCTCCAGTGTACCTGGTTATGAGGGACGTACCTCATTTGGGGTCTTCGATGGGTCATGCTCCTCGGACTCCCTCAGAGTTCCACATTGGAAGGGTCTGTTACACATTCAGTGTTAGGAATGGTTTAGGTGTAATCCATAAAATATCCAACATGTACACAACCAGCCAACAGAGCATGGAACCAGTGAAATAATAATATATAACATACCAATCAACATAAAATAACTGCTGGTACCTTATGGCACACAATCCGAACAACACATAGGTAGATGAAACAGTCAATGTAGCAATAGTCCAGGACAGTGCCCAAATGGTATATAAAGGTTCCTTTATTAACAAGTACGCGCTTTCACCCGTAGGCTTCTTCAGACTTATACATAAGATAAAAGCATTCAGGATTTAAATATCCCTCCTTACATTTTCATTGGTCAATTTCTCATCAAACAATGAACAATTAACCCCAGCATATTAAGCGCAAACTCAATGTTAAATACTCACACATATATTAACATCTTTAAAAACATCTTATTAAAACATGTATTATATTATATTGTACTATGCCTAATTTTCATCAATTCTAAATATAAAAATATATATAACAAATATGTATATTATATCAATGTAAAACAGTGGTAAACAACTAAAAGAGTGGACTAATAGGTGTTAAATGTATAGCTGTACCTAAACTACATTCCTGTTATTTGGGTTTAAGCCTCCTGCTTCTCAAAAGAGGCTTAATCTGTGCTTTATCATTCAACCCTGGTGTTTGGTCAGCTCTCCACCTAATAATCCATCTCAATTCGCATTCTAAAGTATAGTTGATAAGCCCCCCCCCCTCTGGGATTAAAATCTAGCCTATGTAAAACACTGCATTTAAAAGTATGCCTAGAACCCAAATCCTTATGATGTTTGGCCAAAGCATTAAATGCAGAGCCTATTCTGATGTGATAGACATGCTCCCTAACACGTTCTTTCAGTGACCTATTGGTTTTGCCAATATAGCATGCGGAGCATGCCACACATCTAGCCAGATATATAACATTCTTACTAGTGCAAATGTTAAAGTCTTAAAATGAAAAGTTTGTTTCGTGGTAGGGTGTACGAAAAGAGTTCCATCTTGGATATGTACACATTGGTTACATTTACCACATGGTACAGTGTTAATTCCAGGTGTATCCATACTTTTCCTTGCCAAAGTGTTTTTAGGTTTACATAACTACCTTTTGAGATTTGGTTTGTTCTTGAAGAATACATTGGGTCTCGGGCCTACAATCTTACTAATATCATTGTCCAGATGTAAAATATCCCAGTGTTTAACCGAGAATTGTTTTAACTGTATGGCATCTTTCGTGAAAAACATGGGGGCCCTAAGGTCAACCGTTGTGGGTGTCTGACTAATATCAGATGTACTAATAAACTCTGGAAGATAGGGTTTCGCTATTGTACCTCTTGATTCATTAACTTCCAATATTGTCTGTTCAACCTTCTCTATGTTATAACCTCTTTGTGTGAACTTAGCTCTCAATCCATCCAGCTCTTTCTTATAACCTTCAGCTGTCGGATTGAGTCTAGATGCCCTCATTATTTGTCCTTTCATCAAATTATTAAAGACAAACTTAGGGTGCATACAATGTCTGTGAAGTAATGTATACCTATGGCAAAGTTTCCTATGTATAGAGGTATTGAGTAGGCCATTACTAAGCCTATTAATGGCGACATCTAAATTGGAAATCTCACTCACTGAAGAATTCAATGTAAATTTCATGAAATTATTAGAATTATTCATGCTTTCAACGAGTTCCAGGAGTGTATATACATCACTAAGCCAAATGAAAAAAAGGTCATCTACAAACCTCCGATATATGCCTAAAATCTCTGGAAAAGATCTAGCTTAAAAAGAACTTTTTCCTCCCAGCAGGCCATCACTAGGTTGGCATAGCTATTGGCACAGGCAGTGCCCATAGCTACGCCATCCCTCTGTAGGAAAATCTCTTCTCCAAACATAAAGATATTATTCAACAGAATAGTTTCTAAGAAAAGTGCTAACAAATAAATTCTCTCAGATGAATAATCAGAGTGATTACGTATTCCTGTATAAAATGTATCCCTATATCATTGGGGATAACAGTACACAGACTAACTACGTCTGAAGTGACCAGTATGTATTGTGAGTTATCATCCAGTTGACTAGTATACGCATATAAGTCAAGTAAGAATTGCTTACTGTCTCTCAGAATGGTAATACAGCAAACCTTGAGTCCTGGTCTTCTTCAAAAAAGACTTTAATGAACATAAACCAGACCAAAACAGACGATGAAAGAGACGATACACTCCACAGTCCAAACATACTGAGCGCTTTCACCCACTAACATGGGGCATCATCAGAGTACAAATGCTTTGGCCAAACATCATAAGGATTTGGGTTCTAGGCATACTTTTAAATTCAGTGTTTTATAAAAGCTAGATTTTAATCCCAGAGGGGGGGACCTTATCAACTATACTTTAGAATGCGAATTGAGATGGATTATTAGGTGGAGAGCTGACCAAACACCAGGGTTGAATGATGAAGCACAGATTAAGCCTCTTTTGAGAAGCAGGAGGCTTAAACCCAAATAACAGGAATGTAGTTTTGGTACAGCTATACATTTAACACCTATTAGTCCACTCTTTCAGTTGTTTACCACTGTTTTACATTGATATAATATACATATTTTTTATATATATTGTTATATTTATAATTGATGAAAATTAGGCATAGTACAATATAATATAATACATGTTTTAATAAGATGTTTTTAAAGATGTTAATATATGTGTGAGTATTTAACATTGAGTTTGTGCTTTATATGCTGGGGTTAATTGTTCATTGTTTGATGAGACATTGACCAATGAAAATGTAAGGAGGGATATTTAAATCCTGAATGCTTTTATGTTATGTATAAGTCTGAAGGAGCCTACGGGTGAAAGCGCTTACTTGTGAATAAAGGAACCTTTTTATACCATTTGGGCACTGTCCTGGACTATTTCTATGTTGACTGTTTCATCTACCTATGTGTTTTTTGGATTGTGTGCCATAAGGTGCCAGCGGTTATTTTATGTTGATTAGGTGTAATCCATGGTCAATTGACATTAATCATATTAATTCATTAAAGGATCTTCTTTATAAGTGGGAATGGCATAGTTTAACCATCCTATGACCTTCCTAGTTGAAGTTGTTAGTGAGCCATTAGTATGTGTTCCACAGGTCGCCCATTTGTTCCGCATTATGGCCCTGAGTGATCCCCATTTTGGTGATGGCAGATTGAGAGCTGTGTACGCCGGTATTCGCACGATGGTCTGACTTTGTATGGGGAATTTCTAATGTAGTCCCTATCTGTATTTCCTGTGCTATGCCTTACTGCAGCTGTGTAATTCCGCCAGGTTTCCAGTTATGGGTGCCATCTTGGTCGTACGCGTGTCCATCCATGGGAATCGCCTACTGGACACTGATATAGGGCTGTGCACATTTCACACCTGCTTTCAGCATTATCCGGTGGATGCTTTGCATCATTAGTGGGGATTAAGGCATGTGCTATACCCACATCCCTCCCACAGGGCGGGCCAATGGATTCTCTGCCAAACAACACCGAGCTCCATTTCTGCATACCCAGGATCCCATGGCTGCAACCCTCGATGGTACACATTACACATCCTTCATGTGTGCGGGACTGGGATGTGGACGCACTTCTATGGACTCGACAATCTGGGGATTTCTGTTCATATGTCCTGCATTTCATGGACACGTGTCATCAACCTTAAACACGCTGGTGGTGCATATGTCTAGCTGTGCCGTAGTCACGGCTGTCACTTCTTTTGCGTCGATCGCAGCAGGGGTTGCAAACGGAGCAATTTTTGGAGTCCTACAATGGACACCAGTGTGCATATGTAAAGTGTAGAACTTGTTGGACTGTCACCATCTGACCAGTGGTTTTGACTGATGCTGTATGTTCCCCATTCGCGGATATCTGTTTGACTACCCATATTATGTATTACTTGACATATCTATATCCATGTACCAGTAAGCAGACATACAGCAAACCTTGAGTCCTGGTCATCTTCATAAAAGACATTAATGAACATAAACCAGACCAAAACAGATGATGACAAAAACGATACACTCCACAGTCCAAAGATACTGAGCGCTTTCACCCACTAACATGGGGCATCATCAGAATACAAAATACATTAGATAGTCATCCCTTATATACTTCCTTCAGAGTCAGTTTAAAGACAATTAATCAATAAACTTGCTCATAGTTAAGTAGCCAGTACTCCAAGTCTTAAAGATAAAGTGACATATAAAAATCAGTGTTGCATACATTACTTAATGGAAACACTAATACAACAACAATGTGTTAATATAAATACAATATTGGTAAATACAATCAGTAAATTGAAAAATAATTGATAATTGTTGTGAGTAAACCTTAGAATGTAGTGTGTTGATAATGATATTATGTATATTAATGTGTATAATTGTTGTATTAAGATTCCAAATCATTGAATAAATAAGTACAATTAAATACATATTTTGTATAAATATAAATGTAAATAAGAGTCACAATGTTAAATATAAATATGACTGTATATAAATATATAAATATGATATGAAATAAACTGTAGTTGTTTACATCTTGTTTTCGAGTGACATATCTATGTCCATGTGTCATATATACGGGCCGTCGGACTGTTGTGTGTAGATATATACATGTGAACCCCTCGTTTCATACCTTGCTTTGTTACTGTCTGTGGATTACCTGTGTACACACATCTATTACCATACCATACCTTTCCACTGTACAGGTTCTGGCAGGGTGTACGGCTGGTTGGCCCTTAATCTTGCTGTGTGTTACATTGACCTGTGTCTATCTGGCAATTCGCTGGCATGTCATGTGAGACCTTCTTGATTCTATAGGGACCTGATCCCGTAATTGTGATGTGCTTCCACTGGCCATATATTTCTCTGTCGTCTGGGATCTGTATGTAACCAGTCCTTTCAGGACACTTTCTATTGTTGTTCTTTTTTGGTTACATATATGAGTACTTTGGTATGTTGTGCTATTATTGTGTGTGGAGCATTTCTCCACAGGCCTCTGCTGACACTGGACATATATCCAGCTAGCCTAGCCCAGTCAACAAGTATGAGCCAACTAAACACAATTCGTACGGTGGCACCTTCTGACAAGTGGGTCGGGTTACAGATGCATAACCGTCGTCAATCCCTACTACTAACACACACTTTATTCTATCCACATTCTATGTTTGTCTTATCACATAGCATGTGTTTCTCACTATTTCTACCGGTACTTTACATGGCATTGTCTGATTCCATACTTTCAGAGGCTGACAGTTTTGAGACATGTATAACTAACGTGGAGGACCCAGCATTAACTTTCCCTGCTGTGAGCGGATCACACACGCACACGCGCACTAGCATTTCCTAATTGTGGGTTACGCGCAGGCGCACATACATATCCGTATTCTGGCTACATATGTTTACTGGGTCTGTGTGGTTACGTGGTCTGTATTAGTTGTGACTGTTCTGGTAACATATCTCTGATCCGGTTGATGGACGTGTGCGGAACACACTTTCACCTTTACACATGTAACTGTCTTTGCGGCACGGATGCATTACGTACACGTTCACATTTATATGTTCTATAGTCGTAATTCAAACGGGACTGCATTCACGTTTGCCGGTTGCTGTGACCACTACACGTTAGCTGTTCTGTCTCATTTATATGCATACCCATGGTACTTAGCTACATTAACATATCCCCCACCCCCGCACTCACGTACGTCACAGGCATCCATTCTCCTGCTGGAAAAAGTGCGGTACTACATGTTACACATTCCTTATTCCCTACCGCTCATGGCCCAGGATGCATATGTCATGACCGCAGGGATATTCAGATCACGGGGGCTTATAGCCCCTACGCATACAGGCCTTCGATTGTCAGGGTGTTCCTGTGGTGCTTTGGGTTTGGTCTTGTCCGCCTAGTGTACGGAACTGCCCTGACCATGTACGAATGTCAGACGAGTCACATGGGCACGGTTTGTCCGTGTCTATGATACCATATCCCCCCCATTACTCCTAACCGTGTGCGCTGATTGGCCGGCGTGCCCGTTGTAGATCATGTTATAGTAATTGCACACGGTCTGGTCGACTGGACCTATTTCCATTACTATACCTCGGTATTTATAACCTGTCTCGCTATGTTACATGGGTTTAACATTGCGTGACAGCTTTCACTGAGCCACGGACATGTCCGTTGCTTACTTTGGGGCAGTCCCGCTCTGCTACACACATTTAACATGGCGGAACAGGTTGAACAGCACAGCAACGTGGACATCGGGCTCTCCGTCGCTGTTCTGTATTGAATCGCTATGTTGACTTTGTTTCACATAGCGAGACAGTGTCGACATTGGCAATGGACATCTTGCGCAGTACGTCCGCACCGCCGCGGGTGCCGTATGTCTGCGGATGGGCGGCGGACAGGCATTATGCTGTGCCATTATGTCTGGGAATATATGGTTTCTTTCCCTAGATGATATGGCATACTAGCAATGACCCGCGTCTGGGTGTGGGTACTGCTGTATTTACCCACGGTTGCCTTTGTGTGGTCCCTCGGACATCGGCCTCGGGACCGCACCACATCTACCGTGGGTATATCTAGCATTACCCACATCCGGGCGTGGGTTATTGCTATGGTATTCCGTGTGTACGGACATGTGTGTTTGGACAACCTACAATAGCTTCTGCTATTGACATACAATGCTGTGGGTGGTGCCGGTTACCATACATATGCCATGTTCTGCGTTTGTCCCATTCACACTTGTCTATCCCCTGTCCTCATTCGTACGTGGATATTTCTGTGGCACATGATTGAACTATGTATTACCTGCAGGTATGCTGTGTACAGTGCACATATGTCACGGTTGATTACAGTGTATCTGTGTACCTGCCTCTGTGATACTGAGGACTACCACACATCCTTCGCAGCATTACATGCGTATGTCCATACTATTATTCGGTGGCCTGTGGGGGGTTGTCAGAGCGACGGTTACACATGTCCCTGTTTGTGCACGCATCATGGTGGTCTTTGACCGGCCTCCGTTGCTATCGTGGGATGGACGGTGGTGTTGGTGTGTGTTTGGGTTGTGTTTCTACTGCCGATACGTCAGTGGGGGGTTGGGTTGGCATGTGTTCCTCTTTGCAGGGGGCACCATCCTGGACATTTGTGTCATGCGTTGACACTTGGCACATGCCATATGTCCTGTGATATTCCCACAGTCGTGTATGCCTTCCTGCATTACTACTGCGTGTTACTGGCAGTTTGTATCTGGTACGCATGGCTATTATGTTGGATAGCTTAGGCTATTCCCATGATATGACATACCCATTCATCCGGGCATATACGTGTTATTCAATCCTTTGCATTGGCCGTGGGTGTTTGGCCATATGGCACCACTATTATCTACGTGTGATGTCCCACCTTCACCTTCTGTGCATGTGGCACCCTGTTGGGGTGTCCTGCTTGGTGGGCGGATGTTCCACCCTATGTGTTGTGTTTGACATGTCTGCATAGCTAATCATCGGTACAGTGGCTGCACATACTGCTTTGTCCAGATGTGTACAGTTATGGACACTGTGGCGTGTGAACACCTATGGGGTTTCGACAGGTCCGTACCACATGCGGGATGTACGCATTCTGCCGACACATTCACATGCGGCCATTTGGATATCAGTACCTGAGGTGGGATGTTGACATGTGGGGTACATATTTGCACGCGTGGCACTGCCTAGGACAATACTTCATGCTACATTTGAGGTATACCCACTGTGTGTAGGTGTGCAGCTGCGCAAGGCTGCTAGCTGGATTGGGTGGACAGTCATACATGGGTGTGGGTTACGTGCTATGACAGGGCTGTTGTGTATTACATTTGCATGCATGGGTTCTGCTTCTGGATATTCCGCTTCGGCATACGCCATCCTATGTGTATGCAACGGGTACGTTGCTGGGTCTAGTACATGTTGCTATGCACATGTTTGTCTGTGTTTAGGGTATCTGGTTTCTTTCTGGTTGTTATATAGACACGGCTGCCTGGCTGTGTACTCTCACTACCACTGTGGAACTGCTGGTGACCATGCCCATGGGGCTACTCGTGTGTAGGTGCGGCGCGCTGACATGCTGCGGTACACCTTCACTGGGTATGCCCACTGACAGTGCATTGTGTGATGGACACGGTATTACGCGTATCCTTTGTTCCTTGGATGGGTACAATTTGGACTTCGTGGGTTAATGTTTGGTTCTCCGTTTTGTGTAGACAGGTACTATGTTGCATACTCTGCGTACGTTTCATTATCCACGGACACTGGTTGGTGCGGTTACTATTGCAGGCGGCCTGTGACAGTCAGCACTTTAGGTTGCTCCTCGCCTGCTGGCTTGGCCACGCCTACGGGCGCATTCAACTTGGGCTCGCGCACGTGCCCTCTGCACGTGGTTGTGGTTGCGGCGCACACTCATTACTATGCATGTGGCGCTGCTACTCCGGTTATACACTGCACTGCCGGCGCAAGCCTTACACCGGCCTTGCGCCGAGCTTCATGAATCCGGGGGTATATCTTAATTCACTATATAATGTAATTAGTGCACTTTTACATCCAACCTTCAGCCAAGCAACCCAGGATCACAGCATATTAACAAACTTGTTTTTGTCCACTTTCTTCTCTTAGTATTAAGTAAAGTTTATATTTCTTACAATTCAAAAAGTACTAAAGTACTTGTTTACTTTAGTATGTTTAACACAAACAACATTCACTGAAATAATCACCCTCCCCCAACAGGCATTTAAAATATCCCTGACTACACATATGTATCACGCATTTTAAATCATGAAATGTTTTGTATAAATACTAATTATAAGAAAATTGTTTTACTTATGGTTACTTCTTCACTTTTAGCATCCTTCTAACCATTAATGATATATTGCACTTGAAAGTTTACTTTCCACTCTCTCCTCAGACCTCCACAATGAGACTATCATCATGGGAGATGTCAATATCAACTGGTCCACACTCACAATCGTATCTCCCTCTACCTCCATAAACCTACATGGTTTCTTCCAATTAGTCACAACTCCAACTTATTCCACCAAATCCACCACCCACTCTTCCATACTTGGCTGAATACTTGTATCCCATCCTCACAAATATCACTTCCCTGAAACCCTTCCTGACACCCTTAGTGACCACTCTCCTACCAAAGTCCTCCACTTTACTCAACACACACTCAAACCCCATATATTTAAAACCTACTGTAAGGTAAAAAACTTTGACCCAAATGAACTCAGCTATCAGTTCTCCCTTACTGACTGTACCTTTCTCAAACATTTACCTCTCGAGGAAGCAGTCATGGGATTTAACAACACATTCCTTAGCATTTTAAACTCCCTGGCCCCCTTACGCAAGATCAGAATTAAATCCACTGTGTCTCCCTGGTTTACTCCCTCCACACTTTCACTAATGGCACAGAGAGACATACAATGGAAGCTCGGGATCAAAACCAAATTTCCTATTCAACTACAACAATACAGACAACTTCATAACCGGACAAAGCAATCTAATAAAGACAACAAAAAAATTACTATACTAACCCCCCCAAAAAAAACACACCTATACAACCCCAAAAATTCTGGCATACTATTAACAATATCCTACTTCCAGGTAACCCATCCATCCCCCACTCAAGCCCCACACTTACTCCTTTCCAAACTGCTATTAACTTCAACTCATACTTCATAGAGTCCATTAGCAAACTTATGAATCATTCCAACTCCAACACCACCCCACCTGCCTTCCCCCCAATCACTCTAACCCCTCACCTACTTTCAGCCTACAAACAGTATCTACCTCTTACATAAAATCGCTACTCCTTAAGCTCAAACCTTGCTCTCCCTCCATATATGGACTCCCTCCTCTCTTTCTCCAACTAGCTGCTAACTCCATAGCCCTACCCATCTCTATCCTCATCAACAGATCTATTACTGAAGCTACAGTCCCAGTCATCTGAAAGAAGTTTTACACTATACCTATCCACAAGGGAGGTAACTCTACTGAACTAACTAACTATAGGCCTATCGCAATGCTATCTCCCCTATCCAAAATCTTGGAAAAATGTGCTCACAGACAAATTCTCCAGCACCTCACCAAAGACAACTTAATTGCCCCCACCCAACATGGTTTCCACCCTGGCCATACACTTCTACAGCTCTCATCTCCTTCATAAATACTATTGCTCAAGCTAGAGAACAAAATACACTTGCCTCTTGTCTCTTTCTTGATCTATCAAAAGCATTTTATACTGTCCACCATCCATTACTCTTAGAGAAACTCTCCGAATTAAACCTATCCCCTGTCACTATCTCCTGGTTCTCTAGTTATCTTAACAGCCACTCCCAGTCTGTCAAATGGAATTTAGCTATCTCCCCAGAACTTCCAGTGCTGATGGAAGTTCCCCAAGGATCAATCCTAGGACCACTGCTTTTCAACATTTTTACCAATCAGTTATCTAGCTCTACACCACACTCATCCTTAATGCAATATGCGGATGACTCCACAGTCATCACCATTGCAGACACACTTCCCAACCTCCATACTAAAACTCAAGGAATCCTTCTTGTCTGTCGAGACCTGGCTCAATCAATACCATCTAATCCTAAATCCAAAAAAAAGATAAAACTCCTATTCTTTCTACCAAAAACAATGACCCACCTGAAACCAAACTTCTCCATCACCTCCCACAACAACACATCTATCATGGTTGATAATCACACTAAACAGCTAAAATTTGTCCAGCATGTACTAAACAACATCAGGAAAACCCACCAAAAACTAGGCCTTCTTTACAGAAACAAAAACTTTCTCTCCTCTCAAGCAAAAATTGCTCTATCACATGCCTGCTTTCTTCCAACCCTTCTCTATGGCTTTCAGATTCTCACCAACCTGCAAACCTCTCTTATAATCAAACTTGAATTCACTTTTAACAAAGTAGCAAAATTTGCTGCTGAACTTCCTTTCTCTGCTCACCACTGTCTTGCTGTACAAAAACTGAAATGGTTAGAGTTCCCTCACAACCTTACTCTCTCACAGCTCCAAATAATCCATTCCATCCTATACCAGCCCACCTTCTGCCCTGCCATATCACCCATCATCTCATCCTACACCCCAGCTAGAACACTCTGGAGCTCTGACCAACACCTTCTGACCATAATTAAACCCAAACTCAACATAGGAAAAAAAACCTGTATAGCTATTACCCTGCCAAATACTGGAATAAACTCCCACTGGACATCCAAAACACTACATCCAAACTTCTATTCAAAAAGACTGTGAGAAATCACCTTAACTTAAATGAACTTTGCCTCAGTTAACAGCCCCCTGACTAACCCATCTTTCCAGACCAATCACTCACTACTTTTCCTCCTCCTAGTACCTAACACTACCTCCTTCCTAACTCAGCCTCCCTTCTTCCCTACAAAACCCTTCCCTACTCTTAGCCCTAAACTTTCCTTTACTATTACAATCTCCTCACCAGTAGAATGTTCAACAACTACTGCTGCACTTTTATCTCTCCTTCACTGCTACCCAGAAACTTCCTTACTAACTTGCTTTCTCTTTACTGTAAATACCCACCTCAATATACAGTTAGCCAACATTGTATATAATCTGTAATCAGTTTTATTATTGTATACTGGCTTTACATTATGTATTTTTTGTGTACTTGCATATGTTTTTTTTTGGAGCTTGTATATGTTTTTTAACTATGGAGCTTTTCTCTCTGGGTCTCCACTGAAAAAGGGCCTCGTCCCAGATGGACCAACCCAGTCAACAAATGTCAAATAAATACATAAATAAATAAATAGTGGGGTATATGCTTTACTTTCCACCCACAAGTTTATCAAAGTCAACAAAAGTTCAGTCTTTCTTAATTACCTTTTCTTGCAAAGACATATTTCACAAATGTGTTTGATGCTTTATAATCTTCCATCTGTTCACTAATTTCAGTGTTGTTGGTCTTCTTCTTGTTCCTTTGCATCTCCCAGCCCCAGACTGTGGTTCAAATCCAAGGTATTCCTGATTTTTATAGCCAGCTTCTTTCTGTATTTGAAACATTTTCCTTTGGAATATTGGAGAATGTTTCACTGACAAAGTCTCTTTATGTGCTTATTGTCAGAATAATGAGAAGCAGAGTCCACTTCTGTTTGCTGGCTCACTCTTTGTTTGGTAAATGTTTTGTATTTCCACTTTAGCCTGTACTGCATCAAAAAAATGTCTTTGATCCTCCAAGAAAAAAAATTCCAAAGACCACTGTTTTATTATTTGATTTGATGTACACCTTATTTTGATCACCTCTGAATACATTTGATTTATCATTTTCTTCTAAATTACTGGAAGCCATCCATTATACCAAAGCTAAAGCTTGAACTGCTGTCTACTGAACCACTGCAGGATTCTTCCTAGCCAATGTTTTCTGTTCACCTTTTCTGGTTGATTTTCTTTCAGGTTCTCCAACTTACTTCTTTGCTTGAATCCAGGCAATATACTTAACTAGCCAGTAACTGAATTTTACTCATGCTGACACTATCAATGGCTCTTAGTTCCCAATTTCTTTTTTTCACACTGGCAGAGCTGAAATTAAGCTGTTGATCAGTGTGCAGCCATCTTGGAAGTCCCAAGCAAATGGTCACTCATGAGAACTTTGGTGGCTGCTTGGAAATCATCTGTAATCTGATGAGGAGTAGTCATTAAAAGAATTATCTAATAAAGATTAAGGCTGTGTCACTGCATGCATTTATAAGGACCTTCAGTTCTTCCACAGCTATTTATAGAGGGATCAAATTGTTTTTTACACCTAGGGTAAGTGATCACGGTGCTCTTCTGGATGATATATTGTTTCTGCTAGACCAAGGGGAACTAGTTGTTAAAATATATTAATATCATATTTTAGTACTGCATAGTTCTATGATTTTATTCCATATGAGGATCTTGCAGTGGTTATTCATACCCAGGTACCGTGTTTGTTGGATTACTGCAATGCCCTTGTGACTTTCTAAAGCTGACCTCATCCTCTTTTAGTGGGTGTAGAAATTTTTGGTCAGATTGCCGACTGGTATATCTCATCATGATTATATTAATCCTGTGATGTGAAATCTGCAATGGCTGCTGATGGCCTGGAGGTTAGCATGCAAAGTTAGCATAACAGTATATATGATAGATGTCATGTGTACCTTACAGAGCTGTTAGCGCTATATCAACTGACTTGTCACCTCCATATGACTACTGATGGGCTGTTAGTGATTCCCAAGATGCACTTGTAAATACAGGTAGGTGCTTATTTTTCAGTCAAGATTAATTTCTGTGGAATTTAGTACCTCACCAGCTTTGGGAGTGTTCCACTGTGGTTATTTTCAAAAGACTGTAAAGATACCATTTATTTCAGAAAGTCTGTTTTAAATTTTTACTGATTGCAGAGATGGCTGTAGCCAGGATTTTTGGCACTGTACACCAACTTCCAAACTGTAGCTGCCTGCAAGTGCTCCCGCCCCAACAGACACTGTGCATCAATCAGTCAATAAATAAATAAATAACCAGTTAGACAGGTAAGTTCTTAGAGAAATATGGATAGAGGGGCACCTTATTTGCCTCTAAAGGGATCTGTGTAAAGATAGAAATGAATATGGAGTAGCTAAATGGTTTAGGATTAGGTAAGGAATGTGAAAAGCCTGTATATTGTCACCTAACTTATTTAATTAATAAGCTGAATATATTGTGCAAAATTCTGCGTTAGATGACTCACTTGCAGGAATCAAAATTGCTGAGAGAAATATTAACAATCTCAAATATGCAGATTATACAAGTGTGATGATTGAAAGTAAAGAGGGGTTGAAATGCCTGTTGATGAAGGTGAAAGTCAACAGTACAAAAGCTGGCTTGCTGCTCAACATAAAAAATGTTTATTTATTTGTTTTTCATTTGTTTACCAGAGTATGGCAATTCTGACAAATCTGACCAATTAAACTCCCAGTCCTGGAAAGAATTAAGCTAAAGCATTATAGTTACAGATCAACTTCAGAATATAATCCAAATGAAGTGTAAAGTATCAAAAACGGGTTGAATAAACTAGTTAAAGTACCTAAATTACTGAACAAATAATATATACAGTACAATAAGACAGAACATGTTTAAAGCTAGGATGTCTCTACATTTTGTATAGGTTTCCAGACTTCTGTGAAAAATATCGATATGAATGCCAGTACATTATGGGAAGTAGTTGTTAGTGTTTCAATAAGGTGTAAGGAGTTTTTAGGTGACATGATTGGATGAAAAACATTTGTATTGGTTTTACTTGGGCACGATTGAAATATAATAATAATAATAATGATAATAATAATAATAATAATAATAATAATAATAATAATATGATAATAATAATAATAATAATAATAATGATGATGATAATAATAACAGCAACTGTAATATCTCATTTAGCCTTATTAATTCTGTGCAGATTTTATTCTTCTCGGCCCAAGGATTTCTGGATATGGTGATTTAGACAAAACATTTAATAGCACTTGATCTGATGTTGTTAATCTTCATTCAGTCACTGATGGGTCTCGGTTATGTCCTCAGAACCGACTTGGCTGATATAACAAGCACGCACCAGACAAAAACTCTCAAGCTAAGTTTACCCATAGTGCCATTCTCCTCATCTCCTGAGATCTTGTTTGCCGTGTAGAGAATCAAGAAGCATCAGGCCTGCTCTCAAGCTGTTATAATTTTTCAATTCTATTTAGAGATTTTTTTCTTTATTTCTCCTTTAAATATCAAAGATTATTTGCTGTTAGCACAGTTATATACATTTATTATCTCTCTGACTGCTTTTTCCTTTAATTACCTTTTGGTATTTCTTCGTACCTTTGCTGGTATTAACCCCTCTCTCCCTCCCTTTACCTCTTGGTAATCTTAATACCATTGCTGGTATTAACCCCTCCCTCCCTTTACCTCTTGGTAATCTTAATACCATTGCTGGTATTAACCCCTCCCTCCCTTTACCTCTTGGTAATCTTAATACCATTGCTGGTATTAACCCCTCCCTCCCTTTACCTCTTGGTAATCTTAATACCATTGCTGGTATTTTCCCCCTTCTTTTCCCCCTTTGGGTTTCTTTTTGTTATTTCTATTAAAAAACACTTTCTTATGCTTCTGGGTTTGACAGGTATTCTTGTTGTGTGGACTTCTGTATCTCACATTTTTGTTTTCCTTATTGGATGAAGATGTCTGATAAAAAAAGCACCACTGGGTTTAAACAGTGCAATAAATGTTGCAGGAAGATGTCTAATTCCGATGGGCATCTCTCCTGCATCTACTGTCTGGGAGTTGCCCAGAAGAAGATCATTATTCTTTTCAATATCTTTGGATAATGATTCTAGTCTAGGCCACGTGGAACACGTTTAAGCTCCAGATTCCTCTCCAGGTAGGAATTCTCTAATTGAAGCTTTTTATATACCATCATGTCCTTATCTAATTTGGCCAATCTTTCAGTTTATGTGACATGCTGCTGTTGCTCTGTACGGCCTGAAGCCAACTCTTCATTGAAAGTGAAGCCGTTAACCTTCCAGGAATCTGAAGCTTAAACTTGTTCCACGTAGCCTTAGAATGTGGAAATATCCAAATGAAGCGGAAAATAATGTGGATATGCTCCAAGAATTACATCATTTTTTCAGTCAGGTAGGAATGGATTTATTAAAAATAATGATTAAATACAATTATTGTGCACTAGAATCATTATCCAAAGATATTGAAGAGAATAATGCCATTATAAAGAATGACTTGTTGTTTGAACAATTTCAGACAAATTATGTGAATATATTCACTAAAATAGACAATTTCAGTTCCGAAATGTTTTTGCGTAAAAATAATAAATTGAGAAGGGACATAAATGAGTATACCAATGACCGGGTATATCTGTATTCGGCTGGTAACCATGGTAACGTTCATTCAGCAAACAACTAGAGGGCCACTACGGATCAGGCTATGATGTCACCATCTAATACACCTCGGAGGCGGAACATAGCCCAGGTTGAACAAGATGGTGAATTTGTACAGCGTTCTGATCGGCTTAGGCAGAAAGAGAAAGAGCACACTCATCATTTTTTAGAGGACGAGTACAGGGAATACAACCAACAAGGAGCGAGACCCAAGAAACAAACAAATCGGAATTATCACCGGAAAAATTAATGGATATGGCAATAGCCGAAATGGCACTTGTAAGTACTTTTAATAGTTGTGAGGACATATTCAATAATGTACATTGGGGTCACTCGTCAGTGGAAGCTGAGGTTTTGACTGAAACTAACTCTCCTTTTGGGACTACATTACAGTATTAACCTATTCATGTGTTACAAGAATAGAACTCACAGAAGAGAGTCCAGCTGTCCATCCTCCAAACGGAGTCCCAGATGATGCACAGACTAGGGAAGTGGGTTTACACTTCAACGACCTTCACCATATGGTTGTTGAACTATTTGGCACATTTTACCCATCTTCAGAGGGACCTGATTACAGAACTTTCATGAATCTCAGCAGGAGCACTGTCTGATGAGGTATGTGACAATGTTGCCTGCCAGCTTGCCACCCTAGAATCCATTGCTAATTTGTCCATGCAGTTGATTGCCCATACAACCAAAGGGGCGGCCAGGGCAGTGGGTACAGCCATTGTCATGAGACGTCACACTTGGATGCGCTTGTGTGACTTTGCGGACCCCTTCAAGTCTTCCTTCATCAACACTCCCATTGATGAATCTTCCTTGTTTGGACCGAAAGTTAAAGACACTTTAGCCAGGTGTGAGAAAGATGAAAAGACCCTGTCTGCTGTTGGCGTATGTTTTTCCGCTCCTCAACGATCATATATCAGGAATCAGACAGGCACGAAGATATGGTTGAAGAAATCCCAAGGGCCTTTTCATGACACACGTGGTGAGTTTTCTCCCTGGGGCAGAGGGAATCTTCAGGAAGATCCCCTTCCCATGGCAGAAGGGGCCCACAAAACCAGGGCTCCAGGGACTCCTTCTCTGGGCAGCTGTATCAGCACTCCTGAAGAGTGGCCTGATTGCTTGCCTCTGGAGGCAGTCGGGGGACAATTCTCTCTGCACCACTTGGCCTGGCATTCAATAACATTAGACTTCTGAGTGCAGATGATAATGACCAGAGGTTACCATATCCCCTTTTACCTTTACCTAAGGCCACTAAGGTGAATCCCTGATGTTCCACCCATTCAGAGGGATGCAGCAGCACAAGAAGTTTTAAAGCAGCTAGAATAAAGAGTCATCCAAACAGTCCCACCAGACCAAATAGGATCTATTTTTTACTAAAGATTCTTTTTAGTGCCAAAAAAGACAGGGGACTGGAGGCCAATTTTGGACCTCAGCATCTTGAACAACTTTGTCAGACAGATAAAATTCCGGATGGTCATGGTTCAGTCTATCCTTCCATTTCTGGAAAAAGATGGGAGACAATCACTATCAATTTTGGGCACTGCCCTTTGGTCTCACCACAGCCCACAGGGTGCTCACTAAATGGATGGCAGTGGTAACAGCTCTCTTGAGAATACAAGGATTCCGAGTGTTTCCGTATTTAGATGATTGTCGCCTTACCGCCTCCACCAAGCATCTACTGCTTCAAGCCATATACTACACTTTAAACTGGCAGACATGCTAGGCATCTCAATAAACAAGGAAAAGTCAAAACTGGTACCAGCTCAAACCTTAGAATTCATTGGTGTGAGTTTTGACACAAGATTCTGCCCAGTTGCTTTACCTCATCACAGGTTACAAAGGTTAAGATCCCAGCTTTAAGTGATACTCTCTCAAGACCTAGTTCCAGCTCACTTAGTCTTACAACTACTGGGTTCAATGGCAGCAACAATCACTCTGGTTCTACTAGTGAGATTCCATATGAGGCTGCTTCAATGGCTCCTAGCGTCTCAGTGGTCTATACTGACACATCCAATATCTTACCTGATTCGCATAACAAACCGTTGCAAACAAGATCTGAATTGGTGGCTGAAGCCAGAACATGAGCTATGGAGTCACCCCTTTTCACTCCCTCAACTCAAAGCTATAGTGACCATGGATGCTTCCCTGATGGGGTGGGGTGGGGGGGGCATTTTTAGGGAAGAACCATCCAAGGCACTTGGTCCCCCTTAGAGGCCAATCTGCATATCAATGTCCTAGAACTGAGGGTGGTGCTTCTAGCATTACAAACACTCCAATCTACCCTTCCAAATGCGACAATTGCTATCCAATCAGACAATATGTCAGGTGTCTAGTACATCAACAAGCAAGAAGGAACCAGATCTTACCTGTTATGTTGGGAATCCCTGAGAGTGTGGCAATGGGTGATAGATTCCAACTGCTTTCTGATAGCAATGCACATTCCCGAGAATTCTAACATGATTGCAGATAAATTGAGAAGGAATACTCTTATGCCTCACGAGTGGTCTCTCAATCCCATAACAGCAACCAAAATCTTTCATCGCTGGGGCCAGCCTTGCTGCAATCTTTTTGCCTCTCTCTTGAACCACAAAAAAGAGCAGCTACTTCACCCTGATCCCCCCCCCCCAGGGGAGACACTGAGAGATGCTCTGATACATGATTGGCCCCCGGGTCTGCATTATGCCTTCCTTCCCTTTCCCTTGATACCACACTTTTTAAAGAAAGCACAACGGATGAGAAGCAAAGTGATCCTCATTGCACCCTATTGGCCCCATCAAGTCTGGTTCCCCTTTCTGTGGCCTCAACTAGTTCCCTGCCCATAGACTCTGGATCCAACCCCAGGACTGTTGTCTCATCCCGACCTACTGAGTCTCAAGCTGACCGCTTGATTTCTCTACTTACAGTAATTGCCAGGCAGAGTAATCTATCTTCCCCAGTGCAAAAGATACTTCTGGCTTCCCATAAACCATCCACCAGGAAACTTTATCATAGTAAATGGGATAGATATTTGATCTGGGTTCAAGAAAAAAGACTAGATTCCTTCTCATCCCCAATTCATAAGGTCTTAAAAATACTTGTCAACTTTACTCCAATCAGGAGCCTCAGCCTCTACTGTCAGAATCCATTTGGCAGCTCTCTCCAATTTTCATAATGGCTTTAATGATTTGTTCTTGATGTCCCACCATCTGTGCAAAACCTTCTTAAAGGGAGTCATGTATTTGAGACCACCTCTTAAGGATCCTATTGAACCTTGGAATTCGAGGCTATTCTTACAAACTTTAACTTGGCAACCCTTTGAGCCACCGGCTGCCTTTGATATAAAGTTTTTATCTTGGAAAACCTTATTCCTGGTAGCCATCACATCAGCCAGGAGGATATCAGAGTTACAAGCTTTGTGTGCAAAACCACCATACATATTTTTATACAAGGAGAGAGTATCACTTCAGACTAACCCCTCTTTTCTACCAAAAGTTGTTTCATAGGTTCATAGGTAGGTACTAGGCTATCGACCCTAGGGCCTATACAAGCCTAGCCAAAAAGGTACCCTGGCATTCGCCACCCAAGAAAATTATTTTCAGATTCAAATCTTAACCAGTCCATTGATTTCCAAATGTTTCTATCAAAGGGAAATACTGTTTGCACTTGTTAGACATGCATAGACAATTATGTTTTTATTTAGACAGGACTAAATCATTCAGAAATCGGACCAACTGTTCCTGTCTTTTTCAGGTCCAAGATTGGGCAAACCAGTTTCCAAATTCACTTTATCAAAATGGTTGAGAGATTGCATTACCTTTGTTTATCAACAGAACAAAATGACTCTACCAGCTAAAGTTAAGTCTCACTCCACCAGATCAGCACCCACTTCAGTGGCATTTCACTCTAGAGCCACTATGGATGACATTTGTGCAGCAGCTACTTGGGCTACCCCTCTTACCTTTACTACTCATTACAAATTGGATATGGTCTCCATGGAAAGAGCATCCTTTGGCTCAGTGGTGCTCAGGAATATCCTTCCATAGGGCCTTCCAGGACATAAATTAGCTAGGGACTCTGTCCCATCAGTCATGATCGAATGAAGATTAACAACATCAGACAAAGAAGTTATGTTCTTACCATAACGTTCCATCTGTGTTGTTGATCTTCATTCATTCATGACATCCTACCCCCTTTGAAAGACTCCTAGAGGTTCGGATTTGGTCCAGGTTATCTGATAGGCAGTTGCTCAGACAAAGTCTCTGCTTTTTTATCCTTATGGGTAAACTCAATTTGAGGAGAGGGGCACTATGGGTAAACTTAGCTTGAGAGTTTTTGGCCGGTGCGAGCTTGTTATATCGGCTGAGGCAGTTCTGAGGATGGAACCGAGACCTATCAGTCATGAATGAATGAAGATCAACAACACAGGTGGAACGTTATGTTAAGAACATAACTTCTTTTTTCTTGGGAGGAAAGCTATGGAGAATATTGCTAAGATAATGAAGGGCAAATATTTCATATTGTCATCAAAGGTCCATATAGTTTAGTAATAACACGTGATTGTCAGAAGTGGACTAGAACTGAGGCTGTACACCAGAAATGTATTCTTTTGAGCTGTAGTGTTGGAGAAAGCTTGTGAGAGCTCCATGGTCTGCAAGAAGCTTAAATGCTTAAATCAGTCAATACTTAAGGATATAAACATATTCAGTTCAACTTTTTTCATTTAAAGTTATAACCACTCAGAAACTCCCTCCATTCCCAACAGTATCTAAATCTTTCAAAAGCATAATACATCCAAACCTATTCTCTAAGCTGGCTTGCTTCTTCTCCAAACTAACCCTAACTCCCATTAGCAATTTATTATCAGGAGATATCCATCCTAACCCTGGCCCCCCCACTTCAACAATCAAGGTCAAGTCCTTAATACTTACTGTCTTAAATTCTCAAAGTATAGTTAACAAAATCCCAAACCTCCACGCTTGGCTAACACATCATAAACCAGACATCTTATCCATCTCAGAAACATGGTTGAAACCTCATATAAAAGACTCAGAAATACTTCCACCTAACTATTCAATCATCAGAAAAGACCGGTCTCATAAAAAAGGTGGAGGAGTAGCTCTCCTCTACTCTACCTCCCTGTCAGTTACCCCCTACAACAAACCCACACCTCAATTTAATAACGCAGAAATACTTATATCACTACTCCAAGTTAACAAACATAAACATATATGCATAGTCTCACTCTATATCCCTCCAGGAGATAATATATCCACTCTCGAAGACATACTCTCATGGCTTGCCAACAACATCAGCAATGAAACCATAATCTTAGGTGATATGAATATTAACTGGATCTCCATACAGTCACCCACAAACCCACTTAACATTAACTTACATAACTTCTCACAACTAATCAACTCTATCACACACCCATCAAAAAATCTCTCCTCCAGCAGTATCCTAGACTGGATCCTAGTATCTCATCCCCACTATTTCTCGAACAGTGGAACCCTTCCCAATCCCCTTGGTGACCATATACCTATCTTCACTCATCGACTCCCCTTAACCCAACATCATTCCCATAACTACATTACAACACGTAACCAAAAAGACTTCAATCCTTCTAACTTCACTAACTCCCTAAAATCTATAAACTGGAATTGTCTAAAAACACTTCCTTTAGACGATGCTGTCACCCACTTCAACACCACATTCCTAAAACTGCTAAATGTCCATGCTCCTCTAAGAACTAAAAGAATAAAAACTAAACCTTCTCCATGGCTCACCAAAAATACACTAGCTACTATGCGGAAAAGAGACAAACTCTGGGCTAAATATCAGAAAAATAAAACCCCCCTCATCCACAATGACTATCGAACTCTTAGAAACAAGGTAAAAAAACTTATCATCTCTGATAGACAAAATTACTTCTTCACACTTCAAAACAACAACAAATCAGATCCTCAGAAATTCTGGAATGGCATCTCCACTCTACTTCACCCCAGTAAAATAGTCACCCGAACCCCTGACCCTAATGCCACTGATACAGACTTAGCCACTCAATTCAATACATTTTTCATCAAATCTATTTCTAAATTAACCTCCTCTTTCTCCTACAACACACACTCCAACTCACCTCCATCTTACCCCAACCACACTCAACACAACACTACTACCAATGACACTCTCATATCTACTAACTCTCTTCCACACTCCTCCTCTCCTACTCTCACTCCATCTACACCTTCCCCTCTCCCTACAATATACACCTGCTCTCCTACTCTCTCTCCCTCCACTTTATCTTCATCCCCTAACACCCCCTCTCCAGTCCCCCCTCCATTCTCACTAAAACCTATACCCACATCTACCATACTAAAACTCCTTAAGAAACTAAAACCAGGCACCAATGCTCCCGATGACATACCTTCTAACTTTCTAAGCTTAGCAGCCAAAGGAATTGCCTACCCCATTAGCATATTAATCAACCGCTCAATTCAAGAAGATATGGTTCCCCAAATCTGGAAAAAGGCCTTCATCATACCTTTGCATAAAGGCAGCAGTAACAACCTTGTTTCCAACTTCCGCCCCATTGCTATCCTATCTCCCATCTCTAAACTCTTGGAAAAGTGCATCCACCTTCAACTCCTACCACATCTCCTAGATAACAACCTACTTTCTCCCACACAGCACGGATTTAGACCAAATCACAGCACTATGACAGCCCTCCTCTCCTTTCTAGAAACTGTAAATAGTGCCCGAGACTCTGGACAAATTGTCTCTACCCTTCTACTTGACCTCTCTAAAGCCTTTGATACTATATCACATAGACTACTTCTAACCAAACTCTCCAAACTCAACCTCTCCCCCTCTACTTTGAACTGGTTCTCTAGCTACCTATCTAATAGACATCAAGCAGTGAAATGGAAAAAGGCTACCTCTTCATTCCTTAACACCCCAACAGGCATCCCCCAAGGTTCCATACTAGGTCCCCTCCTTTTTAACATATTTATAAATGATTTCCACAAAGCCATCCCTCTCTCCAATATCATCCAATATGCAGATGATTCAGCCATTATCTGCAAGGCCTCCACCATTCCCACTCTCATAAAACTAACTCAAGATGCTTTCTCTACCACTGAACTATGGATGAAAACAAATCATTTAGCACTCAACCCCACTAAAACTAAATTAATGATATTCACCCCTTCTAAACACAACTCTCTCAATACAAACTCATTCTCAATTACTAGTGAAAATTACACTCCCCTGGAACTAGTGACAGAGACCAAATTACTTGGAGTCCAAATTGACAACCAACTAAAATTCAACTCTCATTTACAACTCAATATTAAAAAAACACATCAAAAGCTAGGGATGCTCTATAGACAAAAAAAACTACCTAACAACCACCACTAAAATCACTCTCTCTACTTCCTTTCTTATTCCCTCCCTTCTATATGGAGCTCCACTACTAACTAATCTACAAATCTCCCTGAAAAAACAACTCACCTCATGCTACAACAAAATAGCCAAGTTTACTACCAACCAAAAGACTTACTCCCACCATTGCTCCTCTCTCCAACAACTAAAATGGCTAGAACTACCCCATCAGCTCTCCTATACACAACTATCCCTTGCTCACAAACTTATTTTCAACCCCTCCCTCTGTCCCTCACTCTCTTCTGTGCTTAAAATGCACAAACCTGATAGAATATTAAGGTTCAGCAACCAAAATCTGCTTGAAGTGTACAAACCAACCCGTCCACCTGGCAAATACCTTCTCTCACATGGGTTAGCTCGTCTCTGGAACTCTCTACCTTCATCTATCCGTACTACCTCTAACCATTTTATGTTCAAAAAATCTCTTCATTCACTTCTACTTTCCCAGTGGGAATGCTCTTGCTCCCACCCTACTTAAATACCCATCTCCTGGACTCCTGCTGACGTTCTTGACTTCTCTCTCTCATTATCCATAATTTCCCATTTCACTGTTCATCACTAATGAATACATAAGAATAGTCTGCACTCTCATATGTTGAACTCTCTTTATTAAATAACTCTAGTAGAATTTAGAATTTATGTATAATTTCAGATAATCTGTCATTAGTTTTCTTTTTTACTTTTAAAACTTAAATTTATTGTAACTGTTTTGCTTAGCATTTGATTTTTGCCTACTGTTGACTTTAACAATGTTTAAATATGCCTATACCTACTGTAATCTACATTGTCTGGAGCTTTTCTCCCCAGGACTCCATTGAAAACGGGTTCTTTTTGGCCCAATGGACTATCCTGGTAAACCAACTGCAAATAAATAAATAAATAAATAAGTTCAATGGGGGGGGTCTGATACTAAAATTAAAACTCAAGATACTTTGACCAAATAACACAAAGACAGGATTCACTAGAGAAGATGATGGATAAGATTGAAGGCAAAAGAATAGAACATCCTAAGATGGATAAATGGCATTAATGAAGTAATTTATATGAATTTGAAAGAATGTAAAAGTAGCAGTTGTTGACATATAGGCCTGGTGTTTACCAAACAAAGATACAACCAAACAGACAAATATTCACAAACCACTTTGGCTGAAGGCAAGTCCGCACACTGTACTTTTAATAATTAGTGCTTTCATCCAATATAATTTTGAACGTCTTCAGATAAAAACATTTTAAAAATCAACATTTAAATAGCCCGGCATTCATACCATGTGACTCAACATTAAATGATGCAATCATTACAGACTCTCCCACTTCCCGGTTCCATAATGAAACTAAAAGAGCTAAATACTTATTTAAAACTTAACATTAAGATCCTTCAAGTTCATATTTAAAATTGATCACCAAATATTGACCTTATAAATAAATAAATAAACCTCAAAGTTATTCAATGTACCAGGGACTTCAGCCTCGAAACACAATTAATGGATGTCATTTCATTAAGTCCTGGTCAAGTGTCAGCACATAATAAAATCTGCCAGATTAATTCTTTATGTTCGAGAATTAGTGATGGGGGCCACCTTGATTATTTTTATCCATACTATCTATAACAACATACTTTAAAAAAAGTGGCCCATGTTGTCACGTATATGCTTGGCTAAAGCATTAGTTTGTTTTTCTTAACTGAATACTTGTGCTCATAAACTCTATCCTGAACCCTACGATCAGTTTTGCCCACATAAAAACAAGGGCACTTTTGGCAAAAAAGCCAAATATACAACTCCCATAGAATTAAAATTAAAAGTAACTTTTACTTTATATTGGAGCCATATAATTCTAAAATTAGCCCCAGCATACAATAAATTTGCAGTATGTGCAAAAAACACACTTTTTCATTCCTAAGGGCATAATCAGACTCGTGGAATTTGGGGAACTCAAATAATTTCTTAAAGTTGGAAATTCTGTGATAAACTATTAATGGTTTATCACCTATTTTGTCCCTAATATTTTGTACATTTCTATCTGAAGAAGTTCAAAATTATATTGGATGAAAGTGCTAATTAATAAAAGTATTAAATAGTACGGTGTGCACGGTCTTGGCTTCAGCCAGACAGGCCTGGTGTGCCAAAAAAAAAAAGTTAATACTCTGGCATACATGAGATGTGCCTGGCTATGTTAACAGACCTGTCTTATTTCATTTTATTCTGCCTATACAGTTGTGCTATGTTTAAGTCTAAGCATGTGGTTAAAGATAGCTTTGACTTTGAATCATTAAAAAAGGCAAAAACTCTGATAGCCTTGGTGAAGTACTTTATGCTTCACTCTCAATGATGTCACAGCAATTCACTTTCTGGTGCACCTGGTTACATATCAAAATTAAATAATTCAACAGTTCCATCTCATGTTGGAAAGTGACACCTTTGATATAACTCTTAGCATTTTGCTTAGAACTAATAAGATTTATTCAGATGCTTTCTATAAGTCTATAACTTTAATTGCGATCCTCAGAACAGTGAAACTTTAAGTGTGAATAGGGGGAACACATATTAATTCCAAGATTGATAATTTTCTTTATATATATATATATATATATATATATATATATATATATATATATATATATAAAGCAGGGGGCAGCACAGTAGCAGGGGAAGGTGCAGTGGCACAGTGGATAGCATTGTCATCTTATAGCAAGAGTTTTCCTATTTTGATTTTCAGCTAAGGTGCCTTCTCTGGGTCTATATTAGAACATCAAAGTTTCAAAACTTCGAATGTTCTAATATCGAACCCTATTACACGAAAGCTGAAAACATCGAACATACAGAACAGCAAATTTTTTTTCTAGGGAAAAAAAATTTGCTGTTCCAAAACACATACACACAACACAAGCACACCAAACAAACAGCAATCCACACACATACACCTAAAATCTTACACCTAACCCTACATTAAACTATACACACACCACTAACTATCCACTTACCTTAACCCAAACCCTAACCCTAAGGTCCATCGCTATCACACACTTACCTGAACCGCGCCCTAACCCTAACTCACCTACCCTGCCATAACCCTGATGTCCACACAATCGCACACTTACCTGACCC
The DNA here is from genome assembly GCF_019279795.1 of Protopterus annectens. Lineage (NCBI taxonomy): Eukaryota > Metazoa > Chordata > Ceratodontiformes > Protopteridae > Protopterus > Protopterus annectens. Next base: position 1,717,886,788 of record NC_056743.1, on the reverse strand, counting down.
GTGCTCTAACCCTAACTCACCTAACCTGCCCTAACCCTCACATTCACACAATCACACACATACCTAACCCGCGCCCTAACCCTAACTCACCTAACCTGCCCTAACCCTCACGTCCACACAATTGCACACATACCTAACCCGCACCCTAACCCTAACTACCCTAACCCGCACTCAATCGCACACTTACCTGAACCCGACCCATAACTTTCCACCACAGCGCTGAAAATACTGAAGCAACAGAAATGGACAACCAAATTCTTTCCCTAGGAAAAAAATTGGTTTTCTGCTGCTTCGATATTTTCAGCTTTCACGTAATAGGGTTTGTTATTAGAACATTCAACGTTTTGAAACTTCGATGTTCTAATATAGACCCATCCTCTCTGCGGAGTTTGCATGTCCTCTTTGTGTTTGTGTAGGTTTCTTCCAGGTGTTGTGTTTTCCTCCCACATTCAAAAGACATGCAGTAGGTGGATTGGACACTCTAAATTGGCCATAGATGTGAGTGTATGTGGGAGTGTGGTTTGGAAGTACTACGGTGGCAATGCTAGTCTTTAGATGATTATTAGTGTTGAATTGACACCCAACACCATGTACAAAAATGGGAAAAGGGGTTGTGGGTGGATGGATGAATGGATGGACAGATGTGTAGCAGGGTTGTTAGGAATAAAGCCTCCTTTTTTGTGGTTATGAGGAGCTGACACCCCATGCAAAATGTTTTCAAAGTGTAACAGCAAAGACTTAAGAGGATTTTTCCTGCATCTACATTACATAATTGAACTTTTAAAAGTTAGAATGTCATATGGTCGACACCATATAATCGAACTTTTAAAAATTTGAAAACGTAATAAAAAAAATAAACCAAAGAAAAAAACCTACCCGAACAGTTTAAGCAGGGAAGCTGCACCTCCCAAACTCAACTCTCTTTAAATATACCAACTCCGAGATCACACTACAGTGGAGAAAAGGAAAATCTTAACATTCCGCACTGTATGGAGATCTCCGTTGAAACGTTCAAACTTTTATAAGTTCAATCACATGGTGTCAACAATATGATGTTCGAACTTTTAAGAGTTCGACAATGTGATATAGACCCTTGTTCCTCAGGGAGATAGCAAACACTGGAGGTTTGAAGGACAGAGAGAGGTAACTGGACATGTACCTTTTTGGAAATGTAATGAGTTGGCAGATTCTAAAAATTCCCTACAAAATATGTTATCATAAATGTTGGGAAGTAAATGATTGCAGGTGTGGAAACTATTAGTGTTACTGGCTGCCAAAAAAAGCACTTACTAGAAAGTGGAAATCAAAATTTAAAAGAATTGCAGTTTCACGTCTCCTGGATATATCCTGCATGATGGCCTTTGGGTAGGTGGACAAGGGCAGGAGACTGCATTGTTTTCTGAGGGGCACTAAATTAAGATTTGAGAGGTCACCAGCAGTTTGAGATGGTGGCCTAAGTATTATGATCTGCAATTAAGGTTGCTGATGAGATGGTACTTAACGCCAAATTGACACTCTAGAATGGGGTTAATGCCAATGGGAGTTTGTTGGAGATGTAGATCATTAGATGTGGACAAAGTACAATTTTACAATGAACAATTTCTGATTATTTAGGAATATCTATTAAAAAGACCTGTTGTGGCAGCAAAGGATGTGAAGAGACTACAAAAATTGAGAAAATGGAAGCTCTTGTTTATGGATATGGATCATAAGAAACAAGTATTGAACATGTTTTAATCCATTTATTATATACAGGATGGGCACATTTTTGTCAACCAGAGGAGAAGTTGTGGAGATCAATTATAATTCAAAGTGGAAAGGGGTGGTAATAAAGCAGGATGGGGAGTGTTCAAGAAATAAGGAGATAGTGTGATTCTGGAAGTATATCTTTGAGAAGAATAACAACAACCATACTAAATATGTTACAAAATTTTATTTGCTTTTAACAAATATAACAAATAAATAAAAGAAAAATGACGTAATGAGAAAAACATCAGCAATACAGTAAAGATTGAACCAGGGTATTACACCAAAGATCAAGGAACAAAGAAACAAGCTAAATCCTAGCACAACTACAATATATTGGCCTAATGCTTAATACCTATATGATTTTCCATGGCCCATCCGAACTCCAAAAAACAAAAAATAATAATACAAGGAAAAGCCACAAAATCTTCACATATATGTGCACAACAAAAAAATAAATGTATAGGCATCAAATACAGACAAGTCATGTCCCATATACAAAGATGCATGAAATTTTCCTCAAGATATCAGTATTAAATATAGTGGCCAAGACAACAAAAGATATTTCCTGTCTGGACAGAGAAATTTTAACTCTTTTCATATACAATTTTCCAGTCATATGGCATAATGTTAAGTTGTCAATCTCGCCCTCATTCTTGCTGGATGGGTTCTGAGCCGATTGGAGCTCTGAGCGCTAGTTCGGAGCGCTAGAAATATCAAAGCTGCTGTCAAAAAGAGCTATCCAGCCAGTCCCAGCAGACCAGCAAGGATCCAGAATCTACTCCAAATTCTTTTTGGTACCAAAAAAAACAGGGGGCTGGAGACCCATACTGGATCTCAGCAACTTAAACAAGTATGTCAGAAAAACAAAATTCCGGATGGTCATGCTACAGTCCATTCTACCCTTCTTGGGTCAGGACAATTGGATGTGCTCGATAGATCTTCAGGATGCGTACTATCATATCAAGATGAACAGACGCTCCAGGAGATTTCTCTGCTTCAGGCTGGGAGCCAGTCACTACCAGTTCAGAGCCCTGCCCTTTGGTCTCACTACAGCCCCCTGAGTGTTTACCAAATGCATGGCAGTGGTCGCGGCTCACTTGAGACGTCAAGGATTCCAGGTGTTTCCATATTTAGATGACTGGCTCCTTACTGCCACCACCAGATATCAACTACTTCTATCCAGAGACTTCACTATCCAAACTTGCCAAGCTCTAGGCATTTCAATAAATTTCGAAAAATCTGCCTTGTCGCCTTGTCAATCTATTACCTTTATAGGCGCCACATTAAACACACTCAATCTTTCAGCCAGACTCACAGAGCAGAGAGTGTCAGACATCCGCAAACAAGTTTACCTTCTCTTACAATGCAACAAAGTCAAAGCCAGACTAGTTTTGAAGGTATTAGGACTCATGGCAGCAACTATCCCCCTTCTCCCCTTAGCTCGCTTCCACATGAGGATCCTTCAATGGATGCTGTTTACTCAATGGTCTTTCCAACAGCTCCTGATGTCCCACACCATATTGATAACTCAATCATGCAAGAATCAACTGTCTTGGTGGATCACATCACCTCAGGTTCTCCAAGGAAGACCCTTCACTCATCCCCCCCCAGTCGCCACGTTGACAACAGACGCCTCCCTGATCGGGTGGGGGGGGCATTATCAGGGCAGGACAGTCCAGGGCACGTGGCAACCTTTCGAGTGCCACTTGCACATAAATGTCTTAGAGATGAGAGCAGTGCTTTTAGCGTTGCAAGCCCTTCACGACTCTCTTCCCACAGGGACTATTGCAATTCAGACGGACAACATGTCCGTAGTGTGGTACATCAACAAACAAGGCGGAACCAGATCATACCCCTTATGTCGAGAGGCACTCAGACTTTGGCAATGGGTGATCTCTTCTCAGCATTTTCTGGTAGCAAAGCAGATTCCCGGGAAGTCCAACGTGATTGCAGACAAGTTGAGCAGGGCAATTCTCATGCCCCACGAGTGGTCTCTGAAGAAATCAGTACTGGAAGAAGTGTTCCAAAGATGGGGCCAGCCTTGCTGTGATCTTTTTGCTACTCCCCAAAACAGCAAGTGTCACGACTTCTTCACTCTCTTCCCATTACGAGGCCATCCCACCAGAGACGCTCTAGTCCACGATTGGCCCCGGGGACTTCTGTATGCTTTTCCCCCTTTTCCACTGATAACTCAACTAATTCAGAAAGCCATCGCTTTGAGAGTGACAATGATCCTCATTGCCCCTTACTGGCCTCGACAGATATGGTTTTCGTTCCTTCATCATTACCTTTTGGAGCAGCCTTGGCATCTGGACCCAGTGCTAGATCTGTTGACCCACCAATCGGGCCAGCTGCACCAATCTCTTCATTCTCTCAACCTCACAATGTGGTTTCTCTGATTTCGACCTTAGCCAGGCTTCCCTTAATATCTTGCTCGGTCCGAGATATCTTGATAGCCTCTCATAAATCTTCTACCCGGACGATTTATAATAGCAAATGGAAATGCTTCTCCTTTTGGGCAACATCAAAAAATATAGATCCCTTCACTGCACCTATCCAGTCTATTCTAGACTTTCTAGTAGAACTCTTTCATTTAGGCTCTTCTTCATCTACCATTAGAGTTCAACTGGCTGCTATATCTAATTATCATGTAGGTGTCTCGGAGTCTAGCATCATGGCTCACAAGCTCTGCAAAGCCTTTTTAAGGGGCGTTTTTCTTCTCAAACCTCCAATTAAAGATCCCCCGCCTCAATGGGACCTGAACTTGGTTCTGGCATCCTTAAACCTTCCCCCTTTCGAACCAGCGGCTTCATGTTCTCTGAAGTTGCTTTCATGGAAGACACTTTTTCTGGTAGCCATAACTTCAGTGAGAAGGGTATCTGAACTCCATGCTCTGTGCAGTCGTCCTCCTTACTTAATGTTTCACAAAGATAGGGTATCCCTCCATACTAATCCATCCTTTTTACCTAAGGTTTCCTCTCAAACTAACCTAAACCAAATGATTGATCTCCCCGTCTTTTTCTCTAACTATTCCAACAGGTCGGAACAAAAGCTACATTTTCTGGATGTTCACCGCCAACTTAGATATTATTTAGACAGGACTAAACAATTCAGGAAATCTGATCAGCTTTTTCTATCGTGATGGAAGGGAAATTGGGCCTTCCAGTTACTAAAGTATCCCTTTCAAGATGGCTCACCTCTACAATTACCTTCATCTATGAGATCAGACATCAAAAACTACCTTCAAGACCTAGAGCTCATTCAACTAGGGCATTAGCTACATCCGTAGCTTTTCAGGATAGGCTGCCAGTAGATTCCATTTGTGCAGCAGCCACTTGGGCTTCTCCTCATACCTTCATTTCACATTACAAATTGGACATGGCCTCCAGAAACCGTATGACAAAAACGAACAGAGCCAGCAGACGTAGATCTGAAAATACAGTTTAATGTTAGAGGTTAATAAACCTACACATTTATGCACAGACCGGTTTCGGTGGAAAAAACACAACCTTCATCAGTGTATACAGACATAAAATGTGAGCAGCTTATATAATATCAACCATCTTCCCATTGGTGGGTCACAAATTCTCATTGAGACCAGGTGGGAATAATCCCCCTAGTTTAATTATCCATTTTTTCTCCTTGGTATTGAGAATAGAATGCCATCCTGTTTTATTGGTCCTGTTACCTGAGATAATGTCAATAATCATGAACGTAAATTTAGCAGTCTGATGTTCCAGAAAATGTTTGTACAGTGCATTACTAATTTTCTTATTACGAATATTGCTCAAATGTTCTGATATCCTAATTCTGAGTGGTCTGAGGTTTGTCTTATGTAAAAAGCACCACAGTGACAGCTGGCCATATAAACAATCCAATCACTGCTACAATTGGCAAAGAATTTAATATCATATACCTGTGAGCAGTTTCTAGTTGAAAATTGTTTGGATTTATGAATTTTGTCACAATTGGTGCAGTGTCCACATGGATAACAGCCAATTAGTGGCTCTCCAGATAATGTAGTTTGGATAGATTGTAAATTGGTCATCCTATTAGCATGTTTGAAATGACTGAAAAAACTGCCTAGGTTCCTACCTTTCCGATATGAGAATTGGCATTTCGTTGGGATGAAATTGGAAATATCTGGATCATATGCTAGAATATTCCAATGTTTATTAATGCTATCAATGAGTTGATTGGTATTCTGTGCATATGTTGTTGTAAACCTAATGTTGGTACAGTCCTTACGAATATGTTGTTTATATTGTAAAAAATTCTGTCTATGTGTAGAATTTGTAGTATTACTGGCAGTAATAACATCCCCCATGCCATAACCTCTTGATCTAAAATGTTCAGTAAGATCTTGCCTATGATTTTGAAAGGCAGAATCTGTAGAACAAATCTGTTTAATACGTATAAACTGTGATTTTGGAATATTCCGTATGACATGGGGTGGATGGAAACTGGAACCATGTAAAATAGTATTGAATTCAGGATGTTTCCTGAAAACCTCTGTGGAAAGTGTGTTATCAGACTGTTTTGTGATTGAGACATCCAAAAATGTGATGTTTTTATAGTCATAATGAACTGTGAACTCAATGCCCCATTGATTACTGTTGAGATATGATACAAAATCCATCAGGCCTGTAATGTCCCCTCTCCAAATCATCCAACAGTCGTCAAGATAGCGTCGCCAGATATCAATGTTATCTAAAAAAATGTTATTATTGCAATCATATATAAGGTGATGTTCAACAAAAGCCATAAAAAGATCTGCATAGATGGGAGCAAAAGATGTTCTCATGGCCGTACCTTTTACTTGCCAATAACATTTCTCTTTGTCGAAGAAAACATTGCTGGTTAGAACAAACCTGGCTAATTCTACCAAAAAAGAGTTAAATATTGGTTCATATAAACCAGCCTTGTCTAACCAAAAGGAAAGGGCCTCAAGCCCGGACTTATGATGAATATTGGTATATAGTGAGCATACATCAAGTGTACACATGGCCCAATCATCCTCCAACTGACTATCTGATACAATATTCAGGAACATAGTAGTGTCATGTTAGCGTGATCTTATTTTGCTAAGTAAGGGCTTCAAATGCAGAGTCAAAAACATAGACAATGGTTCTGTAATATACCCTTTGCCAGAAACAATGGGCCTCCCTGGAGGATTCACCAAACTTTTATGTGTTTTAGGCAAAAAGTAAATGTATTGTATTGTGGGGTCGTGTACTATAAGTTGTTGTGTGGTTTCTTTAGTGATAATAGATTCGTCCTTGGCCCAGAGTACAAACTCTTCAATCCGTTTTTTGAACCTACGTGTAGGATTGATGGTCATGTGTGAGTAATATTTCGGATCAGATAACTGTCTCATAGCTTCTCTATCGTAATCCAACCAATTTAGAATAACCACAGCACCCCCTTTGTCCGCTGAAATTATAACAATATCCTCATTGTTCTGTAAATCAGATATAGCCTGTTTTTCTGCTAAAGAAATATTGTTAGATTTAAATTGCACATCTTGCCCAAAAAAATGGAGATCTTTGAGAATATTTCTCTGGAATTGAAGGACAAGGGGGTGCATAGATGGATTAAATGTTGATTTGTGATAAACAAATCTATCACTTTCAGAGAGACTAATATCACCAAAAAACAGTTTAAGATTGAGCAACCTGCAGAATGAAAAAACATCTTGAGCCATGTTATCTTCTGAAATAATGAAACTGGGTACAAAAGACAACCCTTTATTTAATACAGACAGTTGTATAGATGAAGGTATGTAATAAGATAAGTTCAAAACATTATTATCATTAGACACATTTATTTTTCCATGACCATCTGTAAAAGACCCTGAATGTTGGTAATGTTTCCTGTGTTTTCTCCCTACCCTGCGTTGCTTTGGCCTAAAGGGACATAAGAAGTATTCCTTTTGGGGACCGGTGAATCTGTCACTGACTGTGGCTCACTATCAGTGCATGAGGAAATGTCCTCATTGGAAGAAGCAGAAGTTCTGCTTGAACTTTTTAGGATGGACCTGGGCCATTTTTTCCTAGATGTTCTATGAAATGTAGTTGTGAACCTGACTTGTTTAGTGGTATGTGCAAAGGGATTACAGGTTTGATAGTCACCTTGGTCTCTTTGGAACTTCTTTAGTTTCCTGGTTCGCAATTGGTCCTCTAATGTCTTCATGTCCCCTACTATTTTATTAAGATGAGTTTGGAATGATGGTTCGCCTTCATAAGGCTTGATATCATCAACTAACTTAGTGACCACTTGAATTTCAGAGTCAATAGTTCTGTCATAAAATTTAGACAGTGATTCTACAAAGGAGATTGTTGCCTGCTGCTGAACAGATGACCATTCTTAAAGGAGTTCCTCATCAGCATTAGAAACTAAAGGCTGAATATGAACTCGAAGGCCTCTCGGGGTGATACCTTTGGCCAAATAGGCCTTAAAAAGCTTTGAGTGCCAAATGTTTGATCTAAGAATCTTAAGATGCAAAAACAAATCATGAAAACCTGAGGCACACTTAGAGGCAGAGTCAGGTACACCCAAAGTATCATTGCTGTCAACAATATTGGAACTTACCCCAAAGGCTCTAAGAGCTTCCCTATCGGAAGACAGACCTGTAATGAAACTGGCAAGATCCATGAGGGAAAATAAGCTGACAATATAGTCTGAAAACTGAACTTTGGTTCCACTGTTCTCAAGAGTCTGTTCCGATAGGCCACCTGGGATAAGGTGCTAGGGACGCGGTCCCATCCAGCAAGAATGAAGGCGAGATAGACAACTTAACATTAAGAAGTTATGTACCTACCATAACGTTCCATGTTAGTTGTCTTCTTCTCGCCTTCTTTCTTGCGTCCCACCCTCCTTCCCTCAAGCCTGGACAGACCGATAGGAATTGATTTTGTGATCTTCCTCTGGAAGTTTTCATTCCTACATGTTCTACCACCTCTATTTCCCCTTTTGTTAGGTCTGGGATACCTTACACTCAGGTTTATATAGAGGTGGGTTACCTTTCTCCATACTATGGAGACTAGAATTGCTTGGTCTAGCCATCAAACGAGATCTGAGTAGTTACCGCCTAGCATTGTGGGATATAGGGGAGCCTCGAGCCGGTGGAATTAGCTCTCGAGCTTTAGTATAGGCCGAGTCAGAGCCGAGGGTCGGCTCCGAACCCATCCAGCAAGAAAGAAGGCGAGAAGAAGACAACTAACATGGAACGTTATGGTAGGTACATAACTTCTCATTCTTAAGGTTATTGTTCCTTTTGTACACAAATAAAGGCTCATAACCCAAAATTTGTTTGGTGGAACCAGTCTTAATGGTTAAGTCCCAGTTATGACATATGTTTTTCAAATGCCTGTCATTTTTGTCAAAAGATAATATCATAACAGCTTTAAAATTGACACTCTCATGCTGGACATTTGTTTTTCTCACTGAATCAGTTGCTTCAAAATGCATGGAGAGTCACTGTTCCTCCTACCGGACATTTCAGTTGCCAAATTGTAGCATAGTTCCTTGGGATATCCTGTCTCCAAAAACATTGACGATAGTATATTCACTTCTTTAATGAACTTATCATCTGAAATTAGTCTAGAAAGCCTAATACATTGACCTTTGACCAACCCTTTCTGTTGCCAAACAGGTATTGGCGGCTAAAGTTGTGAAAAGCTGTGAGAATAGGTAGGCTTCTTATAAATATTAGATTCAATTTTCTCCTTAGTTAGAGTTTTGGAAGCACTGACATCTAAAGAATTCATAGTTCATTTATCATAATGAAAAGTAAATTCTAAAAAGTCAGTTGTAGCAATCAAATAGATAAAAAAAAATCCTCATCACCATCATACAATAAAAAATATCATCCAAATATTGCAATTATTATAATGTTTTGGGCTTCAATGAACAATCAAAGGAAACATGTTTCTCCCACTACCACATAACTATGTTAGCATAAACTGGTACACACTTTACACCCATGGCCAGATTTTTTTTCTGGTGGAAATCTTTTCCCTCAAAAAACATAAAGAATGTTATTTAAAAAATTTCCATTTTGTCATGAAGCTAAGATATCTCTGCAGTGTAAAAAATGAGTTCATCGCAATGGCTTCATGATACCAAATAAGACCAGCATCATGGGAGATACTGGAGAGATCTTTCACATCAGCTGTCACCATTAGGATATGTTCATTTTTGTGTATACATTCCAAATGTTTAAAAAAATGCCACGAGTCTCAAAACATGATAGACAGTGTAAAAAATGTTTTTTTTTAACTTTACATCAGTCCATGTGGCTAGTCCTTCACTTTTGGAATGATGTGAAGAAACAATTAGTGTGTATGATGGCTCAGACAATTCCTTGTGAATTTTCAGAATACCAAACACTGTTGAGGATATAGGAAATTTAACCATCAGAAACTCATATAAAGTTTTGTCAATAAAACCCTCAGACAGTAAATGTTCAAGTCAATCCTTCAATATGCAATGTTGATGAAGTTCTAAGATGTGGGATCATATGATGCATCATTGAATAATGATTGTTTTGACCATTTATCTGAGCTTGGGTTTGCTTTTGAAATCCACTCCCCTTTTGAACCTGCAGCTACTACTGACTTAAAATTCCTCTCTTGGAAAACTCTTCTCGGTGGCTATTACCTCAGCAAGGACAATTTCAGAACTGTAAGCTTTGTCCTGCAAACCACCATATTTTGTCTTTCATAAAGAGTGTCACTCTGAATGAATCCTACCTTTCTTCTCAAGTTTGCGTCTGAGACTGTTGTGAATCAGACTGTTCAGCTTTGTGTTTTTCCCCAAGTTCTCAAACAGTGGTGAATATCTCCTACATTTACTGAATTTTCATTATCAATTATGTTTCTGTTTGCATCATACTAAGGATTTCAGGAAGTTTGATTAACTTTTTGTCTCCTTTTCTAAATCTAAACTAGATACCAGTGTCTTCAAGGTCATGTCGTCTAGGTGGTTGTCCAATTGCATCGTGTTTGTCTATAAAGCCAGGGGACTGTCACTACTTAGCAAACTACAGCAGACAGACAATAGCATCAAGAAACAGGACATGTTAAGTGTAATAAGGAAACAAAAGTAGCTCTAACTTAGATACTTTTGTTGCTAAGACATCCTTAAAATGGGTAGGAACAGGCCCTAACAAGGAAAATGAAACTGCATCTTCAGTTTGGAAATGCTTCTACAGTCAGACAGCAGAAATTGCTTTGTAGTTCATAAAACAAAAACTCTAAATGGATTTTTGTCTTCAAATATATTGTTGAGATTTGTATGACTTTTTTTATTTATACTTTGTTGACCAGGTTAGTCCCACTGACCTGTTTTCATGAGAGACCCGAGATGTTTTTTATACTACTAGAGGAAATTTGGCGAGGGCATTGGGGAACTTCCCCTACTCATTGTTGTTGCAATGTGACCCATTTTGTATGAGCACTTCCTGTTTCTGTTCCAGAAGTGGAGGCAGCCCAGAAAAACAGGGAGGCAGATGGAAAGAGAAGGAGGTAATGAGGTGGTGAGAGAAAAGGAGGAGAAAGCCAGTATCAAGACCAGAGAATGTGTACAGGATTCTGAGGAGTTGTGTCAAAGAAATCTGTTTGATGGAGATGAGTCGGCAAATGATGGATGTAAAATTACAACCCTTCAGTTGGGAGGGTTGCGGGATGATTTACTTAATGAAATAGTGATACAGACTGAACCAGAAAATGAAGAAGACTTTTTCTGGGGAGACATTATGGAGAAAATACAAAAGGAGGTCACATAGACTATCCTCAAGAATTGAGGTGAGATGGAAAAGAAAACATATGCAGAAAGTAAAGGGGGAGTAGCAAAAAAGAAAAAGATAGAAGAAATTGAAAAATGGAAGTATGTGGTAAGGGTTCAAAGTAAACAAGACAAGGAAATGGATAGATCTGATGTTGCCAGTTTTCATTCTGTCCTCAACTTTTGGGTTGGGATCTGATCCTTCTGATACAACTCAGCCATTGAAAAAGCTCTTGGCAACCAGAAACTATCGAACTACTCACATACCCATAATGCATCAACCCCAAGTACTCCAGATCTCATTTGACACTTCCAGTGAAAGACATGGTTTTATAGTGCTCTCGAGTGACTCTTAAATATTGAGATAAGTTGAATTTTTTTCTCTTTTTCTCAGTCTAATTACTATTTAAACTTATCCTATTGTCTAAAGCCTTCTCCATTTTCCCTTGTATGTGTGTGTAGTTTCCTGTCTTTCCCCCTTTTCTTTTTTCTTTTAAAAAATAATATATATATATATATATATATATATATATATATATATATATATATATCTACATTGTATAAAGTATGGTTCATCGAACTGTACTTTCACGGACTCACTTTAGTGAAAGTGCATTTTATCAAAAATACACTTTTGCTAAAGAAAAAAAAACATTTTGCATGTAACATTATTTGTACATCAATGTGTAATGTTGATGTACAACTAAGCAAAATATTGCTTAGACTGTGGTACAGTGGGGATAAGGGAAAATTCCATTTTCTCCACTGTAGTGCGATCTCGGAGTGAGAATATTAAAGTAGGGTGGGTGTGGGGAGTACAGGGGCTTGCCCCCCTGCATAATCGTGTTTAGTGGTTTTATTTATGTTTGTTTTATTTGTTTTTTCTGCGATAGTGCATTTTCGATATAATGCACTTTCGCGGAAGTCAGTTCTCGGAAGTACGGTTCGATTATACAATGTAGACCCATAAATATATATATATATATATATATATATATATATATATATACACACATATATATTGATTCCCTTTAAATCCTCAAATTAACACAACGTCAGCTTGCATAACAGCGAGATGACTTAAATGAAAATTTAAATGAACAAATTCCCGGAATGGCGTATTTCGCTTTTGGAAAACTAACCACTTGGACACCATGGCGAAATTTGCTATTTTCTCCACTGTAGTACAATCTTGGAGTTGGTATATTTAGTTATTGGGGGGTGTGGAGGGCACAGCCACCCACTTTGGTGGGTTTAATTTGCTTTGTTTTTTTGTTTTAGTTATTGGTGGCCAAGTGGTTAGTTTCCAAATACACCATTCTGAGAGTTCATCCATTTAATTTTCACTGAAGTCATCTTATTGTTATGCGGGTCGATGTTATGTTAATTTGTTATTATGGCATAGATTCATATATATATATATATATATATATATATATATATATATATATATATGTATATATATGTACATATATATTGGTATTTTTGCTAAAAGACTTTATTCGGTATCAATATGGCAGAGAAACCATCTGCTTTCAGAAAATGTACTACATGTGGTTTCAAAATACCATTTTGAGATACACATTCTTTATGTGTTTATTGTTTAGGACCCCACCGCCACCAGGAGGACTGCTCCATTTTCCACTTCTTCAACCCTAGAGCTCTGGTGGAGTCAAAGAATAAATTAATTCTTTAAGGGTTACTTCCTTTCTCTTCTTCTGAGGCCTTATCTGGAGCTTCCCCTGAGAAAACAAAAAAGACTATTTCTCCCCCTTTTTACTAAATCATCTGGGAAATCAAAGGAAAGATCTCTTTCAGATCTGACTGACTCATCATATCCTAAAAAGAAAGTTACAAAATTGCTGTCTCCAGCTTCACACTTTGATCCAAGACAGCTGACTAAGAAGCTATTGAATCTAACTTCACAATCAGATCCGAAGCATAAGAGACCTAGGCTTGTCTGGATCCGACACCAAAAACTTCAGATCCCCTGGTTTATTGTATGCCCATTCAAAGAACCAGATACTCTCCCTCAGTGGAACCTGTTCCATCCAGGGTTCCTTCTCCCTTTTTAGAGAGACCTAGGTCTCCTTCCATTGTGTCCACTCCCTCTTCCAGGAGCTTTATTGAAGAAAATGTGGAGAGGTTAGTGAGAAGGACTCTCTTGGCACAGAGAATGTCAAGTGTCCTATCAGTTCCTATCCATTTGGGACAGGAGATCTGACCTTTCACTACTCCCCCTGTGCAAGTTCCTCCTCCAACTCCATACTCAGTCTTGGAGAAACCAGATACAAGTTGTCCGGGCCCATCTGCATCAGATTCAAGAATAACTTTATCCTCAGATCCAAAGCTTGTTCTGAGCTCTTTGGTTACATTGGATCCAGAGAGGTCTCAGAGCTGGAGCTGCCCTGTTGGGTCTGGGTTGTCACAGTCAACTCTGTAGTTCTCTGAGCCATCTCTGCACCTCAGGGCCTTGGTACAGGTTAGTTTGGCTCCAATTTCAGCATTGGAGGAGTTCTCATTGGAGGAGGGAGGGACTTCGGTCCAGAGGCTTGCCCTTGTAGACCTGGGGTCCTGTTGCTCTCAGGGGGATCTGCCTTTGAGGTCATAGAGAGAACCTTGTTTACATCCCTGATAAAGATGATTTCCTTCCCCTCAGTCTACAGGCTTGCCATCTCTTTGCTTAGAGTCTCATCTATCCTACTAAAACCTCAGGCTTCCCAGCAGGGTATGTTCCTCTTCTGATACCTCCCCAGCTCATCCCACGGTCACCTCCTCAAGATGTCTAGTTTGGAGATATCCTTGAAATCCTGAAACAGAGAGGTGGCTGGAAGTTCAGCAACCCTTTGTCTGAGGAGTCTGTGCTCCTGGAAGTGTTCTGTACTGGGCTGTCTACCTCTTGGGTGACACTGTGTATAAAAACCGCTTAGCGCGGTTTTGCACTTGTATACAGCTCAGCGGGCTCCTCGTGGTGCCCTGCAGGGTCCTACAAGTGAATGAGAGACAAAAGAGAGACTTTGGACTTGATTAAGTATTGTTTTTGCTTGTTTCCCTGAAATGCTAATTCCGCCTAAACCGCAGCTTTTCAGCACTTCTGTGGATCCCTAGTGATATCTGCATTGCTTACTGTACTTATTTCTTTGTTGCACTTGAAAAAAAGTTACTGTTTGTCATTTTTGCATTTAAGTTACCGGTAACACAGTCGCAGGCTACACACTCAAGTGCGCTAGCCTCCTGTCTGTGTATGTAAAGTAATTTAAGCTCTGCATTTCTGTTGTTTCTGAAAATAAACCCCACAAAAATTCCTTGTTTTCCCGCTCTTCTGAACTAGTCTAGTCCAGTTTCAGGCTTTGCAGAATCCAGGACTGTGGTAAAGGTTCCTGTGTTGCCCATATCATACTTGGATAGTTAGGTGGCTTCCTTGTTCACTGTGAGAGAGGGAACTCTGAGCAGCCTATCTGTCCCTGTAGGAGTGGTCCCTGCCTAGCAACTTGTAGCGCATTGGCCATTTTGGGCTAATTTCTATCCTTTTTGATTTCCCTGGTATAAAAACCGCTTAACGAGGTTTTGCGCGGGTTTGTGCACCACGCAGCACTGTTTAGCTGCAGTTAAACTATTCCAGGCTCCACGAAGTCTGCACTTCAGTTTTTCCCTTGAAACTTGAAACACTTCAACCCAGCACTAGAAATAAGGCAATTTAAGACCGGCACTTACTAAAACTCACTAAAACTAGCACTAGCTTTCACTTCAGCCCTATACTCAGGAAGTATAAGGCTCTTTACTCATCCAATCAGCAATACAGTCCCAACCATCTATTCAGGAATGTTCAAGGGACAGCTTCAGGTGTGCTCTCTGGTCCAGCTGGTGAATCTGGGCATCCTGAGGCAATGTTACAATTGCATCATGTACACAGACAGCCCCCTCCTCCTCCCAACCAACACAAACATATGTGAGAGATGCAGCTACACAGCCAAACTGGAGGCTAAGCTCTCTCAACCCACGACTGGATCAACCAGTCACAAGGAGAAGGGAAACACTAGCACCACATTACCAGACTCACATAGACCAGCCATAGCTGCACCAGAAAACAACTCTCAGAAATACGCAAAAACATACTCGAAGGCTTTAAATAAAAACCTGCCTAAACAACAGAGACCTCCTAAGCATACACCCAAGCAACCCCCACCCCACAACAGAAATCAGGTAACACATACATCACAACGTTAGTGGGCCAAGCAAAAACAGCCTCTAAGGCTAAATAACACACCTAACACACTAGTAATCGGTGATTCTATCATCAGGCACACAGATGTCCCACTCACTAGACTGAACAAGGAGAAGGTTACCGTAAGCTGCCTGCCTGCCACATAACACATGCACTCAGGTCACTCCACAACAAGTACAAATATGACTCTGTCATTGTACATGTTGCCGTAAATGACCTGAAACTTACCTCCCTGGACTACATGAAAAGAGACATGGAGGAGCTCTCTGACCATGTAGCCCAGGCTGGTATGACTCTGACTCTGAGTAGCACCCTGCCCTCACCCAAAATTATGCCAGCATACGAAGAAAAAAATTATCAGTTTCAACAATTGGTTAAACTACTGGTGTCATTCAAAGGGGATCCAATACTTGTCAGCCTGGGATGACACGCTTGACAAGCCACGTTGCTTCGCCAGAGACGGCTTGCACCTGTTGCCCCTGGGCTTTCGAATACTGGCCAAGACTCTTGCCGCCCCAATACTGCTTTTTTTAGGCAAGGCTCAAAAGACAAACTCGCCTCCATAAACAATAATAAACAAAAACTGAGGGTAATGCTGCTCAATGCCAGAAGTCTAAACCTCAAAATGCACACACTCAAGGCTCTCCTTAGTATGGAAGAAATCAATGTATGTGCAGTGACAGAAACCTGGTTCAAGGCTCTAGAGAGCACCCCAGCACTACCAGGCTATAACTCCTACCATACCTTTAGGTCCCAAAACCAGGACCGGAACACAAAAGGAGGGGGTGTGTCCATATTCATCAAGAACACCCACACCTCCAGGTTAGTAGCACAGCATGCGGAATCTGAGACCATCCAAGTGCAATTGACAGCAGGTAAATTGACTGTTCAATTTATAGCTTGCTACAGATCTCCCACTTTGTCTCAGGACCCTCACGCATCATTCCTGAGAACATTAGAAAGTATGAAGATTCTACCCAACACCATGCTACTGGGTGACTTCAGCTATCCAAACATTGACTGGTAAAACTACTCAAGCTCAAACGCCCTAGCCCAATGCTTCCTTGAGTTTATAAACTCAAACACCTTTGAACAGCTGGTCACCACTCCCACAAGAGGTGACAACATACTGGACATGGTCATCACCAAGATGGGGAACCTATGTTCCACACCTGAGGTAAACTCATCATTGGTAAGATCAGATCACAAACTAATCACACTGGACATCCACATCCCCCCCCACCCAGTCAAGGAAATCAAGGTAAAAAACTTCTCTAAAGACAACTTCACACTCCTCAAGACCGAGGTGGGAAGTTTCAAAACTCCCAATCAAATGGAAAATGATGATCCATCGGCAGAATCCTTTACAAGTGCATTCTATGAACACCTTCAAGAATGCATGGACCGCGCCATCCCAAGTAAAACCAAGGCCAACTCCTCACAAAAGAGGAAGCCAGTCTGGTGGACCCCAGCCATAAATAAACTTTACAACAGAATTAGGAAACTCCTGCAAGATAGAACAAAATCCCAAAATAAGAAGGCATCTCTGATTAACATCAGTAAAAAACTGTGCTCCCTCATTAAATCATCCAAGGCCAACTTCGAAAGAAAAATAGCCAATGACTCTAAGGATAACCACAAGGCCTTCTTTAACTATGTCAAGAGTCTAGGGGCAAACTCTCAGATATTTTCCGAGCTAGTGCATAATGGCCATAATTATGCTGAACCAACTCACATTGCCAACATCCTGGCTGACAAATTTAGTGCAAACTTCACCCACCCCTCTCCACCAAAGGGGCTAGCACCCATCCCAGAAGAATGTGGCGCTCCAGATATCTCAGACACACAAGTAAAGACAGCCCTTGCAAAGGCCAAAAACACAGCATCAATGGGACCAGATGCTATCCCAGGTTGTGTCTTACACGAGCTTCAAAATGAACTAACCCCCCATCTCAAATCACTGTTCAAACTCAGCCTCTCTACAGGCTATGTACCCAACGAATGGCATACAGCAACAGTCGTACCACTCCACAAAGGTGGTGCTACAACTGACCCTGGGAACTATCACCCTATAAGCTTGACTAGCTTGGTCTACAAAGCCATGGAACGCATTATAATGGAGCTCATTAACAGGGACATTGGGAACCTCCAGACACTGGACCCCACCCAGTTCTGCTTTGTTAAAGGCAGATCTTGCCTCCTGAACTTGGTCAACTTCCTCAAAACAGTCACCAAGGCCATAGATGAAGGGAAGGTGGTCCACACAGCATATCTGGACCTCGCTAAGGCATTCAACACCATCCCACACTCAGAAATCATAGACAAACTCACCAGCTTAAATATCAATCCCCATGTCACGAGATGGGTTGCCAATTGGCTCTCAGACAGAGCCCACACGGTAAGAGTGGCAGGCGCCATGTCTGACTCTAAACCAGTCACAAGCGGAGTCCCACAGGGCTCAGTCCTGGGACCCCTCCTGTTCGGTATATATTTCTCTGAAGTACAGGCAAAGGCGGAGGGACTGTGGCTAACCAAGTTTGCAGGTGACTGTAAATTGGGTGCAATAATTGACTCTCCAGCTGACACAGACATCCTGCAAAAGGGTCTCACAGAGACAAACACCTGGTGTCAAAATCACGGCCTCAAGCTAAATGCCAAAAAATGCATAGTGATCCCATTTGGGAAAAACAAAGTACCTACACACTACCACATAGATGGGAATCCACTAAGTACAGAAGAAGTAATTAGGGATCCTAGTATCCAAGTAGATAGCATGCTCTCCTTTGATAACCACATAGCCAAAACAGTCAGGAAATCCTTCTATGTGGCACACCTGATCACAAAGGGTTTCTCATCCAGATCCAAGGAGGTGATTGTGCCCCTTTACTCCTCACTCATTAGGCCCATAATAGAGTACAATGCCCCATTTGGGATGTACTACACTAGACACCTGCAACAAGTAGAAAGACCACAGAAGTACCTTACTAAGAGGATTAAGGGCCTTAAACAATTACCCTGTGAAGCATGACTAAAAAAGCTCCAGCTCTTCTCAGTCACTTACTGTCTGCTCAGAGGTGACCTATGCCTGACCTATAGGGCCATGTCAAACCCTGAACTAATGGGCATGCTTCACCTAAAAAAAACGAGATGCCTTAGAACCACTCGTTCTAGCGACTTGAACCTATGTACAACAATAAACAGGACATGCTGGAGGGATAGATTCCTGTCCCAGCATCTCCCCTCACTCTGGAATAGAATCCCAATCCATATTCGACAGAGCTCCTCTCTGACCCTCTTCAAGAGAAATCTTGATGAGTGAATGGGTAATCGTAAGTTCTTCCCTGGGATCACTTCAGGAGCCCTGTTGACAGAGGACCAGGTTACTAATCTAATGGGGAGGTGAAAGCCATCACTCTGTGGCTAGGCTTATAAATGCCCATGGGCAGATAGCCTAGTACTTACCTAAGAACCTATGAATATAACATATAGTTCTCTTACATTTGTAAGACAAGCCTATGGATAATATTAATATTCACAAATATATTATTATTTACAAAATTCCAGATAGCTGGACTGGCAGTATCACATCTCTGTATAAATCATATTAATATTTTCAAGTGACATATAATTACTTACAAAATTCCAGCTAGCTGGGCTGGCAGCATTTCGGTTTGTCACAGTTACTATATACCTCACATGCTAGACTTGGTATCTACTTCAACATAACAGGTGACAGGATACATACAGAGTCAGAATTTTTGATTGGTAAATAATTATGTGTTTGAGAAATGGATTCAAGACATTCACTTCAAGAATAAATCTTGAGAGGTGAATTTCTTGAATCCTTTTGAGAGCACATTAGAAAATAGTTATGATCAGCAACCAATCATAATTCTTTGCAGTGCACAGAGCTTTAGTTGTCATAATGTGCCATAACTTACAAAAGGAAAAGCAACTAGGAGTGAGAAGTGTTTTACAGCTATGAAAACTCTAACATACTTAGTGCTACATCATAGACCATGGGTGAAAGAAAAATGCCTTGCTGAAGAAAGAGCAGCTTGAAAACCTGATGTTCATCAGATTCATCACTGATGTAGGAGCCTTAGCTATATGAGTTATATCTTGCATAGGATATAATAGCCAGCCAGCTTCCATAACTTCAGGGCACTTCCCATATTCCCAAACCATTAGTCAGCTTGAGCTAAGCTGAAGGAAAATAAGGTTTTGGCACCAAGCACATCAAGAAGAGTTCTTCACTGCAGGCTTTCAAGGATCATTGGTCAGCTAATGCTGTTCCATTGCTGGGAAGATAAGTTACCTTTGGAGAAAAACCTTCACCATGCTGGCTCAGGGAGTAACAGAAGCTGTTCCTCTTTTCCAGCTGCAGAAAGGTTTTTACTCAAGAATGCTACTTGTGCCAAAGAAAGAAAGCTCTTGGAAACCAATCCTGGGTCTTTCTTTTCTAAAAAAAATTGTGATAGTGCCAAAGTTCAAGATGCTTTCACTTCACAAAAGGGTTACTCCTTCTTCCTCATTTGATTTTTAGTAACCTTAGATGTAAAATACACATATTGCCACACTCCTATTCATCCAGATTTTATGGGGTTATGGTTTTGTGTATCTGGATCAGATTGTCAGTTCACTGCCTTTCCCTTTGGGATTTCCACTGGTCCAAGAGCATTCACAAAGTGACCAGTTCCAGTGGTAGCTCATTGTAGGCTACAAGGTATCCACCTTTTTCCATATTTATATGACTTGCTTATCTTTGCAGAGGCTTATTCAAATTGTCAAGAATCTCTCTCTTTGGCAAGAGATCTCCTTCACAGGCTTGGATTCCAAGAGTACATTTAAAAGTCTTTTTTGACTCCCTTGCATAGGATTGTGTTTCTGGGATGGCTGTCATAGACCTCAGGATAAAGAACTTTCCTTGACAGGAAAAATTAGATCTATATTTAGATATATTCCAGGGGTTTTCCACTCAGACTATTGTTTGAATCTATGAATACCTCAGGATTTTGTGTCTCATGGTTTCCATGATACCTCTTGCAAGTCTTCACATGAGAAAGATATAGTTATATCTCAAATATCGTTGGTCCCATCATCAGCAACCATCATCTTTTCAAATTCGAGTTCTAGCGTTTGTAAAAAGGGAAATCAGATGATGGCAACTTCAAATGTCTCAGAATCCAGGTCTCCCAATCCCCACTCCTGCTCCAAAGCAGTCAGTGACAACAGACACCTCAAGGGGAGCAATGTCAATGGGAATTAAAGTGCAGGGTCTTTGAGACAAAAAAAGGCAGACCAAAACACATAAAAAAAAAGAGATGTTGGCTCTTCCAAAGACTATCAACTCTGTGAATCATCTATGGTCTCCAAGACCTGTTCAGGTTTTCACAGACAATACCCCAGTAATATCATAGATAAACAAGCAGAAGGGACCTGATCTCTCGCCCTACGCAGACTAGCTGTATTAGCATGGGATATAGCTTTACAGTACAATCTAACTCTATGGGCATATTACATTCTGTCAGACAAAAATTGTGGAGCTGACAAACTGAGCATGACCAAGGCAGACACTCACAAATGGAAAGGGTCTTCCAGGAATTGAGCCATCTGTGGAAAGCACGTCAGGCAGACCTTTTTGCCTCCTCAATAAACAACCAACTAGCAAAATTATGTTCAAGAACTACACACTAGGATGCCCGGAAGACAGATGCTATTTATTTTCCATGGACATAAATATAAATATTCTGTATTCTTTTCTGCCCATTCCACTGATACTAAGTGTACTTCTGAAGATTCAGAAGGAATCCACAAAGATCTTTGTGGTGTCTCCTATCAGGTTCTGTAACAATGGTTCTCCCCTCTTTGGGAAATGGCCAAGAACAATTACCACAAGTTTCCTTGCAGACTAGACTTACACAAGAAGAGGGGCGTTTGGTATGATTTACTATCATAATCTGGACTGACACATAATTGGAACCATGTTACAGAACGTCCAAACACCGAGCACTGAAAATGACGAATGCCGATATTCTGGAATGCAAAATCTCACACCCCTCTTGACCCATGGTAGTGCTTGTTTCTAGGTCCTGAGCAGCAGGGAATGTTGACGTTCTGCTTTTTTTTGGATGTATTGAAGTCAGCATTGCAGTTTTCGTGGATTTGAGTCAGGTATATGATAACTTTATGAAGTGTAATTTGACAAAATGAGAGTAAACCGTTTGATTCATCCTAACTTCAAACTACAACTGACTGCCTGGATGATAGGGTCTTAATAACTTTCAGGCACCTATTTTCTGATGATGTGCAGCAGGTACTAATACAGACAAGAAGGTCTGCTGCTAGAAAATCATATATTAGCAAATGGAAAAGGTTTTCTAGTTGGCACCAACAAAATAACCAGCACCCATTCAGATCTAATGTTTCCCTGGTTTTACAATATTTTTGTGACTTACTATCCTATGGCTTATCTTACTTCTCTATCAATGTTCATATTTTAGCCATTTCAGCATATTTACCCATGGATCTCCCCTCTTCCAATGCAGACTCAAGTCAAAGTAATTTTGAAATGAGTTCTACATAAGAACACTCTCAGAAAACCTATGACTCCCGTTTGTAATCTTCACTTTTGTACTACAGAAGTCAGCACTTGCTCCATTTGGACTATCTCATCTGGCTGACTTGAGGTTCTTAACATAGAAAACAGTTTTACGTATTATTCTGACATCTGCAAAATGAGTATCTGAGTTGCAAGGTGGGTCAACCTTATCTCATCTTTAACAGAGATAGGGTTTCTTTGATAACTAATCCTTTTGTGCATAAAGTGGTATCCAAGTTTACCTTAAGTCAATCTATCCATCTTCCTATTTTCTTTCCTGAACCCAAAAATGAGGGGGAAATGATACTTCATATCTTGGATATCCACTGTCAGCTCAGTTTCTGTCTTGAAAGAACAAGAATCTTTCAGAATGTCTGATTAGTTCCTCATTTCTTGTGAAGGTAAGAAGAAGGGACAAACTCTGTCAAAACAGACTATTTCTAAATGGTTGTCTCAGACCATTACCTTTTGTTATTCCCAACACACACACACACACACACACACACACACACACACACACACACACACACACACACACACACACACACACACACACACACACGCACACAAAATATTCCAGGGAGGGTTAAGGCTCATTCTACCAGGCTTTTTGGAGAGGTTTGGGCTCAAGAAGTATTTTAGAGGCAGCAACTTGGTCCTCTATGCATACATTTACAAAGCACTATAAACTAGAATCTTTTTCAGTGTCTCCTTGCAAGGACCATTTTCCAGGGGCTCCTGGACACTTCTTTCCCCCTTCCAGTATTCTTAAGCTATGGTAGTCTACCTTTATAGCTTAGGTTACTGCAGCAATGATCAATATGATGAGCATAGTATAACTGTGTAAGTAAACTTACCATAACAGTAGATGTTCAAATGATCACTGCTGTAATAACTACTCCTTCCTTTCATCTTCCTCCTTGTTTTTGTCTTTTTCCTGCCAGGGTGTGGACATATTCCTTTTTTCTTTCCCTGGCAATATCTTCTCAGTGATAGCCTCCCTCTTTCAGTTGGCATGAAAGCTCTGAAGGGTTTGGTGCCAAACCTTACTTTTAGTCAGCTCAGCTTGAGCAGACTAATCATTTGGGTGTGTGGAAGATGTCCTGAAGCTTTGGAAGCTGGACAGCTTTTATATCCTATGAAGGATGTAGCCCATATAGCTAAGGCTACTGCAGCAGTGTTCATTCAAACATCTGCTGTTATGAAAAGTTTACTTACACAGCTGTACTTTTGACACTTCACTCTGCAACACTTTCCCCCGGATTCATGAAGCTCGGCGCAAGGCCGGTGTAAGGCTTGCGCCGGCAGTGCAGTGTATAATCGGCGTAGCAGCACCACATGCATAGTAATGAGTGAGCGCCACAACCACAAACACGTGCAGAGGGCACGTGCGTGAGCCCAAGTAGGATGCGCCCGTAGGCGTGGCCAAGCCGGCAGGCGAGGAGCAACCTAAAGTGCTGACTGTCACAGTCCGCCTGCAATAGTAACCGCACCAGCCAGTGTCCGTGGATAATGAAACGTACGCAGAGTATGCAACATAGTACCCGTTCACACAAATCGGAGAACCAAACATTAACCCACGAAGTCCAAATTGTACCCGTCCAAGGAACAAAGGATACGCATAATACCGTGTCCGTCACGCAATGCACTGTCAGTGGGCATACCCAGTGAAGGTGTACCGCAGCACGTCAGCGCGCCGCACCTACACACAAGTAGCCCCATGGGCATGGTCACCAGCAGTAGTGAGAGTACACAGCCGGGCAGCCGTGTCTATATAACAACCAGAAGGAAACCAGATACCCTAAACACAGACAAACATGTGCATAGCAACATGTATTACACCCAGCAATGTGCCCGTCACATACACATAGGACGGCGTATGCCGAAGCGTAATATCCAGAAGCAGAACCCATGCATGCAAATGTAATACACAACAGCCCCGTCATAGCACGTAACCCGCACCCATGTACGACCGTGCACCCAACCCAGCTAGCAGCCCAGCGCAGCTGCACACCTACACACAGTGGGTATACCTCAAATGTAGTATGAAGTATTGTCCTAGGCAGTGCCACGCGGGCAAATATGTACCCCACATGTGAACATCCCAGCTCAGGTACTGATATCCAAATGGCTGCATGTGAATGTGTCGGCAGAATGTGTACATCCCGCATGTGGTATGGACCTGTCGAAACCCCATAGGCGTTCACACGCCATGGTGTCCATAACTGTACACATCTGGACAAAGCAGTATGTTCAGCCACCGTACTGATGATTAGCAATGCAGACATGTCAAACACAACACATAGGGCGGAATATCTGCCCACCAAGCAGGACACTCCAACAGGGTGCCACATGCACAGAAGGTGAAGGTGGGACATCACACGTAGAGAATAGTGGTGCCGGATGGCCAAACACCCATGGCCAATGCAAAGGATGGAATAACATGTATATGCCTGGATGAATGGGTATGTCATATCATGGGAATAGGCTAAGCTATCCAACATAATAGTCATGCGTACCAGATACAAACTGCCAGTAACACGCAGTAGTAATGCAGGAAGGCATACACGACTGTGGGAATATCACAGGACATATGGCATGTGCCAAGTGTTGACGCATGACACAAATGTCCAGGATGGGGCTCCATGTAAAGAGGAACATGTGCCAACCCCACCCCCCACACATGTATCGGCAGTGGAAACACAACCCAAACACACACCAACACCACCGTCCATCCCACGATAGCAACGGAGGCTGGTCAAAGACCACCATGATGCGTGCACAAACAGGGACATGTGTAACTGTTTCCCTGACAACCCCCCACAGGCCAACGAATAATAGTATGGACATATGCATGTAATGCTGTGAAGGATGTGTGGTAGTCCTCAGTATCACAGAGGTAGGTACACAGATACACTGTAATCAACCGTGACATATGTGCACTGTACATAGCATACCTGCAGGTAATACATAGTTCAATCATGTGCCACAGAAATATCCACATACGAATGAGGACAGGGGATAGACAAGTGTGAATGGGACAAACTATGAACATAGGTTCATAGGTTCATAGGTTCATAGTAGGCTATCCGCCCAAGGGCAGCTATAAGCCTAGCCCATAGTTATGTTGCCTTTGCCACCCCTTCAGTTTGAAGAAAACTATGCCTATAATATTGCTGTACCTCTGTCAAGCAGTGACACTGAAGTAATCCCTGGGGTATATCTGCAATCTCCCATCCATTGGTCAAGATTCCCCTCGAACAAGGCCAGTGAGGTGCTCTGCCTCACATGTACTGGGATGTTGTTCCACAGCATAGTGAGTGCCTGGGTGATGAATCTGTCCCTCCAGCACATTCTATTAATGACCGTGTCAAGGTTTACGTCACCTGCCCTTGTGGTTCCGAGGGATCTAGATTCATTAGGTGAAGCATAGTCATCAAATCAGGGTTCGACATGGCCTTGTATGTCAGGCACAGGTCACCTCTGAGCAAGTGGTATGTGAGTGAATAGAGCAGGAGTCCTTTCAGTCGGGCAGCATAACACATATTCCTGAGACCCTGCATCCGTTTGTCGATGAACTGTTGGGGCCTATCCAGCTGCAGCAGGTGTCGGGTCAGATACAGTCCGAACAGGGCATTGTACTCAATCATAGGTCTAATGAGTGATGAGTACAAGGGGACGATGACCTCCCCTGATCTACATGTGAATCCCTGCATGATCAGGTGGGCAATGTAGAAGGTCTACCTAACTACGTTAGCAACGTGTGTGTCGAACGAACGGTTACTGACAACCTGGGTCCCCAGATCCCTGGTAACTCCCCCTGTGCTCAGTGGAGTGCCACCTATATGGTAGCTAGGGGTAACCTTGTTCTTCCCGAAGGGTATGACTATGCATTTCCCGGCATTTAGCTGTAGGCCATGTGTCTGGCACCAGATATCCATATCTCTGAGGCCCTTCTGAAGGATATCTGTGTCAGATGTGTGTCCGACTATGGCACCCAGTTCACAGTCATCTGCAAACATTGTCAGCCATAACCCCCCTGTGTTTGCTTGTACTATGTAAATGTAGATGCCGAACAAGAGTGGACCCAGGACTGAGCCCCGTGGGACACCACCTGTGACCGGCTGTGAGTCTGACATGGTGCCAGCAACTATGACCATGTGGGTTCTGTCACTTAGCCAGTTTGCAACCCATCTTGTGATGTATGGGTTTACATTCAAGCCGATGAGTTTATCAATGATACCTGAGGGGGGTATTGTGTCGAAGGCCTTTGCCAGGTCGAGGTAGGCTGTATGGACTGCTTGACCCTCATCAATGGCCTTGGTGACTGTTCCTAAAACGTCAACCAAGTTTAAAAGGCATGATCTGCCTTCGACCAAGCCAAACTGTGTTGGATACAAAGTATGCAAGTCCCCTATGTCTTTATCTATGAGTTCCATTATGATCCTTCTCCATGGCTTTGCAGATAAGGCTTGTCAAGCTAATGGGATGGTAATTACCAGGGTTAGCGGAGGCACCGCCCTTGTGAAGTGGGACTACAGTCGCCTCGCGCCACTACTTGGGTACGTTACCTGAGGTGAGGCTAAGATTAAACAGCTGTCTTAACTGTGGGTGTAATTCCTCATTGAGTTCATGGAGTATACAGTTGGGACACCATCTGGTCCCATGGATGCTGTGTTTACTGCCTTGGAGAGAGCATTTCCCACCTGTGCGTTACAGATGTTCCAGGGGCCACAATCCTCTGGTACAGATATCTCTCCATGTGGGGGGGGGGAGAAGTTTGCACCGAACCTGTCAGCCAGTATGTTGGCAATGTGTGTAGGTTCAGTAATCCTCACATCAGTCTGAACCCAGTGTGAGCATATCTGGGAGTGTCCTCCCAGGTGTCCAACATAGGTAAAGAAGGCCTTATGATTGTCTGTCGAGTCCTTGGTGATTTATCTGTCGAATTTGCCCTGGATGATTTCATGAGAGCTTGTAGTTCTTCACACATAATGAGCAAGGATGTCTTACCCTACAAGGATTCTGCTCTATCTTGTAGTAGCTACCTCATTTCATTGTAGAGCTTGTTTATGGCTGGGGTCCACCAGACTGGATGCTTGTCTTTGGTACAAAGAGTCTTAGTTTTGTATGGGATTGCCTGATCCATGCAGTCCTGTAGGTGCTGGTAGAAGGCATATGTAAGTGATGCAGCAGTTTGAGTAATGTTTACCACTGGCTCAGGGGCCTTAAAGGAGACCACACTAGTGTTTAGAAGTGTGAAGTCGGCTTCTGAGAACGGCATATGTATGGTAACCGGCACCACCCACAGCATTGTATGCCAATAGCAGAAGCTATTGTATGTTGCCCAAACACACGTGTCCGTACACATGGAACATCATAGCAATAAACCATGCCTGGATGTGGGTAATGCTAGATATACCCACGGCAGACGTGGTGCGTTCCCGAGGCCGACGCCCGAGGGACCACACACATAGCCGGCCTTAGGCATAGGCCAACTAGGCAGCCGCCTAGGGCGCCGCTCTACTAGGGGCACCTTTCCAGCCCTCATTTGGTGTAGGTAGACCAGGATGGGGGTAGCGGGTGATGTGGTGGGGGCACCATGGAGTCCTTGTGCCTAGGGCACCACTTGACCTAAGGCCACTCTTACAGCAGTACCCACACCCAGACGCGGGTCAATGCTAGTATGCCATATCATCTATGGAAAGAAACCATATATTCCCAGACATAATGGCACAGCATAATGCCTGTCCGCCGCCCAAAGCAGACATACGGCACCCGCGGCGGTGCGGACGTACTGCGCGAGATGTCCGTTACCAATGTCGACACTGTCTCGCTATGTGAAAGAAAGTCAACATAGCGATTCAATACTAAACAGCGACGGAGAGCCCGATGTCCCCGTTGCTGAGCTGTACAACCTGTTCCGCCATGTTAAATGTGTGTAGCAGAGCGGGACTGCCCCAAACTAAGCAACGGACATGTCCGTGGCTCAGTGAAAGCCGTCACGCAATGTTAGACCTGTGTAATACAGTGAGACAGGTTATAAATACCGAGGTTTAGTAACGGAAATAGGTCCGTTCGACCAGACCGTGTGCAATTACTATGACAAGATCTACAACGGGCACGCCGGCCAAACAGCGCACACGGTTAGGAATAATGGGGGGGGTATGGTATCATAGACACGGACAAACCGTGCCCATGTGACTCATCTGACATTCGTACACGGTCAGGGCAGTTCCGTAGACTAGGCGGACAAGACCAAACCCAAAGCACCACAGGAACACCCTGACAATCGAAGGCCTGTATGCATAGGGGATATAAGCCCCTGTGATCTGAATATCCCTGCGGTCATGACATATGCATCCTGGGCCATGAGCAGGAGGGAATAAGGAATGTTTAACATGTAGTACCGCACCTTTCCCAGCAGGCGAATGGATGCCTGTGACGTACGTGAGTGCGGGGGGTGGGTGGGGTGGGGGGATATGTAAATTTAGCTAAGTACCATGGGTATGCATATAAATGAGACCGAACAGCTAACGTGTAGTGGTCACAGTAACCGGCATACGTGAATGCAGTCCCGTTTGAATTACGACTATAGAACATATAAATGTGAATGTGTACATAATGCGTCCATGCCACAAAGACTGTTACATGTGTAAAGGTGAAAGTGCATTCCGCACACGTCCGTCAACTGGATCAGAGATATGTTACCGGAACAGTCATAACTAACACAGACCACATAACCACACAGACCCAGTAAACATATGTAACCAGAATACGGATATGCATGTGCGCCTGCGCGTAACCCACAATTAGGAAATGCAAGTGCGCATGTGCGTGTGTGATCCGCTCACAGCAGGGAATGTTAAGGCTGTGTCCTCCACGTCAATCATACATGTCTCAAAACTGTCAGCCTCTGAAAGTATGGAATCGGGCAATGGCATGTAAAGTACCGTTAGAAATAGTGAGAAACACACGCTATGTGATAAGACAAACATAGAATGTGGATAGAATAACGTGTGTGTTAGTAGTATGGATTGACGACGGTTATGCATCTGTAACCCGACCCACTTGTCAGAAGGTGCCCCCGTACGAAATGTGTTCAGTTGGCTCACACCTGTTGACCGGGCTAGGCTAGCTGGATATATGTCTAGTGTCAGCAGAGGCCCATGGAGAAATGCTCCACACACAATAATAGCACAACCTACCAAAGTACTCATATATGTAACCAAAAAGAACAACAATAGAAAGCGTCCTGAAAGGACTGGTTACACACAGATCCCAGACGACAGAGAAATATATGGCCAGTGGAAGCATGTCACAATTATGGGATCAGGTCCCTATAGAAGCAAGAAGGTCTCACATGACACGCCAGCAAAATGCCAGATAGACACAGGTCAATGTAACACACAGCAAGATTAAGGGCCAACCAGCCATACACCATGCCAGAACCTGTACAGTGGAAAGGTATGGCATGGTAATTGATGTGTGTACACAGGTAATCCACAGACAGTAACAAAGCAAGGTATGAAACGAGGGGTTCACATGTATATATCTACACACAGCAGTCCGACGGCCCGTATATATGACGCATGGACATAGATTTGTCACCTGAAAACAAGATGTAAACAACTACAGTTTATTCCATATCATATTGATATAGCTATAATACAGTCATATTCATATTTAACATCGTGACCCTTATTTACATTCATAGTTATACAAAATATGCATTTAATTGTACTTATTTATTCCATGATTTGGAATCTTAATGCAACAATTATACACATTGATATACAAATATCATTATCAACACACTACATTCTAAGGTTTACTCACAACAATTGTCAACTATGTTTCAATATACTGATCATATTGACCAATATTGTATTTATATTAACACATTGTTCTTGTATCATTGTTTCCATTAAGTAATGTATGCAACACCGATTTGTATATGTCACTTTATCATCAAGACTTGGAGCACTGTCCACTTAACTATGAGCAAGTTTATTAATTAGTTGACTTTAAACTGACTCTGAAGGAAGTATATAAGGGACGACTATCTAATGTATTTCGTACTCCGACGATGCCCCATGTTAGTGGGTGAAAGAGCTCAGTATCGTTTGACTGTGGAGTGTATTGTTTTTGTCATCGTCTGTCTTGGCATGGTTTATGTTCAACAATGTCTTTTATGAAGATGACCAGGACTCAAGGTTTGCTGTATTTCCGCTTACTGGCACATGGATATAGATAGGCCAAGTAATACATAATATG
The DNA here is from genome assembly GCF_019279795.1 of Protopterus annectens. NCBI lineage: Eukaryota > Metazoa > Chordata > Ceratodontiformes > Protopteridae > Protopterus > Protopterus annectens. Next base: position 1,717,856,150 of record NC_056743.1, on the reverse strand, counting down.
GGTAGTCAAACAGACATCCGCGATTGGGGAACATACAGCAGCAGTCCAAACCATTGGCCAGACAGATGGTGACAGTCCAACAAGTTCTACACTTTACATATGCACATTGGTGTCCATTGTAGGACTCCAAAAATTTATCCATTTGCAATATCAACCAGCTGTGATCGACCCAGAAGAAATGACAGCTGTGACTACGGCACAGCTAGACATATGCACCACCAGGGTGTTTAAGGTTGATGACAAGTGTCCATGAAATGCAGGACATATGAACAGAAATCCCCAGATTGTCGAGTCCATAGAAGTGCGTCCACATCCCAGTCCCGCACACATGAAGGATGTGTAATGTGTACCGTCGAGGGTTGCAGCCATGGGATCCTGGGTATGCAGAAATGGGGCTTGGTGTTGTTTGGCAGATAATCCGTTGTCCCGCCTCGTGGGAGGGATGTGGGTATAGCACATGCCTTACTCCCCACTAATGATGCAAAGCATCCACCGGATAATGCTAAAAGCAGGTGTGAAATGTGTACAGCCCTATATCAGTGTCCAGTAGGCAATTCCCATGGATGGACAAGCGTATGACCAAGATGGCACCCATAACTGGAAACCTGGTGGAATTACACAGCTGCAGTAAGGCATAGCACAGGAAATACAGATAGGGACTACATTAGACATTCCCCATACAAAGTACGACCGCCGTGCGAATACCGGCATACACAGCTCTCAATCTGCCATCACCAAAATGGGGATCACTCGCTTCCATAATGCAGAACAAATGGGCGACCTGTGGAACACATACTAATGGCACACTAACAACTTCAACTAGGAAGGTCATAGGATGGTTAAACTATGGCGTTCCCACTTATAAAGAAGATCCTTTAATGAATTAATATGATTAATGTCAATTGACCATGGAATACACCTAATCAACATAAAATAACTGCTGGCACCTTATGGCACACAATCCAAAAAACACATAGGTAGATGAAACAGTCAACGTAGAAATTGTCCAGGACAGTGCCCAAATGGTATAAAAAGGTTCCTTTATAGACAAGTAAGCGCTTTCATCCGTAGGCTCCATCAGACTTACACATAACATAAAAGCATCCAGGCTTTAAATATCCCTCCTTACACTTTCATTGGTCAATTTCTCATCAAACAATGAACAATTAACCCCAGCATATAAAGCGCAGACGCAATGTTAACTACACACACATATATTAACATCTTCAAAAACATCCCATTAAAACATGTATTATATGATATTGTACTATGCCTAATACTCATCAATCAAAAATCTAACAATATATATCAAAAATATGTATATTATATCAATGTAATACAGTGGTAAACAATGGAAAGAGTGGACTAATGGGTGTTAAATGTATAGCTGTACCTAAACTACATTCCTGTTATTTGGGTTTAAGCCACCTGCTTCCCAAAAGAGATTCAATCTGTGCTACATCATTCAGCCCTGGTGTGTGGTCAACTCTCCACCTAATAATCCATCTCAATCCGCATTATAAAGTATAGTTGATAAGGTCCCCCCCTCTGGTATTAAAATCTAGCCTTTGTAAAACACTGAATGTAAAAGTATGCCTCGTGATGTGCTCATAGCCGGCCGTAGGCATAGGCCAATCCAGTGGCTGCTTAGGGCACCGCACTAGCAGGGCCACCTTTCTAGTAGGTATGTCATGTAGGTACACCAGGATGGGGGCACCATGTGTTGTGGTGGTGGGCGCCATGGAGCCCTATCACCTAGGGCAGTGATTGATCTAAGGCTGCTGCCATAGGAGGAGTAGTGCGGTCTGCAGGTATGTGCTGAAGTGCACATGAAACAGCGGTCTACAAGGATTACCCATAGTGGCGACACCTGCACAGACGGCTATAGCGGGACATACACACGACCATGCATACAGCTCAGATAGACATACACACACCATAAACAGGCAATTACAGACAAGGTTTATGGCGTGTGCGGGTACAGTGTCAGTACAGCAAGGATAGCTGTCTGCCACGATATCCAGCAGATGTCTCTAGGGTGTGCTGGAATACGGACGTTGCATGGACAATGAGTGGATATGCATCGTACCACAGTTCTATGTGTCAGCCGTGCAAATATGTGATACATGGGACAGACAGCTGTCCATGCAAGAGCAGCGCTATGGGCACAACATAAGTATGTATATATACATCGAGAGAGATACAGACGGACACATGTGGCAAGGCCGGGGGTGTAACGTACACAGCACCACCCCACCACACCACAGCAGGGCGCACATGGTGAACACGCTACGGAGGTCGCCAACCACAGCAGGCACACAGGCAGTTCACGAGCTGTGTCTCACCATCCACAAACACAGAGATGGTGGCAGGATATAAGTGTTCAGCGGAAACTCTAAAGCCAAAACCTATGAACCCATGCGGCTGTGAGCATAGACACACACACACAGCTGGCAGGCATGGGGATTGACCTTACCCCCACCTACCCAACCATATGACACAGGTATGGAATGCGCTACGTGGACCACTGAACACAGCACCGTCAGAGGCACACGTCTAGGTGGGTGACAACATCCGTAAAGGAATAGACGCCGATAGCCAAGGTATGTGTTGCGAAGCGTCTAAAATAACTACTCTCTACAGGGGCAGCTGTAAACACACACACACACACACACACGGGGAAGGGCTGGGAGTTGAACCTACGCCTACCTACATGAACACACTACAGCATGATACATTCACAGAACGCGCTACCGGGATTACTGAGCACAGCGCTGTCAGAGGCATACTTCTAGGCGGGTGACATCTTCCGTAAAGGAATAGCTGACAATAGCCAAGGTGTGTGTTGCGAAGCGTCTAAAAGCATGACCATCTGCAAAGGCAGCTGGAAACACACACACGGGGAAGGGCCGGGAGTTGAACTTACACCTACCTACATAAACACACTACAACATGATGCATTTACAGAACGCGCTACCGGGATTACTGAGCACAGTGCTGTCAGAGGCATACTTCTAGGCGGGTGACATCATCCGTAAAGGAATAGATGCCAATAGCCAAGGTATGTGTTGAGAAGCGACTAAAGGAACTACTCTCACCAAGGGGATCTGGAAACACACACACAACTCATATGGGGAAGGGCCGGGAGTTGAACCTACGCCTACCTACATGAACACACTACAGCATAATGCATTTACAGAATGCGCTACCGAGATTACTGAGCACAGCGCTGTCAGAGGCATACTTCTAGGCGGGTGACATCATCCGTAAAGGAATAGCTGACAATAGCCAAGGTGTGTGTTGCGAAGCGTCTAAAAGCATGACCATCTGCAGAGGCAGCTGGAAACACACACACACACACACGGGGAAGGGCCGGGAGTTGAACTTACACCTACCTACATGAACACACTACAGCATGATGCATTTACAGAACGCGCTACCGGGATTACTGAGCACAGCACTGTCAGAGGCATACTTCTAGGTGGGTGACATCATCCGTAAAGGAATAGATGCCAATAGCCAAGGTATGTGTTGAGAAGTGACTAAAGGAACTACTCTCACCAAGGGCATCTGGAAACACACACACACGGGGAAGAGCTGGGAGTCGAACCTATGCCTACCTACATGAACACACTACAGCATGATGCATTTACAGAACGCGCTACCAAGATTACTGAGCACAGCGCTGTCAGAGGCATACTTCTAGGCGGGTGACATCATCCGTAAAGGAATAGATGCCAATAGCCAAGGTATGTGTTGAGAAGCGACTAAAGGAACTACTCTCACCAAGGGCATCTGGAAACACACACACACACACCTCACACGGGGAAGGGCTGGGAGTCGAACCTACGCCTACCTACATGAACACACTACAGCATGATGCATTTACAGAACGCGCTACTGAGACTACTGAGCACAGCGCTGTCAGTGGCATACTTCTAGGCGGGTGACACCATCCGTAAAGGAATAGCTGACAATAGCCAAGGTGTGTGTTGTGAAGCGTCTAAAAGCATGACCATCTGCAGAGGCAGCTGGAAACACACACACACACACACACACACACACACACACACACACACACACACACGGGGAAGGGCCTGGAGTTGAACCTACGCCTACCTACATGAACACACTACAGCATGATGCATTTACAGAATGCGCTACCGAGATTACTGAGCACAGCACTGTCAGGAGGCATACCCCTAGGTGGGTGATATCATCTGCAGAGGCAAGGCAGCCGATAGGGAATGAAGACAGAGTGTGCAGTCACACAGCATGTTGCCATCCCAAGGTGGGCGTACAGTAACACGGTAGTGCTGCACTTGGGAATACCAACTAACTACGGAGCACAACATCATGACATGGATACGGGATGCACCACAGACAGTATACCCTATGAGAGGGCATCCGGCGTGCACGATGTAGGCAGCCATTGTGGCATACCAACCACATATGACTCACCTGGATGGTCACCATGGCTATGCAGGATGTCATTGGCCATGGCTACATGCCTAGTAGCAGACATCGGTGCCAACTGTAGTGTGTACCCCCGAATGGCGTACTGGCCATGCCCTCACACCTAGTGGTCACGAAGGGGTAACATACATGCACACGGGGTATCATTACAGACGAGTGCGGTGTGCACTGTACTGTGTGCCCATCTACACAGCTGCTTACTGGGCATGCTCAGACACTTAGAATCTGCACAGTGCGGACATGCATACACATGGGGTGAAATCATGGAAGGCAGAATGTGGACCGTCGTGTGTGTCCACCCACACAACAGCAACCCGGCCATGCCACAGACGTGGCGGTTGCGAAGGGGAAACAGACATGCACATGGAGTATCAACGCAGACGGGCGCGGTGTGCACTGTACTGTGTGTCCATCTACACAGCTGCTTACTGGGCATGCTCAGACACTTAGAATCTGCACAGTGCGGACATGCATACACATGGGGTGAAATCATGGAAGGCAGAATGTGGACCGTCGTGTGTGTCCACCCACACAACAGCAACCCGGCCATGCCACAGACGTGGCGGTTGTGAAGGGGAAACAGACATGCACACGGGGTATCAATGCAGACAGGCGCGGTGTGCACTGTACTGTGTGTCCATCTATACAGCTGCTTACTGGGCATGCTCAGACACTTAGAATCTGCACAGTGCAGACATGCATACACATGGGGTGAAATCATGGAAGGCAGAATGTGGACCGTCGTGTGTGTCCACCCACACAACAGCAACCCGGGCATGCTCACACACTTAGTATGTGCTACGCACCATCCGGCATGCAGACGGAGTGCGCACACCGCAAGTCACGGCCAGGTATACCTGTACACACGCACAGGGTGGACACACATGCAGTTACACGTACACACACAGATGACAGCACAGGCATCACGGGTGCAGGCTGAAGATGTACACACTGCAGTGAACACCGTAGCTGCCATGCCAGCACCATGTCATCGGTGCAGCAGTATGCCTCACGGTCCAGCAACAGCATGTGACATATGTCCACAAGTCTATGTGGTGGTGTACGTCCATCATGCAGAGTACACATGTACTATCAATGATCCCACAGGTGTGATGTAGTCCACCCATATCGGTATACATGGACAGGTGTGCTCCACACATACCACGGGCCTAACACAGATATGATACATGACTGCAGCTGTACCACAGTGAAACAAAGTCTGGATATGTCATATATGTGATTGCCTGGCTGTGTGCATGGACTGCACACAGGACACATACAAAGCCTGTGATGTACCACATGCATAACACTGGCGTACGCGGTAATATACACACGAATGGAAGGTGGACACATGTCTGTGGTATGCACCCCCTACAGGGTGTAGCGGTGTTGACTGGGACACATACCCTTGTACAGTTTGCCTGTGACAACTGTGATACCATACCATAGTCCATGTTCCATGTATGTCGACACACATGTCACAATGTAGAAATGCATACACACATGGCAACAGGGGATACATGTGACACGTGTACTGTGCACAGTGCAGCCATGCATGAGCTGTGTCCAATGTCCATAACACAGTTGCAACCCCCTACCACATGCATACCCATCATGGGGGCCATCATATGATGGCGTAGTAACAGCACGCATGGCGGTATGTGTGTACACCATGTGTTTAAACACCTGTCCACATGCATGTGTGCAGGTACTGGTCACAGGTGTGTCACACACCATCCTACCCTGCCATGTGCATAGTCTGCTATGTCGTCTTTACATGACAGCGCTGCCATAATGCATACCCATCGGCCATGTGTCATCGACCATATGTCACATGGCCACTGTAACCCCTACCACCTCCCAAGTGCATATATTGGCACAGCTGCCAGATACAGTGGTGGTACGCAGGATGCACTACATACCGCTGCACGCCTGCACATATCCCATATAGCGGGTGTGGCATTCCTAGCACCAACATGTGTGCAGGAATGTGTGCCCATTTATGCCACAGATCGGGGGGACTATGTGCCACGTGCCACACATCACTGTACACCATGGTAGAGATCTGTACATACCTCAGTGTGGGGTGCACGGATGCGGATGGTGCAGTACATGCAACACATCGTCCCTCTGTGTAGACATGTGTGGTCACCACCATGTCAGTGTGTCAACATGTGTGTATATCTGCTGCCTGTTGTGAGGGTGTATGCAGATATAGTGTTGTGACTGGACACTAACCACACAGGGTGACCATCCTGTACTGGTGCTGCATTGTACAGCCCTGTCAATACCATACTTGTGAGCCTTACTGGCCACCTGTGCAAGACCGCCCCCTGTGACATGGCGCGTGGGTGCATTGTATTGTGAGGGTGCTGACCACACAGGCAGGTGTCCCCATCTGCACACAATGGGGTGTGTGCCATAGTGGTGTACGCCCCGCGATTGCGGACATATTCCTGTACCGGTACAGCATCCAACTACTGCACACCGTGCACCACAGCTGACAGGTGACACCTGCGGTCAGTTGCCAGCACACTGTGTACGGCACCTGCAGAATGTCACCATACCTGTACTGTGTCATGCCATGTATGTCATGTCTCTGTCCACCATAGCCTGTGCCACCGACCACAGGCGTCAGGTGCAGTATATGTGTGGACATGTGCGTCATGTACCGTGTAAGCAACGTTACACTATATCTGGCTCCGTGCTCCACAGGTTTACATGTAGAACCTCTCTTCTTGCAATCTCAACTGTCTGTTTTCTATCACAAAAGCTCTGCACCTGCTCCCATAGTATTCCTACATAGGTAAAGTACATGTATACTAGATGGAGTACTACACTAGCCTAGAATCCCCTTGAGTACCCACTTCCCTATAGGTGCCTTCTGACCCAGTTACACAGCAAATGCATTCACGTTCTCTGGCATGTCGAAGGGTCAATTGCTAGCGACCTCTCCTGTTCAGATGGTGAATCTGGGCGTCCTGGGCAATGTTACAGGTGCCTCATGGACACAGACAAGCCGCACCTCCACCACTAAACATAATATATGTGAGAGATGCAACTATATAGCCAGACAGGGGGCTGAGCTCTCTCAAACCATGACCGGCAAGACAAAACGGGAGGGGAAGGACACCATGCACACCACAAACCCAGTGTCACATGTAACTATCACAAATGCTAAACAAACACATGAACACACTAAGACATACGTGGAGGCACTGTTAAAACATGTAACAAACCTAATGAGGCCTCTGAAGCAGACACCCAAGCAACTGCCTCCACAAGACATAGGACATGCAACACATAGTTCTCAACACCACTGTGCTAAACAGTCACAGCCCCAAAGGCCACACACAATGCCGGACACACTTGTAATGGGTGACACCACAGTCAGACACACCGACGTCCCACCCACCCACCAGACTGAACAAGGGAATGATCACAGTAGGCTGCCTGTCAGGCGCTGGAATCCACCACATAACACATGCACACAGGTCACTCCGCAGCATGTACAAGTATGACGCGGTCATTGTCCATGCCGGTGTCAACGACCGGAGACATACCACCCTGGGATACATGAAAGGAGACATAGAGGGGCTCTCAGATTGTGTAGCCCAGGCCAGCATGTCCCTGACCCTGGGCAGTATCCCACCCTCATCATGTATGATGCCACTATACTGGCTCCAAATGATCACCCTTGATAATGTGCCTGGTTACCGGTGTCAGTCTGAGGGGATCCAGGTTCCTCTTGCTTGGGATGACATGCTTGGCATGCCACGCCCCTTCGCAAGGGATGGCTTGCACCTGTCGCCCCTGGTCCTCAAGAGTTCAGCTAAGGCTCCTGCCACCCCCACAGTGCCCACTGCAGGCAAGGCTGGAATGATAAACCTACCACCCTAGACTACAAACCTGGAGAGAAGAAAGGGTAATACTGCTCAGTGACAGTAGTCTACGCCCAAGCTGCACACCCTCAAATGCCCTCCTCAGTATGGAGGACATCGATGTCAGTGCTGTGACTGAAACATTGTTCAGGGCTCCTGAGAGCACCCCAGCACTATCAGTTCATACCTCATATCACGCGTTCAGGACCATAACCCGGACCGAACACAGAAGGAGGGGGAGTCTCCATTTCCGTGACGGATACTCACACCTCCAGGTTGGCAGAAATGCACATAGCAGCAGGGACCATCCAGGTGCAATTAACCATGGGTAGGACTGCCCTACAGTTTGTTGCATGCTACATGTGGGTGCATGCTACAGACCACCCTCCCAAGCCCAGGATACCCGTACAGCCTTCCTGAAGACACTGGGGAGTATGAATGCTCTCACAACACCATCATATTGGGTGACATCAACCACCCATACATAGACCTGGAACATTACCCAGGACACAACACCCTACACCAAAGGTTCCAGGTGTTCATACACCCAAATGCTGTGTAACAACCATGCACCATACCCACAAGGGGAGGAACTATACTAGTCCTGATCATCACACATGGGGACGACATGCTCCACACAGGATGTACATCCCTCAACAGTGAGGTCAGACCATATAGTGAACTCACTGGAGATCCGCATCCTGCACCCACCACCGGCAAGGGAGACCACAGTGAAGACCTCTCCACAGCGAACCCCACATGTCATACGACTGGTGTGGTACCCTACAAGGCCTCCATGCCAGTGGTAAACACAGGCCACACTGCTGAAACCCTTACAAATGCCTTCTATGAGCACCCCCAGGAATGTCTGGATCAAGCGATCCCTGATAACATCAGGACCTTGTCCACCAAAGGCAGGCACATGGTCTGGTGGACCCCAGCCATTAACAAACCGTACAACAAGAGGTGAAAGCTACTACATGACAGAGCAATATCACTACCAGGGAAGGCATCACTGATTAATACTGGCGTTAACATACGATCACTCATACAATCATCCAAGGCCGCCTGTGGGACTGGACTTGCAAAGGACACATAAGACAACCATAAGGCCTTCCTTAGCTATGGTAACATGGGTGGAAGCACACAGTTATGCTCGGAATTAGTCCAGAATGGTACAATGATCACTGAACCCACAGACATTGCCAACAAACTGGCAGACAGGTTCTGTGCATACATCTACCCTCCCTCCACCCCCCAAGAGGGGACGTATCTATCCCACCAGAGTCTAGCCTCCCAAACATCTCAAATGCCCAGGTGAGAGCTGATATCTGTAAAGCAGTGAACACAGCATCAATGGGACCAGATGGTGTCCCCGGCTGTGTGCTACACAACCTCAATGAGGGCCTCACCCCGCACATAAGGCTGCTGTTTAATCATAGCCTTACTACAGGCTACGTACCCAATGGATGGCATATGGCAACTGTGGTCCCACTCCACCAAGGTAGTGCTCCTATGGACTCTGTACATCCCTGCCCTATAAGCTTGACAAGCCTTGTCTGCAAAGCTATGGAGGGGTCCATAATGGAGCCCATAAAGAAAGACATTGGGGAACGACAACTACTGGAACATACCCACATCGGCTTAGTCAAGGGCAGATCCTGCCTCCCGAACCTGGTCGACCTGTTTGGAGGAGTCACTAAGGCCATTGATGGGGGTACGTCGGTTTGCACAGACTACCGTGACCTGGCAACAGCGTTTGAACCACACTCCACGTGGGCATCATAGAAAGGCTCACCAGCGTAGATGTAGAGACATATGTCACACGATGGTTTGCCAACCGGATGGGGGTCAAAACCCACAGGGTTAGTGTTCCTGGTGCCATGTCAGACTCCAAGCTGGTCCCAAGTGGTGGCCCACAGGGCTCAGTCCTGGGCCCCCTCCTGTTCGGCATTCAACTTTCTGACGTGCATGCAAACATAGGGGGATTGTGGCAGACAAGGTATGCAGATGACTGCAAACCGGCCACCATACTCAACACCCCATCAGACGCGGACATCCACCTGAGGTCTCATAGAAATGGATACCTGGTGCCAGAGCCATGGCCTGAAGCTACATGCCAGGAAAGGTATAGACCTACCCTTTGGGAAAGACATGTTCACCCCGAATTACCACATAGGTGGTAATCCATTAAACATGGTGGACGTGATCATGGACAAGGGTACCAAACCTGTCTGTAACCTCTCTTGACACTCACATTGCCAATGTGGTTGGGAAGACATTCCACTGTGCCCACCTGGTCATGAAGGGATTCACATCCACATCAGGGGAGGTCATTGTACCCCTGTACTCTTCATGCATCAGACCAATGGTTGGGTACAATGCCACATTTGGAATGTACCTAACCTGACACCTGCAGCCCTTGGAAGGACCTCAAACGTTCCACAACACAGGGATAAAGGTGCTGAGACATATGTCACACGCTGCCCGACTGAGGGGACTCCGGCTGTATACCTTCTCATACCGTCTGTTCTGAGGTGATCTGTGCCTGACATACATGGCCATGTCCGACCTGGGTGTCATGGACATGTTCCACCTCCTAGGATCCAAACAACCACGGGCATGGAAGCAACTGACAGAAACCTCAACACGGACATAAATAGGACGTGCTGGAGGGACAGGTTCATTGCCCAGAGACTCCCTACACCATGGAACAGATTCCCAGCCCTTGTGAAGCAGAGCCCCTCACTGACTCTGTCCAAGAGTAATCCTGACGTGTGGATGGGAGTTCGTAGGTATGCCCCAGGCATCATCTCTGTGTCACTGCTGGACAGAGGGACAGCAGACCAATGGATGTAGTATCCTCATCCTAAGGGGTGGTGAAGGCCACACACACTCTGGCTAGGCTTACACATGCCATAGGGCACATAGCCTGGTATGTACCTATGCACCTATGTACCTATGTAGGTGTCCAGGCAGGTTGCGGGTACCTGTGGTATGCTGATATTGCCAGATGTGCCTGTGGGTAACCCACAGCTACATGTGGGGGACTGATAACAGTGCTCCCAGTTGGCACATGCAAGTACACCATATGAGGCATACAGGTTAACAGAACCAACATGGTGCTACACATGTAACCGTCACACATACCGTGTACACAGCTCAATGTATGCTGCACCTGCACTACATGGTATGTCTGCTGCATGATGACAGTACACAACCCACGTCACATACACACCTGTCACTTGTCATACACAACCACTGCAACATACACATCACACACTATGCGTACACAGGTATCACATACCTATCACTAACTTGTCCACCCTGTGCATCAGAATATATTTGCATAACTGTGCACCGATGGTGTGGATGACAGTGATGCGGCAGAGGCTTCATCATATGCACAGGGTGATATGTGTGCCAGGGGCATAGGCTGTACCAATGGATGACATCATGTGTGTGTGTAAGGGCTGGTGCATTTACTGGGCATGACTGTGCAGAATGCATGTGGATGTGGTGGAGCCCTACAGTTGTGTCTGCTGTGTGTGGGTATGTGTGTACACAGTTCAGCCATCTGTGATGCCTACACGGGGTATACTTGGCAGCCCCAGACTGTACAGTGCAGGTTGTACAGCTCACTGTGTCCGTCTGCGGCCACGTGACCCATGCCTGCCTGGGGTCGCACGGGCACTACCGAGTAGAGGTGTGGAGTGGCCAACCATCTCACCTAATCACCTATCCAGAACATTAGCAATCTGCTGTTGAGCATTCGCCAATGACTGGATGTTCTCATTTAGGGAATGGATTGCAGCCCTCTGCAGCCTCTGCCCTTCTTGGTTCTGCCGTTCAGCACGTGCCTGTGCCGACATTACAGTCTGGGACATGCGTCTGGTGATACCAGCTGCTGCACCCTGTACAGCAGGTGCATGTCTGCCAGAGGTCCTCCTACGAGCAGCACCAGCCACATGCCTGTGTGGCACATCACCAGACATTACACTGGCAACATGGTGTGTACCCGCACCTTCTGTAGCCACCACAAATTCCTGCTCAATGCCAACAGACGCTGACTGTCCTTCCTCTATGGGCAACGGTGATGTGGTATGTGTCGGCATCAGAACCGTGTGCGGAGATGAAGGGGACATAGGTGGGATGGTAACCAATGGCACAGCTTCTGCCCCTGACAACCCTGCCTGTGCCTCATGCATATGGTCATCACCACTAGTATCTGTGGGGACACTAGCATCAGATGGACCGCAGGAGGGGAATGCACCTACACCACCTGTGAATACAAAGACATACTGTAAGATACATTACACACACGCAGACACACATGAAGACACACACACACACACACACACACACACACACACACACACACACACACACACACACACACACACACACACACACACACACAGACACACACACGCATGCAGACACACACACGCAGACACACACACGCTGACACACACACAGACACACACACGCAGACACATCATGCATGTGATATTGCAGATGGCATGCAGCATTCCCACACCACAGCTCAGTGAATGTAGGCCAGACATTAATAGTGGTAGTATGCATACTGCCCTGGGGTGCACACTACATCAAGCAGGTGTCATTTCAGTAGGCATGCAGTACACACATTCATGGTAGTTTGCATGCATCACCGTGATACACCGTGTGGCCACAGGCAGGTTAACAGTACACATGGCTGGCGTCACTTTGACATGTACTCCGCCAACATGTGCGATAACATGTGGACATGTGACAATGGTGTCCCACCACATGCACCGCATCATACTGGACGTCACAGTGCAGTGTTATGTGTACAGGCTACAGATAGAATGTATGTGTAACAAAGATGTCTGTGCAGGTGTGGTTGGTGTGAGCCGTGTACATAGCTATACAGTGGGGAGTACAGGCACTGTGCCACTGCATGGCAGCAGGACACAGGTATGTTTCTGTGCGATGCATACCATGGACGCATTGCATTGCCATGTCTGCAACACAGTCATGCTGTTCCACAGCACGTATATGGTAGACATTGGTGGCACCTCCAGTGGCTGCAGACAGGCATTCGGTTGTCTGGTGTACCACATCAAATGTACAGGTGGTCCACTACAGCTATGATCGCACTGTGTGTGGACAATGTGCAACGGTGTCTATCCACTCCAGATGTACTGTGTGGCAACATGCCTGTAGGTATCACCCATGGCCATGTTTGACTGGGTCATGGACAATTGTGTGTGATGGGCATCGTGTACCCATCCCTGTGGTGGCCCATGTGACATACACCCATACAAGTCTGAGGTGTCACAATCCAGAGGCCTATGCAGACAGTGTGGATGTCTGCTATGTCGGGCGTAGGTCATGTCATGGTGTGACAATATTGCAGACAGAACACCACATGCGTGGGACATGTCATGTGCCATGTCACAAAGTGTGCACACAATGCAGGGGCATATGTCACATTGGTAACACCTGTGTGCTGGCCAGATCACAGCTCACTATGTGGTACTGTGTGCATACCACAAATGGCATTCCAATGCATACTACATATGCAGACATTGTAGAACACCTCCACCATTGTATGCATAGCTGACTGCACATATCACACTGACGGGTTCTGTGGTTTCATGCCGGTGTATACTAATGGTTGTCTCTACTGTACATGGGTGGCGTGTGTGTCAGGTGGTGCAACCTGTATACCGTGACTGGAGCGGAACCCAGGTGTGCATGTCATACCTGGCCACATGGTGAATATCTATACACTGTAACATGCCTGTTACTAACAACAGTCTCACCTGTGACGGACCCATGGCTGTGCGACACGCCAGAGGTACCTGTATAGGGGCGACACAACAGTATAAACATTATCCATGACTGTAGCCACAGTAAGCACTGTGCATGTCACATCATGTACCTGTGTGGTAGCATGTGTTATGCACATGTCTGCAAACACAACGTAGCATACTGTAGTATGCGGCTTGTGTGGCCATATACCTGGCATGTGTTGGTACATTATGTGGTGTACTGTGACACCCACACCTACGTCAGTTATCATACACATATGCAAGACTGACTTACCAGGCAGCTCCAGGCTCGTTGGTTGGGAGACACCCACCTCCACGATGGCAGCGAGTGTTTCTGCATGATGTTCCCTGGGTGTCCCCAGACTGGCCAGGAGCTCCTCCGTGTGTGTGAGTGGGTGCTGGGTTGGTGGCCCACCACCTGTTCCACCTTGTTCTCTGGCGATTGCGGCGGCACGCTGTTTCGCGTGCCATATTAGGTCCGTGCAGTGTCGGCGTATCTGCTGGTAGGTGTGGTTGTTGCCACCCACGTCGTTCACCCTCCTGCGCATATCCTGCCACACGTCATCCCGCTGCTGTGCTTGCTGTGGAACATGGCTGAATAGCAGGTCATGGTTGTCATGGAGCAACGGTATGATTACGTCATCCTCCTGGTGGCTGAAGGCTGGCAGCCGTGAATGTGGCATTATCTGTAAGACATAATGATGGTGACAGGTCACATTTACACTGATGTACTGGCATACCGCTGGACATACATTGCTATGACATGTATGACATCTGCACAGTAATCTCTGCGATGCATCATGGCACTAACACAGCTGATGTGTTGCTGTCACACCGTTGAGCAGCAGGTATCATATCATATCTGTGTGTCAACTCATCACACTGTACACACACCATGTTGATGGTAACCTGCTGTGGACATGTGTACCTGCCCGCACCTGTGTTCATACCAGTTGGCACGTGTCCCAATGTGCACACAGTTCTACTGTTCACCTGGATGCTGTGTATATGTCACTAGGCATCACGGACGCAGCCGTTATGGATGTCAGCGGTGGCACTGGACATATACACGTGGACACCTGTACATGCATGTGTTGTGCCATGTACATCTACACAGCACTGTACAGGTGTTGGACAACCTGCCACGGCTCACCTGTATTGCACATGTGATACACATGGGACATTGTGTAATCATATGACATTAGCAGGGATGGTCATACATAGCATGTGTGCGCACGTTGTACACGCCAACACACAGCACCTGTGACACCACAAGGTGCATCAGTGCCACATTACTGCTCTGGACGGTTGATAGTGCAAGTGCCATTTGGCCATCGCACCATGTATGACTGTGATAGCACGTGCAGCCTTGCTGGACAGGGCTGCATGGTATGACAGGGTATGTCACATACATGGCACAGGGATGTGTCCCACCTGGGGGGTACTGATATTGGGAGGGTGGCTGTCCATTCCATATGTCATTGCTATGTGTATATGGACATTACACATGTCTATCATCATGGTGTGGACAATGGCCTTCTGCAAGGTAGGCAGCATGCTGCTTGGTGGGGGTGTGTATGGTGCATGCTGGTATCGCACATCCATGCATACACATTACTCCTGACAGGTGCTATGTGCTGTGATATTGTTCAACACAGTGCTGTATGTGCCCACACACTGATATCCTGTGCACATGGATGGTAGCCTGGCCTGACATGGGTACCACATATGTCTACATCCAGTGCCTGCTGCCACCGCCATGTCAGCAGGTGCACCACACAGCACCATCCCTCCCACAGGGACTGTGGTGTTGGGCACAGCATAGGTATCCATGTATGGGGACAGGGATGTTCACATAGCGGGGGCACTGATGGTATCATCCATCGGACCATACACTTATGACGCACACCTCACACACCCAGCCCATTCAGTATGTTGTTCGCAACACTGACACAGCTATACTGCTAGGCCAGGGACATTCCCAGCCGTACATACACAGATGCATGAACATCTGTCTGTGGCATAGGCTACAATGATGGTGGGGTTCAACACATAACGTGTTTGAGTGTGGCTGGCGCAGATGTTCTGTGCACGTGTCTACACGGTAAACCTGTTCTACAGTAGCCAGCGGTGATGTGCTGTGCACATGTCAATGCTGCACATTGTGTTGGTGTCTGTCTGTCAACAGGCCAGTGGTGGAACACACAGGGGTATTAGTGATCAAATATGCAAGCCGCACTGTACAGCTGTACTGTTAACATCTCAGGTGCTAATGTGTCATGGACATGCACACCTTACCCGGACAGGTGGTAGTGGGTTGCCACCTGTACCCATCTCCTCTTGTGGGTTAGTATGATCCAACACACTGTTTGTATTGTATGTTCAGGCTATGCACCTGTGTGGGATATGTGGGCATGCAATGCACTACTGCGTACCTTTGCACCCACTGCACAACATGTCACACAGGTATACTGCCAGCCATACACTTCACAGCTTGATGACGGTACAACAGGTGTTGTACACACATAACACATATCCTGTGGGAGATGGTCATATGTACAGGCATGTCCAACAGTCACGTAACACTGCTACCCCTATATGACGGATATGCAGTACATGTGGCGGTACAGCAACTGTCACATGTAGTCGTGCAATGCCCCCCTACCTGCATTGCGTGGTACTGCCTGTGGGGGATATGCGTCTGCATCCATGCTGTGCCCATAGCTGACAGTTGTACATCGATATGTGCAACATACCTCATTTGGTATTCTCATGGGTGCATGTTCAACATGGCTCCGCATTGTTTGTGTCTGTCACACAGTCATTGTTGTACATGGTTTACATGCCAGCCATGGCTTACTGTATGTGATTCCATGTACTTCATTGGGATACCATCATTATACATTATAACAGCGTATTCCAGACATCACATAGCCTTCCTAGATGACACTGTTAGCCAGCCAGTAGTAGGTGTTCCGCCATCTGCAAATAGGTCACACAGTACCAGGGTGGCTGACACCCATTCTGGGGACAGGGTACTGACAGCTGTGGATGGGTGTGATGCTGTCAACAACCGTGACTGCACCTGATGGTCACATCTGGATGGGTAACATTCACAACACACACCTACCTTCATGTAGTAACACATCATCTACAACAATGGACATTCCTGCCAGAACAATGTGCGTAGTATGTCTGTATGACCACCGTAGGCACCACTGGTGGCCCCCAGCATGGCAGCCAACAGCACCGGTGTATATCCCGTGGAACCATGGTTTACACCATTCACAACACACCTGTCTCAGATGACCCTGTTGTAGATCACAGTGCAGTTACACACATCATGTTACAGTATGCATCATGCACTGATATGTTGCGGATGTGTGAACAGCTGTGCAACTCAACATATGCACACATGACACATCACCTGGTACAACATATCCCTCATACGTGTTATTGTGACCGCCCTGTGATGGCATTACACAGGCTACGTGTACTGGGACATGTGATGGCTCACCAGTATATTCACCCTCTGGGTGTGTGTATAGCCAAGTGTACAGTAGGCAGTGGTATGAACACAGGGACACTGTACATTGACCTACTGTGTCACTGCAACTGTTGCCTATGCTCATACTGTACTTATACAGGCATGTGGTATCTGACCACTATGACAGTCCTGGTCGACCACACTGCTGTGGCACACATGACCTGCGCCATCTGCCTGGGGTGTGGAGCACACATGTACATCTTCACATGCTATACTGCCTCTGTGGCGGTGTCACATGACTGTCTCCAGCAGGGCTGTAACAGGCAGGCACGGCATGGGGTCATGTGGGACAATGCTTGCACCTTCCACTGTGCTGCACACAAGCAAGGCACACACACTAGTGCACCACTCACATTTATCTGCAGTGACTGGGACCTGCCTCCATGCTCTGCGCAGCATGCCTGCAAGTACAGATTGTACACGGATCGTACCTCCCAGGCACATACCTGGACTGCAACACACACAGGTGAGGGGATCACACATCACACAGTGTTCTGCACACATCCTGGATATTTGCCAAACACAATGCATCATAGGTGCTCAATGTGCAGATACCCATGTTTGTGACTGCTAGACACATTGTAACATGCAACAGAGTTTACATTGTACACCACAGGTTACATGCTGTCTGTGTTGTTATACTGTACATTGGGCCTCGGACAGCTGCCACTGCCATGTGCTGACAGCAACCTACACTTCCCTATAATGGACACCCATGTACCTACACATGCTTGAGGCATGCACTCCACCCAGCTGGATGACACATTACACAACACATACCATACCTACACTACCCTCAGCATGCACAATACCTCCTTGTGTCTGGTGTGTTAAACCTGGGGTTATCCCCCCTTTGGTGGATGAACACATATGCTTCATGGCCCTGCTAGCCACACCCTGGACACACACCCATCGCAGCATACACGGAACATGTGTACTACAGCCAGTACTACTGACGTCTGCTGACAGCAGTTGTTGATGGCATGACACCCCGGCAGATGGACAGTGTACATACATATGCAAGTATGTATATAAGTATTGTGCTTTTTACTTGATCTGTACTCCTTGAAGGCTGAGGCCGAGACGTCAGAGAGACAGAAATCCTGTATTAAATCGTGCTTGGTGAATCCAGTTGTTGTTCATTTTCTACTTTTCTTGGTGCTTTTGTTGCTGTTGCTAATGTCGACGGATTCGCTTGCACACTTTCCACGAGTGTTGCGTGATACAATGGATGGCAGTCAGCTGTCATTAGACAACTTTGTGAGCAATGCCACGGATAGAGGTGAGCGACAGCTACTAAATAGAATTGGTTCTGAAAAGAACAATACACTCTGGGACAAGTGGGAAGATGATCGGAAAAAACGCTTCCCTAATCCTTTTTCTAGTGTGGGGAGAAAGACTTTTATACCGGATAATGCCGAGCATAAATTGCTACTTGAAAACCTAGAGAAAAAAATGATTAAAGAAACTGCTACGTTTTTCAATATTTGTGGACTACAAAGATATATAGATACAGAGACAACACCGAGAGGGTTAAGGGTGTTTAAAGATCCTACCACACCCTTTGATCTTTCTAAGGATTCAGACATTATGTTTCATAAGCGGTGGGTATCTGCAGCCCACAACTGTGTTACAGAATGGCTGCATATCTTAATAGAACGCGATCAATTGAAACAGAAAGAATTGTGTACGGATATCAAAAAACTGTGTGGTGACATATCAAAGTGTGTTTCAACATCCTTTCTGGATGAATTCCTTATACAAGTTAATGACAAACTGAAAGATTATGAATTAACACTCATAGAAAGAAAGAAAGGCAAATTAATTAGAGATTTGCGTGATTATGAGTTAAATAAGGCGTTTTTGTCAAGAACCAATCGCAATAGAGGACGTAAACACGCCAGGTTCCAACAAGAAACAGCTAGGACACGTCCTCTTAATTCATCAGCGTCAGCGTCGGAGAATGGATATACTTCCTTTGAAGATGATGGGGTTGATCCAGATTTTCCTCTTTTACCAGCAGCCCAACAACCAGAACATTTACGGCAGAATTTTCGTTCAGAACAGCCACAAGCCCAGAGAGATACATCACGGCAGAAACGCCAACGGGACTATACAGAATATACAACATCAGAACAATCCAGACAAGGTGGCTATAAAAGAGGTAAATGGTAGTTTTGCCTCTAATAATATGGACAATTATGTCGTAAATTTGTCTAATTACTTGTTCAGTGATCATGAACTTTCTGTGTTAAATTTGGGCTTGAAATTCATCCCCACTGTGGTTTCTAGACTCTATGATATGCAAATGGATGTATATAGATTTAGCAGGAAGTTATATTTAAAGTATTTTTTCAGTCTAAGCTCTGATAGTAAGTTAAATACTTTAGATTCAAGTTCTTCCAGTCTAGATGACAGTTTTTATTCGTGCACTTCAGACGAGCCGCCTAACGCTTACGTTAAACTCAATATGGAGAATGTACCGTCGAGCAGTAATTTTATACCTAAGGTTAGGCACTATGAAGTGTCTAATTTTATTAGAATGGTCAATCACTCTACTGAAATAGGTTATCAAGAATTTATGAAAGATAAGAACAATGTTAAATATAATATGTCTCTCCAGGAATGGAATATTTTAACAAAGTTAAGTAAGAATAATAATATTGTCTTCAAATCTGCTGACAAGGGTAATAAACTTGTCGTTTTGAATATGATTGATTATTTTGACATGTGTATGTTACATCTTAATGATAGTAATACATATGAAATATGTGACATTGATAGGTATAATGCAGCCATTTTACAATATAGTGAACTTATACAGAAAGGATTTAGATTAGGATATTTTGAAATGAAGGACATTAAGAATAAATTTCAGACAGAAGGCTGTGGCATGGCGTATTTTTATTGCCTGCCTAAGATTCATAAAAATTTAATGAAACCTTCTGGTCGTCCTATCGTATCAGGACGTAAATATTTTTCACGCAATTTAGGAATATTTCTACACAATTACTTGTTACCATATGTTAAAAAATTACCATCCTTTTTAATAGATGTGTTTGATTTTTTGAATAAAATTGGTGACATTAAATGGAAGAAAAGCATGTATTGGTTAACTGTTGACGTCAAAAGCCTGTATACAAATATTAGCCATGAGTTTGGTATTGAAGCATTGAGATTTTTTTGGGCCATTCCCCTGTTTCAGAATTTATTATTGATTTGGTATATTTTTCTTTAACAAATAATTATTTTGAATTTAATCACACCTTATATCATCAGAAGCGAGGCACTGCCATGGGGGCTTCTTTTGCCCCCATGTACGCTAATTTAGCGATGGGGCTTATCGAGCTAGAATATATATATAAACATTATTTTTTTCAGAATTATGTTGTTAGATATTATAGATATGTTGATGACTTAATTTTTTTGGTGGAGGGGGATCAGTCTTTGGCCCAACAATTTATTTCAGATCTCAAGTCCAATAGATTTTCTTTGGATTTTGATGGTCTAATCATGGACACACGACTACCCTTTCTAGATGTGATTCTTGACATTTCCAGTGGTTACAAATTAGTAACATCAGTAAATAGGAAATTTGAAGGCCTAGCACAATATGTACATGGCAGTAGTGGACATGTTCCTCATACCATACATTCCTTACCATATGGAGAAATGTTACGGATATCTAGACTGTGTAATGAAACAACAGAGTTTAATAGAGAAATTGATTTGCTGTTTAACTCTTTCTTGTTGAGAGGGTATAATATGACTATTTTAGAGGAAAGTTTTAATAAACTATGTGAATATTCTCAGATATATAACAAGGAAAATAGGATATGTGATTGGAAAGCTAGTTCTTTCAAAGGTCAGAATAAACAAAAACAACAGGAGGTTATGTACTTTGTTACCACCTATGGGTGTTATACATCTGAATTTATTAAAATTGTTTCAATGTTTTGGAATTATTTTAGTACTTTGGGTAATGTTAAACCATGGCTAGATGTCAGTTTGAAATTTTCATATAGAAGGGGAAGAAACATTAAAGACTTTTTAGTCAAAAGCAAGTTTAGTTTCCCCACTGAAACAATGAGATATAGCATTAATTATAAAGGGACTCATCAGTGTGGCAAGTGTAAGGCATGCAGTTTTGTGATTTCTAGTTTTGATCACATTAATAATATTCCCTTCAGAGTAAATAATTTCTTTTGTTGCAACACTGAGAGGGTTATTTATGCCCTAAGATGCCCTTGCCACAAGTTCTATATAGGGGAAACCAAGAGAGCCTTTAAGGTAAGGCTCTTGGGGCATGTTAGAGACATAATTAACAATAAAACTGAAAGTCCTGTTGCTAGACATTTTTTTGAAATGCATAAAAGTGATTATATGACATTACAGGCAACAATTTTGGAACAACTGCCTGATAACAAGTATGAACAGTTAAAACTTAAACAGATGTTGCTGCATAAAGAAACTGTTTATATTTTGAAGTTTAAGACCTTATATCCAAATGGACTGAATGAGGATTTTAATTGGAAAATGCTGCTAGTTTAAGTTTTAATTATATAATTGTTTAATTGTTTTAAGTGAGCTAGTATGTATATAAGTATTGTGCTTTTTACTTGATCTGTACTCCTTGAAGGCTGAGGCCGAGACGTCAGAGAGACAGAAATCCTGTATTAAATCGTGCTTGGTGAATCCAGTTGTTGTTCATTTTCTACTTTTCTTGGTGCTTTTGTTGCTGTTGACAATACCTCCTTGTGTCTGGTGTGTTAACCCTGGGGTTATCCCCCCTTTGGTGGATGAACACATATGCTTCATGGCCCTGCTAGCCACACCCTGGACACACACCCATCGCAGCATACACGGAACATGTGTACTACAGCCAGTACTACTGACGTCTGCTGACAGCAGTTGTTGATGGCATGACACCCCGGCAGATGGACAGTGTACATACATATGCTGACACATACCACAGTGCACTTCCGTAGCATGTACACAATGTGGGGACCATGCTATTCCACACAGAGACATGGCGGTACTGACCTTTTCACAGATGCCACAGTGGTGGTCATGTTCCATGCACATCTGATGTATGGGCACATGTGCAGGCTGTTGCACGGTGGTGTATATTCACATGTGTGGGGTGCATCACTTGTCAGCCATGGTGGGTCCTCGTGGTCCATCACATGCTCCAAGGCTAGCTACCTACACATGACTGCCGCACATTGCAGTGTGGGGCCTCAGGCAGTGTGGTGGTATGTCTGTGTTGTTTGGCTACATCCACATTCAATGTCACATACAATTGTCACCCAGGCATTGCAGACCGTGATAATGTTGGCAACGTGCCAGGCGATGGTGTACTTACCAACAATACACACTCTCACTCACTACAGGGTTGCAATCCATACATGGACATCGTAGTGTCCCTGTGGACACATACATGGTACTGACATGCACACGTTATGTCCTGGGACACTGGCCCAATGTTACCTTCCGATGTCCCTAGCTGTTATGTCCTGCCAACCTGTTTGGTATGTGTCTCCACACCAGCCCACTATATTCACTGCTAGCCTGTTGTCAGACATTGTGTACCTTGACCACCGCACAGCCGCATCTATCGCACTACCCATGGGTGTCACTGCATTGCACGTGTGACACTGCATTCATACACCCATGACTGGACTGTTCTGTATGGCACTGGGGCACATCCTCACAAACGTGCTTCATGCACACATTAATGGCCTACATGCCTTTCCTGGCACCCTTGTTGGGCTTCTGTGTGCCACAGCACACCACGTACACATGCTGGCCACCTGTCGTACCATTGCATGGGTGGTTGGGGTGGTACAGAGGGCAACAAATCAGACGTTGTCCTCACATTGCCCTTTAGCACCATTCCACGTTCTGGTATTGGCAATGTACACATCCACGTGCACATCATACCCTGTGTCTCAGGATGTTAGGCTATATGACTCCTGGACAGGACACACAGTGGTGCAAGCATATCATACTACCTACTACATGTCCGGTACATATGGCATTACACGGTCCTCACTCATGGGGCCCCTCATGTTCACTATTGGCTTACATACACAACATGCTGTCACAGAGTACTGTCCATGCCTAGATATCCCACATCTACATACCTGGCACCATTATAGCTCCACCAGCTCATACCGATAATGACCATACGGGTGTCAGTGTGGCACATACATCATGTGGGTGTCATGGCATCAGGATGCATGACACATGGTGCATGCACATCACCTTTGCATAGTAACATTCACCCAGTGACTATCACATGGATACTGGCCCCGTACATGCATATCACATTGTACATGGTTGCTGTACACACAAATGCCCCACACGGTCCTGTGGTTACCGTATTCCACTGTGGCATGGATACACTTCTGCAGGGCCACACCTATCTGTTCTGTGTGTGATGCTGGTACATAGGTAGCCATTGTACCTGTGGCATACACACATCTACACACGGTCAAGGGTACAATACCACATTCATGGTGTACCTTCCACAACGGCTACGACTTTACATGGCACAGCATTGTCATGCCACGATGTGTACCAGGCTCAGACAGTTTACATATGCGGCTGACAGACGGAAAACACATCTGTACACATCTGCATACCACATACACAGGGGTGTCTTCTGCTCTGACACGGCATATGTCCTCTGCATTACTGATGCATATATTCCTCATACATGACAATTGCAGTGGGCAGTGTGAACTGACTGCTCATGGATATGTGCACACATGCCACACTGCATGGGCTGGGCTTCTGTGTTACTTCCGCAGACACAACACACACCATGCTGTGGAACATAGGTCCTGTGCACATCCCACAGGGACACACAGTGGCACTGTTCATGTGATAGCTCCCTTGCCGTTTGTGTGACACATAGTCATGGTACCACCACAGCAGCAGTACTGTGTAAACATGCAGTTGACACCCGCCTCTGCTGTTCACTGGACACTACCATGGGGAGGTGACACTACTGTGTACACTGCACATGTGTTTACACATGGACCTGCCAGACCTCATTGTTGCCCACAATGCACCAGCTACAGATCGTTTGGGCATGGTTACCTGGTGTTCCTTCCATTTCAGATGGCTATGATGCTACTACTCTGTCCCATACCTACAGGCCATATGTATCCTGTTATTGTACATACCAATAGGCAATACCTCCATTATGCATGATATGCCTGTGATACTGTGTATAATGTCTGTCATATCCACCATGACAGCTTTACATTACACATAGTTGACATAGTATCCCCTACTGCAAGGCATACGTGCATGTCGGGTGCACATTACGTATGACATCGACGGTATATGCCCATACACATGTGTACTGTGACAGTATACATACATGTCCTATCCCCTGCTATGGCACTTCCTTGTTGGACATCCACTGCCAGCATCGGCGTGTGGTCTGGCATTGTTCTCTTATGCCCCCCTGTGGCAGCCCTTGTGGTGTCTCGGCTGTGTACATGATGTCCCACTGCTGTGCACACGGTGTCCACAGTCGTTGGTATGCTCAGCAGGATAGCACTACATAACCACCTTTCAACACTCTCTGCATTATGGGCAAGTATCATTACTTACAAACACCATTCCCATACAGTACTGCTTCGTACACATCATGCGTTACACACCCGTACATATCGTGTGTTCTACATACCTTGTCGGTGTTTCATTCCATTTTTCGTTCCGTGTATCGTTATTCCTATTTATTACTCTTTCTGTTGTACACTGCTGGTTCGGTATGAGCATACGGTTTGAATATCCTGGGAGTCATCCTTATATCCGTCGATACCTGCAACATGTGGGTTCATCCCACCAATTGCTGTTCCTCAGTGTGTAATTGTGCGCATATCACCTGTGCATCTACTCCATTCGGACATTACGCGTCGTAACTGGGGTATGGTTGGATTCCTCACCTGGGCATTGCCTATTTGCCCTACCTTCGTGGAGATGGTCTGTATTGTGTTATGTTATGTGTAACTGCAGCCGCTATGTGTGGTGACAGGTACATTTCGCAGTGGTGTTGGCCGTGGATTGTGTGTGTTGGGTATGGTATTAGGTTCGACATGTGGGTGTCCCTGTCCTGATGGCGTCTGTTGATGGCGTTTTGCATTCGGATGTGTAACATAGCTGTTGTATTCCTTTGAACAACGCATGCAAGTATGCATCCGCTGTTGATTGTGTTTCCCACGCGAGATGTATCGGTTATGCAGATGTCATTGACTGCCTGTATGTTTGTGCTGCTATTACGGCTTGTATCCCTTTAATATGTATGATGGGGAATATCGGAGGTTGTAGGTGATGGTTACGGGTTGTGGGCCTTGCATCTCTACATACACGGTATGGTTGTCTGTGTGCTCCATCCCTGCCTGGGGAGTTGACAGTTAATTGTCTGTTGGTCTGGGAGTGTAGGTTATGTTGTTGTCATGTGGTGTTGGTACTGCCTGCATATGTGCTTCATGCATGTATTCCTTCGTCACATCTGTGGTATATCAGCGGTTGTTTGTACGTGACGACTATCCCTTGTCATTCTGTCCCAGATATTTACAGTGATTGTGGTCCTGTACTTGGGATGGCCTGTTTGCCAGTGGTTGCCACCTATTCAGGTGGGGATTGCTTGTTTGACACTTGTAGAACACACAGCGGTGTTTACGGGCCGATACGTGGCCACGGTCAGTAGCGAGGTAGCACATACGTATTTCCGCGGTACATACCTATTGCTGTGTGACTTTGCCGATGTATCGTTTTGCAATTAGCATATTGGTGTCATACATACGGTCATGATTAGTACATACGTCCTTTCCGTTTCCTGTGGGGTATATTCCTGTACTACATTCTGGGACATTGTCACTTTGCATCGTTATACGTCGCCACATGCCTAGCCAGGGTGGGGCTCTCACTACTACTTTGGGACTACTGGTGTACATATGCCTGTGGCTAGTGTACTGTATGCCTACACATATTATTCCACTCTGCCTCTAACATGGCACCAACATACACATATTACAGAGACACACACATTACACTCGCACAGCGACACACACGGCACCCTCTCCGCACACATACACATACTACGGCAGTCACGGGGACGTTTACACACAGTACCTGCATGGGCTGCATCACCGGCGGTGGTGTCTACCTCCCCCCTCATATCATCATAGTATTACCCGCACATGTACTGTTACTGTACTGTGGCCTGGCGATCATTCCGACTCGTGGTTATGCATTTCGGTATGTTGACCTTTCCATGGTTGGCGGTATCCTCTTCTGTTAAACCTCCCGGATGCTCAGGTTGTCGTTTCACTATGTATACTATGTACAGATATCGCGTGTTACATCTCTATCACCTTACATCCCTCTGATTCCCTGTCTTACCTGTAGTACTTCTATGTATATGTGTACATATATTTTTATATATGTAATGATATCTATCTACATATATGTATATGCACATATATACATGTTTATATGTATACACCTTGCGGCGAACATGGCAGCATACAGCAACGCCGTCTGCTGTAGGACCCGCGTATGGTTCAGGTGTTGCCGTTCCATGCTCCGCTGGCTGTTGGGTGTACAGTGTTTGGGTGCTGCCTATGTTGGAGTCACACATGGGGCCACCCATACGGTACACTTTACGGGTGGTCATGTTTGTGTGCCGTCCATTTTACTGTGTGTGCAGGTAGGGAGGTGTCAGTCCATGGGGCCTACGCAGTCAGAGTATGTGCTATACGTTCCCTCTTTGCCAGGGCATAGGCATATTGGGTACGCCTCCATCTGCCTACTGGGGCTGGCACAGTGTGTTCATGGTCCTGAACCCTCTGTGCCTGGACTGGCCTTGGCAGTTGTGGTGGGCTTTGTGGCCCTTCGCCATTATGTCCCTGCAGCAGCTGCTTCCGCAGGATCATATTATGTAGCATGGCACATACTATGAATATGTGGGCACATGTGCCTGGAGAGTACTGCAGGGCTCCACCAGATGTATCCAAGCACCGGAACTGTGATTTCAGCATCCCAAACACATGCTCTATGATTATTCTGGTTTGTGCGTGTGCCTCATTATGGCGTTCTTGCATGTGTGTGTGTGCATTTCTGATGGGAGTCATCATCCACGGCTCCAGTGCATAGCCAGCATCTCCCACAAGGTGGCCTTGTGGGATGTCCCCCCTGGCAAATACCTGGTACAGCTGTGAGGCATGCCAGATATGGGAGTCGTGGTAGCTTCCAGGGCTGCCAGAACACACATCCATGATAATGCCCTGCACATTGCACACGACCTGGCAATTGATGGAGGGAAATCCCTTGCGGTTTATGTAGCGTCTACCCTGCTCCCCAGGTGGTGACTTGATTTGTATGTGCGTACAGTCTATCGCACCTAGTACCTCCAGGTATTGTGCCACATGGTGGAAGTGGCACATATTGCTAGCCAACTCCTCCTGAGATCTGGGGAAGTATATATGCTCATTGGCATGTGGTAACATGGCATCCAGAAACTGGTGTAGTACCCTGGATGCTGATGCCTGTGAGATGCCCATTATATCCCCAGTTGGCCTTTGAAAGGTACCTGTGGCCAGTATTTGCAAACTTACACATACCTTTGTGTCCACTGGGATGGGCTCCCCTCTGTTGTTTCTTGTTCTCAGGCGTGGCCGGCACAGCTCCACTATTTGCTGTAACGTGTCCCTATCCACCCTGTAACGCTCTACTATCTCCAGGTCTTGTAGCCCCTGGTAGGTTACCCTTGGTCTGAACACTCTCCTTCTCCTCTGAGGCCTATGGTAGTTGTCGGCATCCTCCTCCACAACTCCGTCTGTCTCTAACACATGCTGATGGATCACGGCCACGGCAGCACCCAACATGTACATTTTAAAAGTTCCCCGTGTGTTTACACCTATGGTGCAGCATTTGGGAATACACGGCTGTGTGTTGTGTGCATTCACACTTTATACTGTTGTGCTGTACACCCGGTGATGTCATAGGGTATGTCTGTGCGGCCATATCTGGGGATTATCTTCCGTGTTTTACCGTTGGCACTGCAATGCTGTTGCCTTTGGTGTTGCATTACTCTTGCCTGCAATGGATTACCTTTCGACCTTCCCTTACTGTTTCTGCACGTTGCACCTACTATTTCCTGGCATGCATCCTGCAGAGCCCTGTCATGTGTAGTTTCTGGGACATGGCATATCGTGCGTTTTGTGTGCCGCCATTGTGCTGCCTGTCTGCTTGGCTCTGCTGTGTCAGGTCTTCACTCTTTGCACTCTGCTACCTCCCCTACTTTCTTTGCATTCATATGCCTCCCCTATCCCATTTTGCAGGTTTCTGCATGCAGAGTTGTCAGCTGCCGATTGGCCTTCGTGGGTTGATTAGTGTTGATTGCTCATTACTACTCCAATTACACTGCTTCCGCATTTCCTCATATTCTCAACATCACCTTCCTGTTTCCGATGTTATTTGCGGGGCGAGCGTCACATGACTGGGTTAAGGGAACATAGTCATCCTCGTGCACATGCACCTCTGCGTGTTTTGTGTGCTCTCAGCTCAACTATTTCCCCACACGCCGGTCCTGCAGCTGTGATGTGCAATGTACAGCCCAGGTTTGCTGAGCTCCAATGTGCTTCCTCCTACAGTGGCACACCCCTCTGCAGGTGACATGTATTCCCTCTGAGCCACTCCTCAGTGTATTACCGCTGCGCCGTTTGGTACAGCCTTACGCTGGCGGGGGGTTTGCGATTCAGTATTATCTGCCTCATTTGCATGGCATTGACTACTAATTCATAGTTACCATGCCGAACACTGCCGCGAGTCCTTGGCAACCCTTGCACTGTGGTTGTGGCTTTCCATGCATACCATAGTGTATTGTGGCTGTGAAGCTGATGTGTATTATGCTGCTGTTTTATAACATTGTCATATTATTTCATTGTTTTGCACCTTCCGCAGACATGTCCTGGGGTTCTGCTGTGAGTTTCTGTGGACATACCATTTATGTTATTATTTACATGTTGTGCATGTTTTCTTTTGACATTCTCTGTGTCTTTCGCCATTGGCATATGGCAACAGTGTGATACCTGACGCTGACAGTCTTCCATTACTCCTATGTTATGTTTGGGAAAATGTAAACCGTTTTTTTTTGGTTTACATTGCCGTGGCCTTATGCTACGCCTGCGCCACTTCGTGGATCGCTATATGCCTTCATTTGCATGGTGCAACACCGCACATGGGGTGTTTAGCATACCTACGCCGGTGGCGGCGCTGATCCGGCGCACGCCGGTAGTGCACGTGGGATTGGATCGTACCTGAATCGCTCGGCGGCCATATTTGGCGTAACGCCTACGCTGTGCGTGCGCCTGGCGCAAGGTTCATGAATCCCGGGGTTTATTTTTTTTCTTTAAGTCATGAAAATGATTCTAACACTTATCTGTGGTGCCTACTCGTAATGATCTAGAAGAACACAATAACTTAGCACAGAAGTGTGCTTAACAACGTTTTTTAATCACCTTTCTTATATCATATGCTTAACAAAGGTATCTTCTTTCTGATTTTGGAGTGTAATACTGCATATGAATTTATGTTAGCTGTTTGATTCAGTTATTTGCATACAGTCATATATATGTCATCTATCAGATGCATCGCCTTCTGTATTCTTTCTGTGCTGTGCAAAATAGATCCTAAAAGGCTAACTTTATACCCTTTCTAACAAACTTTAGTGGTCTTCCATCCTGGAATGTGTTTTTTAGCTAGTGTCAACACGTGCACTGTGCACTGTAGTTTGTTGAAACATTATTCTTTCCATTATGAAACACACTATGCAGTGGATGTCTGCAAGTTGTCATGTTTTTAATCCATTGGCAGTTTTACCATGTAGCTATTGCATTATCCTCCTCTGAAATCTTCATAATATTTCTTCTCTGCTGCAGGTCAGGGTAGAATGGTGCTGACAGGACATGGGAAGATATGCTGATTATGAATTTGCCAAAAATGGGTCCCTATCAGTTGATCGAGTTTTCAGAAACTGGAAATTCATATAGTTGAGACTATATGATCGAGTTTTTGAAAACCTGAAGCTTTTGAATAGAGATCGTGGTACAGTACGGATTGGGAAATTTACCCTTTTCCTCACTGTAGTGCGATCCTGGAGTTGGTATATATAACTTCCAGGGGGTGTGGGATGTGGGGGGGGGGGGACTTTCTCCCCTGCAAAAACATAAAAAAGGC
Source organism: Protopterus annectens (assembly GCF_019279795.1). Taxonomy (NCBI): domain Eukaryota; kingdom Metazoa; phylum Chordata; order Ceratodontiformes; family Protopteridae; genus Protopterus; species Protopterus annectens. The sequence goes on along the minus strand of NC_056743.1, from coordinate 1,717,825,167 downwards.
AGATTTTGTGTTTTTTGTAAGTTTTTTTTTGATGTTCGAGTTTTTGGAAAATTAATCACATGGTCTCGACTGTATGAATTTCGAGTTTCTGCAAACTCGATCATCTGACATAGATCAGCCAAAAATGTATTATTCATAATAGATTCTTCTCACCATTCTTTGTCTTCATTCACCTTTATAAGTTTTCAGTCTCTTTTCTTTACATTTTAACTTTACATCTCTTGTTAAATAGCCCTTTTCCTTTTGGCAGTTCTTCTTGCAAGAATAGAAAAAATCTTTTGCGGGTTCGCCCATCTTTATTTTTCTGTACTCAGATGACAACACTAGTTTTTTTTTTTTTGGTAGAAGATGTAGAAGCATTTAGAAGGTAGAGCTGAGATTTTGGTAGAAGATGTAGAGGTATGCTAGGACTACAACTAAATGAGACAGTAACCTGCAAGGCACTGTTTAATGGTGCCATGTATTCACAATGTTATGATTTTATTTTTCATTTATTTTTCCTTTGTTGACTGGATTGGTTCCACTAGGTTGTACTTTCAGTCACAAGTTCAGTTAACATTGTTGTTTTAGTAACTGTGACCCTAAAACCACAGCATTGTGTATGCAAATGTTTCTTGGCTATGTGAAGGGTAACTGTGAAAGTTAGAAATTATAGTCAGTGTGTTTTTCTAAGAAACATTTTTTTCTACATTTGTAATTAGGTTTGTGCGCTAACTTCAGTGTCTACTGTTGAAATGTTACACTGCAGTTCAATACACATGCTAACTTTTGTAATAAATAAACACTGAGCTCAGAACATCTTATATAAATGGCTCACCTGTACCAGGGGAGTAAACTACTGTTAAAAAAGTGATCAGAATCAAAATATTGTGCTTAGGTTTGTATTTTTTTTTTTTGGCAGAATGGCACACACAAGAGAGCAGACAGTGCATTATAATATGAGAGACTTATCCAAGGAAAAGAAGAAAAAGAGGAAGATGGAGAGGACAGAGTTAACAGATTTAGATCACACTCAACAGATGATCCTTGCTTTCAGTTCAACAGCTGTTAATCCTGCTGTACATCCACAGATACAGTCGTCTGTACATCAGCACATACATTCAGGAGTGCTGCCAACTTATGTAAATGCATCCATGCAGACTGAACGGAGTGGATACCATTTTATTGAAATGCATCACATGAATACTCTACAGAATTTGTCACAAGAGGCTTTAACCCATTGTAGTTTTATGATGTTGGAGGAAAAGCTACAGGCAGCTGAAGAACAGCTGCAATGCCTACTAAGGAAAGTACAAGAGTTTCAGTCAAACCTACTGAATACGCATAGGTATGGCAGCTTGTTTTCTTTGTTGCTATGTAGATGTGTACTCTTTGTGATAAGAAGGATGACTAAAATTACTGCTGCATATTGACAGGGTGGAGTATTCTGGGGTTCTTTTGTATAGATTTCTTTGTGCAACAAATGCAGAAAAATAGAAAATATTAAGGTGAGAAATATTGCTCAGTAGTGGTTAAAAGTAGTGTTCATTTGTACCTTCTGAGCTGGAAAAGTACATTGCTAGCCTACACTGGGGAATTGAGACTGTTAAAGAAGGTTGTGGCATCCCACCATAGTTTTCAAAGTGAATAAGCCCAGCTGTAAATGGTTGATGGAGAGATGACTTCCCCTCAGAAATTTACTGTTAATGTAACTATTTCACACTGCTGCACTATTTAGCTACTAAGCAGGTCTACAGAGCTCCTTCTTGTCTAAATCTCATCTTTTCCAGAAGAAGGAAAACTGTCTAATCAAAGGTGGCTCTTCCTCCTCTCAGTCCTCATAATGGGGCACCTTTGTGCACAAATCCCTCATGCAGATTGCTAAGACCTTCAGCAAAAATGTCAGGTCTATTCCCATCAATCTTAGTGGGGCACTTCTGCCTTGAGTGGCTCAACACATTTTCTCTTCTGATTTGTAAGACAGAATTTAGTACTGGTACTTTTCCTCACTCTTCACTATATAGAGAATCATAAGGCTTCCCTAGCCCTTACTTTAAGCCTGACATAGCCAAGAAACATTTGCATACACACATGCACACATTTAACCTCAAAACCAAAACTTTTGTTAAGTACCCAATCCCTCTTACCTTAAATTCCATTTTCCACACTTTGAAGAAAACTGCTTTCAATTATCTAGCCACTTGACCAGTCTTGTCCACAAAAGAATTAGTCGATGAAAGGTAAGTTCGGGTCTACTTCAAAACATCAAAAGCCCACAATATCGAATACCAAATCATCGAGACAAAAGCATTGAAACCTCACTTCAGCAAACGACCGATCATCAAATCCATTCCCAGGGTAAGTAACCACTCACACCACAACTAACAAAAACAAAATTATACCATCCCCAACCCACACAGATGGGGGATTACACCCCCCCCCAACTAAATATACCAACTCAGAGATCGCACTACAGTTGGGAAAAGTCCACCTTATTGGCAAATAGGTTACTTATCATGGGAATGGATTTGCCGATCTGGTCGTTCGCTAAAGTGAGGTTTCGATGATTTCTTCTCAATGATTTGGTCTGCGATATTGTGGGCTTTTAATGTTTTCAGGTAGAACTATATATATATATATATATATATATATATATATATATATATATATATATATATATATATATATATATAGACAATGAGATAGCATATGGTCTCACATATGTATGTCCTCTTCAATCATAATGGCTTAAACACCTGCTCAAATCAGTTTGATACCAAAAAAAATTACCCAAACTATCAGCTCCTCCTCTTTTCAGTGATGCTCTGTTCTCTCTTTTCAACTCCAGATCTTTGCTGGTGCTTCTGTAGCTCACAGTTCAAAGAAGATTCCAGATCTCTATTCCTTGAAAAAGTGTGTTTTTATGAAAAACATGTTTTCTACTTAGTCCATCAGCAACTTTCTGCTTTTCGATCTGATATTGTCTTTCCTATCCATTCCTCAAAGAATGGGTCTTGGATCTAGCCTTGGCCATCCTCAAGCTTTGGATTCAGTGCTCAGGCCCCCCATGCTCCCTTGTACAAGAACTAGCTACCCCAGATCTTCTTTGTTGCCATTAGTGCTTGGTGGATCTTTGGTGCTTAGGAATAGTTTTAATTCAAAAGAAGAATTTGTTTAGATAAATGCCTTATCCTTTTTGACCCTCCCCTCTTAGCTTTTATGCTACAGTTGATTCCCATTTATCCTTTATTTTTTTCTTTTATAAAGTTAAAAAAAAAAACTAGTAGTAGTTTTCTTTGTTATAGTTCTAGCTCAAGATAGTATAGAGTTGTTTTGATGTTACAAACTATCCTCTCTTCTCTTCTTTCTCTCCCTTTTGCGTTCTATTTTTGGATGACAGGACAGTGGATAAGCACTCCAGATTTAAAAACTGTGTGGCCTGCTCACATAAATTGACAAATGTGGACACACATGAGAAGTGCTTTTAGTGCCCAGGGCCTTCTCATCTTGATGGTACCTGTTCCATCTGTAAGGCTTTTAGCCAGCAAGCTACCATGGAGTGATGGAAGAAATTGATTTTAAAGGGTCTCCTTCAGCCCACCACAGAAGAGTAGCCCTCTTCAGCAATGGGGAAGTCTGTAGCTGTTTCTTCTTCCCCTTATCTTTCCGCAGTATTGTAAAAGAAGAGTAAGTTTAAAGACAAATAGCCAGAAAAAGAAAAGGAGAAAGAAAGCGTAAAATTTAAATCTTAAAAAAAAAAAATTCTTGGATCTGACACTGTCATTGGCTACACAAACTAAGATCTCCAGACCTTTGGAACCAATGGCCTTTTTGGATATGATAGTTATTGGATCCAAAATTCTGGCCAGGTTTTCTCTGATCCTATGTCCTTCAGGATCTGGTCTCCAGTCCTGCAGGATAGACCATGTTATCCTTCCAGATCTCCTTCTTTTGCTTCATCTCTGAGGTCAGCTAGATGTACTCAGTGTCTCACCAAAGAGAATGTGGACAGGATGATGGGGAGTTTCCTTTGGACCCAAATCTAGTTGCGACTACCATCAGATCCAATAGATTGTTTCTTCCCCTCACTCCCTAATGGCACTTCTCTGATCTGGCCACTTGGATTGGGGCCCCTGGATTTGACTCTTGCCCAGAGATGATCTGCATCAGAGCTGAGGCTTCATACTTGCAAGACTCTGATGAAGTTGGCTCAAACACAGTTGGAGCCATAAGAGTATCAGAGCTGAACCATCAGTGCTAACTCTGAGTGGCTGGGATTGGATCCAAGGTCTTCTGATCCTCTCCTTCCTCTAGAGACTTCAGTGCTTGATAGTTCGGCACTGGTGACATCCTCAGATCCTACCAAATGTCTTCTATGGTCAAGCTTCCCTTAAGTGTCTCAGCTCTGAAAGCAATGCTCCCTGGATCAATGTCAAGCTCAGTGTTCAAGGCTTTCAAGAGAGCACTCTCTGAACCTAGAGAAAGGTTTTCCTTTTCAGAGCCAGATCTGACCCTATCCCATAGGATTTCCCAAAATCCACAACCTGCTCTCCTGAACCCATTGGGACAGCCTGTTCCTGGGATCCTCAAGTCTATTCTCCCATTGGAGACAATATCTGCTTTCAAGTCCCAACCTGAGCAACTCACAGTGGAGTTTCACAAGAAACGTAAGTGTAAGAGGAGACACTTGGATTCCCCTGAGGAATCCCCGAATACTGACACTAATTGTGATGAGGGAGAAGGTTCTCCAAGTCCCCCCCCCCTTGAGGATGTCTCATTTAGAGAGATTCTAGAACTTCTAAGACAGGAAGGAGGTTGGTCACCCAAGTTCCTTCTCCAGAGGAAGCAGTTTATCTTGAGGCTTTTGGTTCTGTCCTCTACTTCTTATGTGGTCTCCCAGCTGATGAGATGATTGACTCGATCTCCTCTCAGGCATGAAAGGAACCAAACACTGTTGAACCTGTCCCCAAGAAGCCTTACAAGTTTTTAATTGCATCCAAAGACCTACCCTATTTGTGCAAGGATCCCATGGTAGATTCTATGGTAGTGGTGGCAGTCACTAAGAAGGAGCTCACAGAAGAAAGCTTCTGTATCCATCCACTGAACAGAGAGTTGGATGGTTTGGACAGATTCAGGAAGAATGTCTATGCTTCATCTACCTTTTCAGTGAGACCTATTAATTATTTGTTGCACTTTACTCACTTGATGAGAGATTTTACAAAATAACTCTCCCATTTTCTCCCATGGAACTTAACTGTGAATCAGAGAAAATCCACTGATTCACAGCTGGTTACTCTACAGTTGCTATCTAATGCCTCAATGTGCCTTATCTCTAATGCCACAGAGGGTGCATCTAGAGCAGCTGGTGAGCATTTTCATAAGAAGACACACCTGGATGTGGTTATGTGATGTTGCAGATCATTTCAAGATGCCCTTTGTTAATGCCCCATATTATGAATCAACATTGTTTAGTCCAAAAGTGAAACAGACTTTCTGAAGGAGTGAGAAGAATGACAAATCTCTGCTACAGGGATCAAACAGAATGTGGTTTTGTTAATCTTAGGGCTTTGCATCTAACACTTTTGGAGAAAGAACTTCCTGAGGCAAAGGGGGAAAGTTTTATAATGGATATCACCCAACAGGGCAGAGGTGGTCTGCTATACCAAGGCTTCAGGGGTTCCTTTTCAAAAAAAGCTTTTCCACTATTCCTAAACATTGCTTGACTGTCGCACTCTGGAGGCAGTCAGGGGGCATTTATCTCTGCCTCCATCAACCTGGACATGCATTACTCAAGACAAATGGGTGCAGAGGATCATAACCAGAAGCTGTCTCAACTCTTTTCCTACCCTTCCTCCACACCCCAAAAGAATTCCTGATGTACCACCCTCACAAAGTGAAGAAGGCACTTCAGAAATAAGGGAGTTTCTAAGGAACTGTGTCATCCATGACATCCTGCCAGACTAAAGATAATCTGGAATTTCCTCAAGATTCTTTTTAGTGCCAAAGAAAAATGGGAACCTAAGACCAACTTTGGACCTAAGTCACTTAAACAAGTTTGTGAAGTGAACAAAATTCTGGATGGGCATGGTTTAGTTCATTATTTCGCTACTGAGGAAGAACGACTGGATGTGCTTGATAGATCTCCAGGATGTATACTACCACATAAAGACCAACAGATACTCAAGGAAGTACCTGCACTTCCAAGTGTGAGCCAGCCATTATCAATTTAGACCTCTGCCCTTTGGTCTTACCACAGCCCCCTGGGTGTTTGCCTGGTGCATGACAGTTGTGGCAGCTCATCTGCAACTGCAGGGTTTCTGGGTATTCCTGAACTTGGATGACTGGCTCATCACCACTCCTTCCAAGAATCTACTAGTTCAGGCCAGGGACTCCTTGCTCCATCTGTGTATACACATGGGGATTACAGTAAATATAGAAGAGTCCAAGCTACAAGCAGTCCAGTCTCTGGAATTCATTTTAGCACTATTGGCCACAAGACTTCAGACAGCAAAAACTCTCAAACAGGAATCACGTCCCTTGATCAACAACCCAAAAAAGTGTTATCTCACCAGAACCCATGAGTGAGACTAATTCTTTGTCTTCTAGGCTCCATGGCAGCCTCCATCACATTAGTGCCACTAATCAGATTCTTTATGTGGGTTCTTCACTGGACTCTGATACTTCAGTGGTGAATCAGAAGACAGCATATGTCTTCTCTAGTGATTCTAACAAAACATTTGCAGAACTCGCATGCAGTGGTGGCTACAGACTCTGCATGTTCTACTGGGACATTGTTTCATTCTTCCTTCCACCTAAACCACAGTTACCATGTATGCTTCTCAACTGGGGTGGGGGGCATTATTTGGGTAGAACAGTCCAAGTCACATGGTCCCAGCCAGAGGCCAGTCTTCACATCAATACATTAGAAATGAGAGCAGCCTGCTAGTGTTGCAGGAATTTGAGGACTCTCTCCCTTTGGAAGTGATATCTATTCAGACAGACAACATGGCAGTGGTCCGGTACATCAATAAACAGGGAGGAACCAGATCCTTCCCCTTGTGTCAAGAGGTCATGAGAGTGTGCCAATGAGTAACATCCTCTTGCTGCTTTTTAATAGCAATGCATATCCTGTGGACATACAGTATTCTTGCAGACAGACTGAGCAGATCCATCCTGATCTCTCACAAGTGGTGCGTCAATCCCTTAGTAAAAGAGCAGATTTTCAGCCAATGGAGCTGACCTTGTTGTGACATCTTTGCCTCTCCCCACAACACCAAATGCAGCAAGTTCTTTGCATTAATTCCCTGAGAGGAGGAGACACCTAGGGAAGCTCTGAAGCACCCTTGGCCACTGGGTTTCCCCTGTGGTTTTCCTCTGATGTCCCTAATTCCCATGTTTCTACAAAAAGCATCTGCAATGAGGGTCACACTCATTTTTGTTGCCCCTTATTTGCCTTGACAAGAGTGGTTTCACTTCTTTTGGCATCATCTTGTTCATCCTGCCTGGGTGCTAGGCTCAGACCCAGATCTTCTAACTCATCCTTTGGGGACACCTCACCTGAACATCCAGTCCCTAAAATTGATTGCAGAGTTTCTCCAATTCCGGCGATGGTTTAACAGTGCAGGTTTTCATCTTCAGTTGTCCACATTTTATCTTCCTCCCAAAAACCTTCAACTAGAAAGGTTTATAAGAACAAATGGAAAGCTTTTCAATTTGGGCTGTTGAAAAGAATATTGATCCTTTCTCAGCCCCTCTTCCAGCAATTGTGGATTTTCTCACACATCACTTCCAATGTGGAGCCAACTATTCCACAATCAAGGTATAGTTAGCCACCATATCTTCCTTTCATATTGGTGAAAAACATAAACCCATTGCATCTGTAAGATTATCCAAAGCTTTCCTACAAGGTACCATTTTACTACACTCTCCACTCAGAACAAGTCCGTCCATGGGATATTACCATTGCGCTGCAGGCTTTGACTTGGACCCCCTTTGAACCTGGTGCTAAGGCTGATCTAAAACTTTTATCAGGGAAAACTTTATTTCTGCTGGCTATCACCACTGCAAGGAGAATTTCTGAGCTATAAGCCCTATCTTCAAAACCTCACTACCTAATTTTTCACAAGGAGAGTGTCTTTAAGAATCGGCCCCACTTTTCTGCCTAAGGTGATTTCTAAATCATACCTAAACCACTCCATTAACCTTCCAGTGTTCTTCTGAAATTTTTAGAATAAAGGTGAACATACCTTGCATTTGCTTGATGTCCATCATGACAATTGCACTTTTATTTACCCAGGATAAAACTTTCCAAAAATCTAATCAGTTATTTGTGTCCTTTTCTTCAGAAAAAAATGGGAAAATCAGAGTCCAAAGTCACCCTTTCCTACTGGTTGTCACAGTGCATTTCCTTTGTTTATGAAGAAAGAGGACTGTTACAGAGATATAGATACAGATATATGTAAGGTCTTGGGTAGAATTCAGTTCAGTTCCTTATTTACTGTTGATATCTGTTTTCTCCATAGCTTGTCAGTTGTTTTCTTCATAGTAGCAGTTTTTTGGTCTACTGTTATGGCTGATTATGTGCAGGAGTTTAAAAAGTGCATGCCCTGAGGGCATAATATTCCTCTGCAGGACCCACACTCCATTCTGCTTTGGGCACTGTCCATCTTAATATTGAATGTGAAGCCTGTGCCTTGTTCAGCTACAGAACCATCCAAACCAGGGAAGGAAAAGCTAATTCTGAAAGATCTGTCACCTCCCCTCCTCTAGACTGAGTCTAGCCAGACTTCTTCATCCATTGCTTGTTCTTCCTCAGGTAAGAAGCAAGACAAGTCCAAATCTAAAGAAAAGGACAAAGACAAGGAAAAGTCAAAACAAAGATGAAGAAAAGAAGAATGAAAAGCCAAGAAAAATGTTCCAGCTGATACTCTAGATCTGGATCCTAAAATTTCTCAGAAGTCAGATCTAACTGTTCCTTGGGCCTGTTCTTCCTCTCCACAGCCATGTCCATAGCTGATGAGCCCGACTGCATTCTCTGGTATTCCCAGAGAGGGGGTATTCCAAACCATCTTCTGTGGCACTGTTGAGGTCTGCCCAGTCATCTAGGGGTCTTACAGAAATAGACATTGTTAGAGTGATGCAGAAGTTTTTGAAAATGCAGATTCAACTTTGGGTTCTTCTGGTGTTGCCCACCTTGAATGCACCAGGAAAGGTCCAACAATCCCTCCTTTGTTATCTCCAGTACCTGATCACCGTTTGGGTCTGGCCTACATGGGTTCAAGCTAACTGGGTGCATTTCTGCCAGGCACTTAGATGCTGGAAGAATACTTGATTGTCTTGCCTCAGATGTATTCAGATCAGATGGATCTCAGAGACAAAGTGTCAACATTGGGGTTCAGGTGAGGTGAGTCAACCTTGAGGTTTTCAGAGACATCTCCTCCTACTGGGACCTTGGCTCTTGACAGCTTGTATCTGAGGTTGGTCTCAAAGCCAAGGTTAAATGGGGCAAAGAAGTCTCCTCCATCTTTGGGTGGCAGTTCTGTTCCTTCAGCACTGAGACTGGCTTTGCCTATTGTAGCTTTCGAAAGGGTTTTGGCCGGACCAAAAGAGAAAGCATTATCTTCTTGATTAGATCCATCCCAACCTCAGCTGAATACTGCTTTACCCATAATTCATTCTAATTGACAGGGACAGTCAGTACCAAGAGGTCCAGAGGTCACTCAGTACATGAGTTTCAAGTCTGATTCGGACCCATCTGATGTTTCCTCTGGGACAGGTTCAAAGAACACAGATGTGCAAATAGAAGCACTTGGACTCCTCACTGGAGCTGATCACTGAAGATACAGACTTGGAGGAAGGTGAAGGTTCCTCCAGATCCCCTTAGAAGACGTCATCTTTGGTATTATCCTTGAATTGAAGAAATGACAAGGGGGGGTGGACCACTGATGATCCTTCACCTGATGAATCCATATTCCTCAAAGCCTTTGGTGCTGGCTCTTCTGTGTCTTGTGTGGTACCATCCACTGATTCTCTTATAGACCTTGTGGTTCTGTGGGCTTGAAAGGATCCTGACATAGGTTCATAGGTAGGTACTAGGCTGTCTGCCCGAGGGCATTTATAAGCCTAGCCAGAGTGTGTCAGCTTTTGCCACCCCATTGATTAATTAACTGAGCCTCTGTCAAGAAGAGCCAATGAAGTGATCCCAGGGGTGTATTTTCTGTTACCCATCCACTCGTCAAGGTTCCTCTTGAAGAGTGTTAATGAGGCACTCTGCCTAATGTAGTTAGGAATTTTGTTCCAAAGCATGGGGAGTCTCTGTGACAGGAATCTATCCCTCCAGCATGTTCTATTTATTGTTGTGGCGAGGTTTAGCTCACTAGAGCAAGTGGCTCGCAGTGACTTGGATTTCTTTAGGTGGAGCATGTCCATCAATTCTGAGTTGGACATGGCTTTGATAGTCAGACAGAGATCACCTCTGAGTAAGCGATATGCGACTGAGTACAGCTGGAGTTTTTCCAGTCGGGCTGCATAGGACATATGTTTGAGGCCAGTAATCCTCTTGGTGAGGTACTTTTGTGGTCTTTCCAGCTGTTGGAAGTGTCTTGTGAGGTACATCCCAAATGGGGCATTGTACTCTATGATGGGTCTGATGAGTGATGAGTAGAGGGGCACTATAACCTCTTTATTTCTAGATGCGAACCCTTTAGTAATTAGATGGGCTACATAGAAGGATTTCCTAACTACTTTGGCAATATGATTGTCAAAGGAGAAATTCATTTCTACCTGGGTCCCCAGATCTCTTATTACGTCTTCTGTATTAAGGGGGCTGCCACCTATGTGGTAGTTCATGGGTGTTTTGTTTTTTCCGAATGGGATGACTATGCATTTTTTGGCATTTAGCTTGAGACCATGCCTTTGACACCAGGTGTCCATCTCAGTATGGCCCTTTTGGAGAATGTCCGTGTCAGCCGGAGAGTCAATTATGGCTCCCAGTTTGCAGTCATCGGTGAACTTGGTTAGCCATAGTCCTCCTGTGTTTGCCTGTACTTCTGAGAATTATATGCCGAACAGTAGGGGTCCCAGGACTGAGCCTTGTGGGACACCACATGTGACTGGTTTAGTGTTGGACCTGGAGCCCGCATTCTTACCATGTGGGTTCTGTCTGTAGGCCAGTTGGCAACCCATTTCGTGACATAGGGGTTTATGTTCAGGCTGGTGAGTTTTTCTATAATTCCCGAGTGGGGAGTGGTGTCAAAAGCCTTGGTGAGGTCAAGGTAGGCTGTGTCAACTACCTTCCCCTCATCTATGGCCTTGGTGACTGTCTCAAAGAAGTCAACCAGGTTTGGTAGGCATGATCTACCCTTAACAAAACCAAACTGGGTCGGTTCAAGTGTTTGGAGGTTCCCAATATCTTTGTTAATGAGTTCCATGACGATGCGCTCCATAGCCTTGCAGACCAGGCTAGTCAGGCTTATGGTAGAACCAATTCCAAAAAATCCAGATAAGATTTATTTGCCCCCAAGGACAGGAAGCATTGGAGCAAAGGTCCACCTGTAGATGTCATGGTCATAGTGGCAGCCACAAAAAAGGAACTATCTGAAGAAAGTTCTTCTGTTCATCCCTTTAATAGGGAATCAAAGGCTTTGGACAGGACCAAGATATGAACATAAGCTTCAGTGACATTTACCCTCAGAGTACTGAACGATTTAGCTAATATGACATGTTTCCAGAGAACTCACCAAGTCTCTCTTAGGTAGCTTACCAGAGAAAACTGTGGACACCCAACTGCCTACCTTCCAGTCCATGTTGAACATGATCATGTATCTGCTCTCTAAAGAGCAGCCAAAGACACTGCTAGGATGTCAAGCACCAGCATTATAATGTGCCAGGATACCTGGATGCACCTTTGCCATTTTACAGAAGGCTTCAAGACATCCTTTGTTATTTCCTCCTTTAATGGTTTTGTGCTTTCTGGACCTAAAGTAAAAGATACAGTGACCTAGAGTGAGTAGGATGGCAAAACCCTCTCTGCCATGGGAATCTGTTTCTCCCTCCCCCCAACAACCTTTTTTAGAAATCAGAGGGATGGCAAGAAAATGTGGTTATAACCATGACATTCCTGTAGACAGACCTCCCTGCAGCACAGTAGGAGGTAATTCCAATGGACGTTACTCCTGAGGCAGATGTGACCCACATAATCAGAGTATCTGCTTCACTGAGGAACCCTACCAGTGTTTCTGAAACGTTGCCTAACTGCTGCACTCTGGAGGCAGTTGGGGGCACCTATCACTAGATCCACACATTTGGCAAAACATCTCAACAGATTCCTGGGTATTAAGGATATCAACGAGAGGCTACTCCATTTCCTTTTTTTTGCCCTCCAAAGAAAAAGAGAAAGATTGCCAATGTGCAACAGAGTCAGTGGGAATATGCAGCAGCAGAGGTTATCAAGCTGCTGGAAAAAACAGGCAGTCATCCACCAGGTCTCCCCAAGACCAGTTAGAATATGGAGTAATTTTAGTGCCCAGAAGACAGGAGACCTCAGGCCAGTTTTGGACCTGAGTTATCTCTATCAGTTTGTAAACCAGATAAAATTTTGGATAGTTACACTTTAGTTCATACTGCTTCTTCTGAGGAAGGATGATTGGCTGTGCCTCTGGCTCTCCAGGATGTCTATTATCATGTAACGATAGAGCCACAATCCAAGAGGTTTCTCCATTTCCAGCTGGGAGCCAGTCACTATCAATTCAGAGCACTGTCCTTCATTCTCACCACAGCCCCAGTGTGTTTACAAAGATCATGGCAGTAGTAGCAGTACATCTCTATCTACTAAGTTTTCTCATACTTAGATAATTGGCTTCTCACTGTTATGTCCAGGGATCTGCTGGTACAACATCAGGATTTTTTGCTCCAATTGTAATGGAATCTGGGTATAAGAGTGAATCACACCAAGAGCCGGTTGATTCTAACACATCAGATTTCATCAGTTGACAACTGAAAACTTCTCTACAAATAGCTAAGTTAACAGATTACAGGGTGCTTTCCCTCCATCTAGTTGCCACTCAGCTCATCCAACATCCTTCTCTTCAAGCAAGACTAGTACTTTATCTATTATGCTTTGTCTATTATTTGACTCTCCTCCAAAAAAAGGAAGCTGATCTGGTGGTCCCATGCCATAAACAAACTGTACAACAAAAGGAAGAAACTGTTACAAACAGAGAAAAATCCCAGGATGCAAAAAACTCCCTTACCAGCCTCAGTAAGAAGCTGAAATCCCTCATAAAATACTCTAAAGCTAGTTATGAAAATAAAATTGCCAAAGATTCCAAAGACAACCACAAGGCATTCTATAACAATGTCAAGAATCTAAATGGCAATGCTCAGATCTGCTCTGAGCTACAACAGAATGGCATTAAATATACTGATCCCAAGGATATTGCCAATATCCTGGCAGATCAATTCAGTGCCAACTTCACCCCCCTCTCACCCCCTAAACGGCTCATCTCAATACCGGAAGATTGCCAAATTCCAGTAATAACTGCCACACATGTTAAAAAATGCACTCTCCAAAGCTAAGAATACAGCATCCATGAGACCAGATGACATCCTGGGCTGTTTACTACGTGAACTACAAAATGAACTGGCACCTCACCTAAGTGTCATGTTAAATCATAGCCTCACCTCAGGCTTCATACCCACTGAGTGGCGCACAGCTACAGTTATTCCACTCCACAAGGGTGGATCCACTTTGGATCCTGGGAACTACCGCCCCATCAGTCTGATGAGCCTGATCTGCAAGGCCATGGAACGTATTATCATGGAACTTATAAACAAAGACATTGCCAACCTTCAAACACTGGACCCCACTCAGTTTGGGTTCGTGAAGGGCCAATCTTGTCTCCTGAACCTGATTGACTTCTTCGGATCAGTCTCCAGAGCTGTGGATGAGGGTAGGGCAGTCCATACAGCCTATCTGGACCTCGCCAAGGCCTTTGACACCATCCCCCACTCTGGAATCATAGATAGACTTACTAAGCCGGGCATTAATCCCTAGATCACTCAATGGGTTGCCAACTGGCTTACTGACAGAACCCACACTGTAACAGTAGCAGACTCCAAATCCAGCTCCAGACAAGTGACAAGTGGAGTACCTCCGGGTTCAGTCCTGGGACCGCTCTTGTTTGGCATCTACTTCTCTGAGGTACAGGCCAACACTAAGGGACTCTGGCTAACAAAGTTCGCAGATGACTGCAAACTGGGAGCCATTATTGAATCTCCAAATTATGTGGATACTCTACAAAAAGGCCTTACAGAAACAGATGCTTAGTGCCAGAGCCATGGGCTCAAGCTCAATGCTAAGAAATGTATAGTTGTCCCCTTTGGGAAAAACATGTACCTGTGAATTACCACATAGGTGGCAGTACACTAAACAGCAAAAGTGTGATAAGAGACTTAGGGACACAGGTGGACAGTGGTCTCACCGTCGATAGTGACATCGCCACAACAGTCAGGAAATCTTTCTATGTGCACACCTCATCACTAAGGGCTTTTCATCCAGAAAAAAAGGAGGTCATTGTCCCACTGTACTCATCCTTCATTAGACCTATTATAGAATACAACACCCTGTTTGGTATATACCTCTCAAGACATCTGCAACAACTGGAAAGACCGCAGAAATACCTCACTAAAAGAATCACAGGCCTAAAGCAGATACCCTATGCTGACCGCCTTAAAAAAACTCCAGCTGTACTCTGTCGCATATCGTCTACTCAGAGGTGATCTCTGCTTAACATACAAGGCCATGTCAAACCCAGAGCTGTTGGACATGCTACACTTAAAGAAATCCTAATCCCTCAGAGCCACAAGCTCCAGGGATCTAAAACTTGTCATCACAATAAACAAAACATGCTGGAGGGATAGGTTTCTGACCCAGAGACTCCCCAGACTCTGGAATAGACTGCCCATACATGTCAAGCAGAGTGCCTCTTTGGCCCTCTTCAAAAGGAACCTTGACGATTAGATGGGAGAAAGGAAATTCACCCCAGGGATCATGTGAGTCACCCTACTTGACGGGGGTCCAGAGAAGTAAATAGCGTGGGAAGAAATAGCCAGGGAATTGTTATGGCTAGGCTTGTATAGGCCCTAGGGCCGATAGCCTAGTACAAACCTATAAACCTATGAACCTATTAGGTTTAATGACAGTCTCTCTTACAATCCTTGCCAGATTCCACATGAGAGTTCTTCAGTGGACACTTTCCATTCAGTAATCTCAGAATGTTGACCCTCTCCAGTCCAGGATTCATATCACACAGGTATGTAAGAATCACAGCAGTTGGTGGATTACTTCTGTCTCAGTAACACAACTCTACCTCTTTTGCCAGGCACAGCCATGAACCACAGTAACCCTGAATGCCTCTCCTCTCAAGTGGAGAAGCATTTTGATGGGAGGATGGTCCAAGGTCTGTGGTCACATCTAGAGGCCAAACTTCACATCGATGTCTTAGAGATGAGGGTGGTCCTCCTAGTGTTGCAGGCTTTTCAGGACTTCCTCCCCAAGAGTGTGATTTCTGTCCAGACAGACAACATGGCAGTAGTCTAGTATATTAAAAATGGAGGGGGTCCAGATTATATAGTCTTTGCTGAAAATGTGGTAATGGATGATGCCTTCACATCATTTTCTGTTATCAGTGCATATCCTATGGACATACAGTGTACTAGTGGACAAACTGAGCAGGTCTGTTCTTATGCCTCAGGAGTGGTCCCTCAAACAAACAGTGGCAACTCAGATCTTCAGTCACTGGGACCAACCTTGCTGGGACTTTTTGCATCCTACCTAAACAGCATGTGCAGCAGTTACTTTGCCTTGATCCCTCCCCAAGGACAATTACTGAGGGATGCTGTAATCCACAGTTGGTCCCCAGGACTTCTCTACGCCTTTCCTCCAATACCCCTGACAACCAAATTTATTCAGAAAGCCAGAAGGTGCAAGACCAAAGTGATCCTCATTGCTCCTTTTTGGCCAGGGCAAGTTTGGTTCTAATTCCTGTGACCTCATCTAGTACATCCTCCCTGGTTGTTGGATCTCAATGCAAATCTTCTAAGTTACCTATCCAGAATGCCTCTTCTAGAACAAAGTCCATGAATTTGACTGCTTGGTTCCTCCAGTTCTAACTGTAGCCACATATGCCAAGCTTTCTGCTTAAGTGGTACACATTATCTCAGCTTCTCAAAAACAATCTGCCAAGAAGATTTACCAAAGTAAATGGAAAAGGTTTTCCATTTGGGCCTTATCAAAATATTTGGACCCTTTTACACATTATCTCAGCTTCTCAAAAACAATCTGCCAAGAAAATTTACCAAAGTAAAGGAAAAGGTTTTCCATTTGGGCCTCGTCAAAATATTTAGACCCTTTTTTGCACCTCTTCCCTCTGTTTTAGAGTTTTTGTCAAAACTTTTTCACAGCAGATCTAGTTTTTCTACAGTGAAAGTACAAATGGGTAGTACTTCCCATTTTCACACTGGACAAGAGGATACTTACATAGCATCTCTGAAAATTTCCAGAGCCTTTCTCAAAGGAACCTTCATGCTAACACCCCCAATTAGGGACCCTGCTCCCTCCTGAAATATCACAATTTTGCTACAGACCTTTACTCACCCCCCCCTTTTTTGAACCAGCAGCTTCTGTAGACTTAGATTATTTTTCTTGGATGGCAATTTTTCTAGCTACAGTCACTTCAGTAAGACAAATTTCTGAGCTTCAAGCCCTTTCATGTACATGTCCCTATTTAGTTTTCCACAAAGACAGAGTGACACTAAAAGCTATCATGTAATTTCTCCCGAAGGTGACATTCAAAGCAAAACTGAAATATATCTATTGACCTACCACTACTCTTCCCAAGATAGTCAATCAAAGGAGAGTGTATACTGCACATGGCAGATATTCATCATCAAATCAGGTTCTGTCTTTATAGAACAAAAGACTTTAGAAAGTCAGATCAAATATTTCAAGCTTTTTCCAGGGCAAAACTGGGTAAAGGCATCTCCAAAATTATCCTTTCAAGATGGTTGTCAGAGAGTATTTACTTTGCCTCTGCTAAAAGAGGTTGATCTTTATGTACAAAACCCAAAGATTATTCTACAAGGATGGTAGCTACCTCAACAGCCTTCATGAATACAATACTAATTGATGATTTTTGTGCAGCAGAAGCAACTTGGTCTATGGTTCACACTTATGTGTCCCATTAAAAATTGGATGTACACTCTAGATCACATTCTTTCTTTAGTTCCACCATCCTTAGAAATGCCCATCCTTGATACCACCCAGGTATTTGGCAGCTTGGGAATCTGTTACAAAGGCTGAATTAGATGGAAATACACAACACTGGATAAGAAAGTTTTATATGTACCATAATGATACGTCCGTGTTGTCTTATTTTCATTTGGTTAAACACCCCTCCCTCCTGCCCCTTCCAGTATTCTCATTGACAGCTCTTTGTGACCAAGTAGATCTCACCTGAGACACTGGGCCAGATTCAGGAAGGCTTACACGGAGTTCAAGAGTAGTGTAAGCCTCCGTGTAAGCCTCCCGATTCAGGAACAGCCCAAATCTCCGTGTAAGAGACAGCTAACACGTCTCTTACACGGACTGGTCAAAGTGCTCAATACCTCATTTGCAGCTTAAAGATATGCAAATGAGGTATTTGAGCGATCCATTTAAGGAAACCAGTCCGTGTAACGTGTTAACTTCTGCAGAAATGTACTCAGCTGACTGACAACTGAGTACATTTCTGCAAAATTAAAACGGAGCTATGTCAGCTCCAAATAAAGTGCATATGCTTAAGCATGCCAATGGCCAAATATGTGGCCATTGGCATGAAAAAGTGTTGCAAAAATAAGTTATATAACTTTTTTTTTTTTTCACGGGATTTCTGGGTTTAACTGCAGCGCACACCATAAGCGGGTGCGCTACCTAAAACTGAAAACCGAAGCTTATAAGCCCACAATTGTGGGATTTATGTATTACATGTAATGTCAATGGAGGGACTTGCAGACCAAAAACAATATGGCCTCCGTTTAGTGGTTGTCAAGGGGGGAAGCTGTAAGACATGTAACTAGTCATTACTAGGCAATCCTATGTAAATGAGGGTTACAATACTGAATCACACTGCCACATAGGTAATGAGCACTTTCTGAGTAGTGTAAGAGTTAGAGAAGGGGGAGGAACAGAGTAAGAGGTAGGCGACATCACAGGGGAAGGATAGCAATAAATGTACCAGATTGGAGGGCAATGTAAGGTAAGAGATGACAGACATCAGGGAGGGGAGGTGTGTCCCAAAAGAACACTAGGAAAGTCAAGAAATTGAGGGTCGCTATCCCTACACTCAAAGTTTCTTGAAATCGTGCATCTTGTGGCGGTGCATGTGCGCAGCGTGTAAGGTTCAACATGTGGGGCGTGTTGCAAACCGTTTACGGTTTGCGCGTGCGCTGCGTGTGTAAGGCAGTGTCTTGTGGCGTTTTAGCATGAATCAGCCTAGTTCACACCGTGTAAGGATGTGTGTGCGTGTAACACCGTGTAGGGATATGCGCGTTTAAGTGACTGTGAGCGTGTTTAAGCTGGTGTGCACATTGCTCCTCCTCAGGAAACAGAGAGGAAACAGGAAACAACTAAAATACAGGGAAACTGCCAGAAGATCCTGCTGGAGTTAATTGGTGGAAACGTAGAAGCAGGCAATTACACAAGCAGACTAGAAGCCCAACCCAGCACTTAAAAGACTACAAAGAGCAGTGCAGGCTGTTTCAGATACTGCCACTGCACTAAACTAAGCTCAGAAAGAAAAAAAAAAAAAAAAACTGAACTCAGAGCAGAAATGCTAGGGGCTGCTATTATAATCAGGCAGGCAGGGGGCGGGGGCTGGTGGTGTGAATGATGCTGACCACCGACCGACAACAGAGGAGGAGAAGGAGAAGAGTATACAGGCCCAGGGTCACCTACCATGGGTTACATGAGCTGGAGATAGTAGAGCACTACAGAGTGGACAGAGACCTTCTGCAGCAGATTGTTGAGCTGTGCAGGCCACATCTCACACACAGAACCAACAGAGGGGAACCCATCCCAGTGGAAACCAAGGTATGTGTTGGCCTAAGAATACTAGCAACAGGTACCTTCCAGAGACCAACTGGTGATATGATGGGGATATCACAGACATCAGCCTCCAGAGTACTGCACCAGTTCCTGGATGTCATGTCAGCACATGTCGGTGATCATATATATGTCCCTAATGACCGTGAGGTTGTGGCCAGCAATATGCATCTCTTCCAGCAAATAGCGGGTTACCCTGAGGTGCTGGGTGCAATAGACTGCACGCACATACGCATCAAAGCACCAGCCGGTGAGCAGGGTAGAGCCTACATTAACCGCAAGGGATACCCCTCCATCAACTGCCAGGTCGTGTGTGATGCCCAGGGCATAATAATGAATGTGTGTGCTGGCTGCCCTGGGAGCTACCATGATTCCCATATCTGGCATCTGACGCAGCTGTACCAATCATTTGCCAATGGGGACTTCCCACACGGACACCTAGTGGGGGATGCAGGTTATGCACTTGAGCCGTGGCTGATGACACCCATCAGAAATGCACACACACCTGAACAGGAACGCCATAATGAGGCACACGCACAAACACGTAATGTCATAGAGCGTGTGTTTGGGCTGCTCAAGTCACGGTTCTGGTGGAGCCTTGCAGTACACACCAACTACATGTACCCAAATGATCATGATATGTGCTATGCTACATAATATGATCCTGCAGAAACAGCTGCAGCAGGACCAGCACAGGGCTGGGCCAAACATCCCCCCACCATTGCCAAGGCCACCACAGGCAGGAGGTGACTCGGAGGAGGAACAACCTGACCTTGTCCCAGTAGGCAGAAGGAGGCATGCCCAGTATGCCCTGGCCTTGGCAAAGAGGCAACGCATAGCACATACACTTGGTCAGTAGGAACACTGGGACTGATACCGCTCTGACTCACTCATACAGTAACAGGGATGCCTAACATGACACAACCTGCTTCCAAACATGTACAGGGAGTGTAGTATGTGCATCTGACAGAGGCGGCCCTGAAGCACCACCTGAGGCATGAATGCCATGTGTTAAGTAATGTAATATCATGTACCATATGCACACCTGAGGACCCCAACTAACATCCACCCTCAACAATCATAAACCACAAAAACACAAACCCACCTCATGGGTACCACAAGGGATAGGAACCTAGATGTAATGCTACCCAATGCCAGAAGTATAAACATCAAGATGCATGCAGTGTAAACACACACAGTATAGAGAATGTAGATATCAGTGCTGTAATAGAAAACAGGTTCAAAGCCCACATCAGCACCCTGACACTACCAGGTCACACCTCATACAGTGATGTACATGTGCAAAAACATGGAACCAGATAAAATGAGGGTGACTAGCAATAAATGGCATGGATAACCACACACCCATGTTTGTACCACAACAAGAAGCAACATGGAATAGCCATGGTCAAAACCAATGGCTAAAACTGACTACTACTATATAGCTTGCTGCAGACCACTGTCCTAATAGCAGGAACTGCCCCAGGCCTATGTTCATAGGTTCATAGGTTCATACTAGGCTATCTGCCCTAGGGCATTTATAAGCCTAGCCCAGAGTTTTGTGGCTTCTGCCACCCCTTCAATTTGATGGATAATATGCCCATTAATTTGCTGTGCCTCTGTCAAGCAGTGATACTGAGGTTATCCCGGGGTATACCTGCAATCTCCAATCCATTGGTCAAGATCTCACTTGAACAAAGCCAGTGAGGTGCTCAGCCTCACATGTACCAGGATGTTGTTCCACAGCATAGGGACTCTCTGGGTGATGAATCTGTCCCTCAGCACATCCTATTAATATCTGTGTTGAGGTTTAAGTCTCCTGCCCTTGTGGTCCTGATGGATGTAGAGGTCTTGAGGTGAAGCATGTTCATTAATTCTGGGATGGACATAGCCTTGTATGTCAGGCACAGGTCACCTCTGAGCAGACGGTGGCGACTGAATACAGCAGGAATTCCTTCAGTTGGGCAGCATAACAAATATGTTTGAGACCCTTTCACCTCCTGTTGAGGAATTTGTGGGCCCATCCAATTGCCGCAGGTGTTGGGTCAGATACATTCTGAATGGGGCATTGTATGCAATCATTGGTCTGATGAGTGATGAGTACAGGGGAACAATGACCTCCCCTGATCTAGATGTGAATCCCTGCATGATGAGGTGGCCAATGTAGAAGGTCTTCCAAACTACCCTGGCAATGTGAGTGTCAAACAAAAGGTTACTGTCAACCTGAGTGCCCAGGTCCCTGATAACCTCCTCTGTGCTTAGAGGATTGCCACCTAGATGGGAACTAGTGGTAACTTTGTTCTTCCTGAAGGGTATGGCTATGCATTGTTTAGTGTTTAATGTAAGGCCATGGCTCTGGCACCAGTTATCTGTGTCTATGAGACCCTTCTGAAGGATGTCTGTGTCAGATGGGTTTCCAACTATGCTTCCCAGTTTGCAGTCATCTTCAAACTTTGTCAGCCATAATCCTCCTGTGTTTGCTCGTACTTCTGAAAAGTAGATGCTGAACAAATGTGGGCCCAGGACTGAGCCCTGTGGGACACCACTTGTGACAGCTCTGGAGTGTGACATGGCACCAGTAACTTTGACCCTGTGTGTGCTGTCACTTAGCCAGTTTGCAACCCATGCTGTGATGTATGGGTTCACAATTAAGCTGGTGATGTTTTCAATGATACCTGAGTGGGGATTGTGTCGAAAGCCTTTTCCAGGTCAAGGTAGGCTGTGTGGACTGCCTTGCCCACGTCAATGGCCTGGGTGACTGTCTTGAAAAAGTCAACCAAGTTTAAAAGGCATGATCTGCCCTTGACAAAGCCAAAGTGGATTGGATCCAATGTCTGTAGGTCCCCTATGTCTTCATTTATAATTCCCATTATGATCCTCTCCATAGCTTAGCAGAACAGGCTTGTCAAGCTGATGGGATGGTAGTATCCGGGATTGGTGGAGGCACCTCCTTTGTGAAGTGGGTCCACCATTGCCGTACGCCACTCCTTGGGCACATATCCTGGGGTGAGGCTAAGATTAAACAGCTGCCCTAACTGCGGGTGTAATTACTCATTGAGTTCATGGAGCACACAACTGGGGACACCATCTGGTCCCATGGATAAAGTGTTTTCCGCCTTGGATAGAGCAGTTCCCACCCCAGCATTGGAGATGTTTGGGGGGGCTACAATCCTCTGGTGTAGATACTCCTCCAGTTGGGGGGGGGAGAAATCTGCACTGAACCTGACAGCCAGTATGTTGGCAATGTCTGTAGGTGCAGTGATATCTACATCATTCCGAACTAATTCTGAGCATATCTGGGAGTTCCTCCCAGGTTTCAAACATAGGTAAAAAGGCCTCATGATTGTCCCTTGAGTCCTGAGTGGGTTTACTCGCAAAACTTGCCTCGGATGATTGTATGGGGAACCCAGTGTCTTACTCACAATGAGCAGGGGTGTCTTCCCTCCTCACGGTTTACGCTCTATCTCGTAGTAGCTCCTTCCTTGTGTTGTAGAGCTTGTTTATGGCTAGGGTCCACCAGACTGGATGCTTGCCTGTGGTACAAAGAGTCTTTGTTTTGTCTGGGATTGCCTGATCCATGCAGTCCTGGAGGTGCTGGTAGAAGGCATTTGTAAGTGATACAGCGGCTTGGGTAATGGTGTCCGCTGGCTTGGGGGCCTTGAAAGAGACCACGCCAGTCCTTAGAAATGTGAAGTCGGCATTTGAGAAGGTCTTCACTGTTTGTTTTTCTATCTGGGGTGTGTGTGGGATGTGGACTCCCACCGAGAGTAGTCCATGATCTGATCTCACCAATGATGGGTATACTTCTGGTGTTGAACAGTGTGACCCCATGTTCGTGATGATGAGTTCTAGTATGTTGTCTCCACTTGTGGGGATGGTGACCAGTTGTTCCATGGCATTTGAGTGTATGAACTCTTGGAACCTTTGTGTTACAGTGTTGTGGCTTGCTTAGTGATCCCAGTCTATATGTGGATAGTTGGAATCACCCAGTAGGATGGTGTTTGGAGATACATTTATCCCCTGCAGTGTTTGCAGGATAGCTGTGTGAGGTACCTGAGTTTGAGAGGGTGGCATGTAACATGCTACAAACTGCAGAGCAGTCTTGCCTACGGTCACTGGCACCTGGATGGTCTCCGATGCATCGTGTGTTGCCACCAACCATGAGGTGAGGGTGTCCTTGATGAATATGGACACCCACCATCCTTCTTGGTGTTGTCCGGATTCTGGTGCCGGAACACATGATATGAGGTAACACCTGATAGTGCCGGGGTGCTGTTAGAAGCTGTGAACCAGGTTTCAGGCACAGCACAGACATCAATGTGCTACAGACTGAGAAGGGAATACAGTGTGTGCAGCTTGAGGTTGAGACCTCTGGTATTGAGCAGCATTACCCTTAGTGTCTTTCCTTTACTGTGTTCTAGGGTGGTAGGTGTAGAATCTGAATCTTGCATAAAAAAGGCACAATGGGGGTGGCAAGAGCATCATCCGAAATCCGGAAGCCCAAGGGTGACAGGTGCAAGCCGTCCCTTGCAAATCACCGTGGCCTGTCCAGCATGTCATCCCAGGCAGACAGACATTGGACCCCCTTTGAATGACACCATAGTTTAAGCAAAATATTACAGCTGATCATCTTGTCTCTGTTTATGTGGCATCATACTTGGTGAAGGTAGGATACTGCTGAAGGTCAGGGTCACCACCTGCCTGGCCTACATAATCAGAGGGATCCTCTATGTCTCTTTCCATGTAGTCCATGGAGGTACATCTCAGGTCGTTCACACCAGCATGGATAATGACTGGGTCAGACTTGTACTTGCAGTTGAGTGACCTGAGTGCTTGCATTATGTGGTGGATTCCAGTGCCCGATAGGCAGCTTACTGTGACCTCCTCCGTACCCGATCTGGTGAGCGGGACGTCAGTGTGTCTGACTATGGAGTCACCTATGACAAGTGTGTCTGGCATTGTGTTTGGCCTTAAGGGCTGTGACTGTTTGGCACACCGACTCTGTGGTCAATGTGTTGCATGTGCTGTGCCCTGTGGAGGTAGTTGTGTGAGTGTCTGCTGCGGTGGCCACTGCCGGTTTGGTAGAATTCTGATCAGAGCCTCCGAGTATGTCTCTGTGTGTCTATGTGTATGATCTTAAGTTGTGATAGTGCCATGTGAGACTGGATTTGTGATGTGTGTGGTTACCTTCACCTTCTCTCTGGTCTTGCTAGTCCTATGTTGAGAGAGCTCAGCCTCCACTTTGGCTATATAGTTGCATCTCTCACATGTATGTGTGTTTTATGGGAGAAGGAGAGGGTTGTCAGTGTACATGAGGCAAGTGTAACATTGTCTCAATATTCCCAGGTTCACCAGCTGAGCAGGAGAGGACACTAGCAACTGATCCCTAGACATGCTAGAAGGAATAGACAAAACGATGTTGGAATACAGGGAGATATCAAGCCCCCCAAACCACATCATAGTGTTTGATTGACAATACCTACACATACACCGGTGTTTCATAGTGTCATAGTCTACTACTAGGCTATCTGCCCTAGTGCATGTATAAGCCTAGCCATAGTGATGTGGATATTGCCACCCCTTATAGTGGTAATAAGTGTACAGAACAGATTCTGAATATTGTGCCTCTGACTTAGTAGTGACACATTATGACCCCCTTATGTAACTGAATAACATGACTGTGCCTCTGTCTAGTCTGTGCCTCCGTCTCATATGCAGTTGTCCAGATATCTCCTGAAGAGAGTCAGTGAGGGACTCTGTCAAACATGAACTGGGATACTCTGCTAGAGTGTGAGATGCCTCTGAGTTATGACTCTGTCCCTCCAGCATGTCCTATACATGTATGTGCTGAGGTTCAAATCCTCAGCTCTCATGGCTCTGGTGGATTTGGATTGCTTGCAGTGGAGCATGTCCACCAAATCCTGATTGGACATGGTCTTTTATGTCAGGCATAGGTCACCTGTAAGTATGCGGTATGACACTGAACAAAGCTGGATTTCCTCTATTCTGGAAGCATATGACATGTGTTGAAGAACCCTGATCTTCATGGTAGGTACTTTTGGGGTGTCTCCAGCTGTTGCAATTGCTGGGCGAGGTACATACCATATGGGGCTTTGTATTCAATCATGGGCCTGATAAGGGAGAAGGATAGTGGAACAATGACCTTCTATGATCTTGATGGAAAACCCTCCATGATAAGGTGGGCAAGATAGAAAGTCTTCCTAACCACCTTGGCAACAGGGGTGTCAAAAGAGATGTCACTATCTACATGTGTCCCCAGGTGTCTGATTTGTTGTCTGTGCTCAGTGGGTTGCTGTCTATGTATTGATCTGTGGGTACTTTGTTCCCCAAAGGGATGAATACACATCAGTTGCATTCAGTTTCAGGCCATGCGTCTGGCACCAGCTATCCGCCTTTGTGACGGCATTCTGTAGTATGTGTGTGCTGGCTGATGTATTCACTATGGTGCCTAGGTTGCAGTCATCTGCAAACTGTGTCAGCCACAACCCCTATGTTTGCTTTCACATCTGAAAAGTAAATACCAATTAAGAGGGTCCCAGGACACATCCTTGTGGGACACCACCTGTGACTGGCTTCGAATCTGACAAGGCACCTGCAATGTTGACTTTATGGGTTCTGTTTCTTAGCCATTTTGCAACCTATCCTGCGACATATGCTGTTATATGTCAGCTGTTGAGCTTGGCTATGATGCCTGAGTGTGGTATTGTGTCACAGGCCTTAGCCAAGTGCAGGTAGGCTGTGTGGACTGCGTAGCCCTCATCGATGGCCCTACTGACAGTTTCATAGTAGTCAACTAGGTGCAAAAGGCAGGATCTGCCCTGTACAAAGCTGAACTAGGTGGGAACAAGGGTCCGTAGGTCAGTAATGTGTCTGTGTAAGAGCTCCATAATGACTCTTCCCATATCTTAGCAGACAAGGCTGGTTAAGCTTGTGTGGTGGTAGTTGCCATGGTCTGTGGAGGCATCTCCTTTGTGGAGTGGGACCACTGTTGCCGTATGCCAGTGTTCAGGTACATATCCTGTAGCAAGACTAAGGTTAAATAGCAGTTGTATATACGGGTCCAGCCCCTTCTGGAGTTCACATTTGGACCAAGTGTGTGAGCATGCCCAGTTCAGCCTTCCCATGGCATGTTGTGTGAAAGATGTCTCATTTATCTAAGTGTGTGAGCATGCCCAGTGTGGGCTTTACATATGTTGAACTCTGCAGCCCATCACATTTGTGGATGAGCGTGACCTTCAACAAATACCTCCAGTTTATGGTTGTGTGTTCTGTGCCATGTTGTGTAGTTACTGTCCAAATGCTTTTTGTGTGAACAAAACAGGGAGTATACTGTGCCTGCAGGTTTTGCATGGGATACTTTGCACACAATTGTCAACATCCGTTCATACTGACCTAACACTATAGCACTGTATAGTGTAGTGTTTCAGTACTTTCACTGTGGTGGTCAGTATCCTGGGCTTTAGTCCTATCACCGCTTTACATTTCCATAGTGTGCACAACAGCCTGGTTATGGTCCAGTTGTGCACATCTGCACAAAGGCGGTGCCTCTACAGACCCTGGTAATTACTGCCCCATAAGCTTAACAAGTCTAGTCTGCAAAGCTATGGAGAGGATAATAATTGAGCTCATAAACAAAGATATGGGGGACATGCAGACATTGTACCCATCCCATTTTGGCTTGGTCAAGGGCAGATCATGCCTTTTGTACTGGGTTGACATCTTCAAAACGGTCACTTAGGCCATTGTTAGGGAAAGGCAGTCCATACAGCCTACCTTGGCCTTGCAAACACTTTCAACACAATACCCCACTCAGGTATTGTGGAAAACCCTAACAACTGAAATGTAAGCCCATATGTCACAAGATGGGTTGCAAACTGGCTTAAGGACGGGACCCACAGGGTTAGAGTTGCTGGCACTATGTTAGACTCCAGGCTGGTCACAGGTGGTGTCACACAGGGCTCAGTCCTTGGACCCCATTGCCAATATCTGTCAGGTCACTGGAATATATGTTGTTGTGTACCAACTCTGAGCATATCTGAGGGTTCACAACCAGGTGTCTGACATAACTGAAGAAAGCAGTGTGGTTACCTTCATTGTCTTTGGTGATTTATGTCCCCAGGTTGACCTTGCATGTCTTTATGAGATAATGTAGCTTTCTACTAGTGCTGATCACAGCTGTCTTCCCTTTTGGAGATGTAGCTCTGTCTTGCATTAGTAACCCTCATCTGTCATACAGTTTGTTTATGGCTGGGGTCCACCAGACAGGACACTTTCCCTTTGTGGAGAGGGTCCTGTTTTTATTTGTGATTGCATGGTCCATGCTGTCTGACATCTAGCTAAGGGAGGTCATTGTGGTTCTGCAGTTATCTTTCATCGGCATTAGAAATGACCACAACAGCCCCTGTGGGGTGTACCTCATGCAGACACATCCAGCACCTGTAAAGTCCACAACAGTACCTCACCAGGAGTATGACAGAGCTGGAACACATGCAATGTGTAGCCTGATTAAACAGAGTGCAGCTCCACACACTGCCATGCTGTCCACCCAGATGCAAGCTGTGCCTGATGTAGAAAGCCATGTCCAAGCTGGAATCAATGCACATGCTGCACCTTGTACAATCTGAATGGCATGGAGCTATGCACATGAGGGACCTGAACCCCAGCACTGACATATTCAGGACAGGCTGTACTGCATTATCCAAAACACAGAAGCCCCCCCCACGCATGAGTAAACTACCAGTACAGGTTGTCCGTAGAGACACTCGTTGAGCCCCCTCAACAGGAATCCTAATGAGTGGATGGGAGATGGGAGGTTTACCCTGGGTATCAATGTTATGTCACAGGTAGACAGAGGCACAGTATACTAAACAAGACATATGTCATGGCAAACTACACTTACAATGTGCTGATGGACAAACACACTCTCCGACTAGCATTAGAAATGGCCTAGGGCACATCGGTAGTGTTTGCCAATGTACACCCATGTTGTGGAATACACAACTGATGTTGGATGAGGCTGTTGTAAGTAGTTCACATCTGAACATAATGCAACATGGTCAGATAGGTTCATAGGTACATAGGTTTATACTAGGCTATCTTCCCTAAGGCAGGTATAAGCCTAGCACAGAGTTCATTGGCATACACCACCCCTTATATGGAAACAGTACTGTGCCCATTATTATGTCATGCCTGTCTCCAGCAGTGACACAGTGACGATCCCCGGGTTAAAAGTATGACCTTCCATCCACAGGTCAAGATACCTCTTGAACACAGCCAGCAAGGTGCTCTGCCTCACATGGACCGGGATTGTATTCCACAGCATAGGGAGTCTCCAGGTGATAACTCCATCCCTCCAACATGTCCAACGTACATCCCTGCTAAGGTGTACGTCACCTGCACTAGTGGTTCAGGTGGATCTGCCGATTCTGAGGTGGAGCATGTCCATTAATCCCTGTTTGGACATGGCCTTGCATGTCAGGCACATGTCACCTCTAAGCAGACGGTATGTGAGTGAATAGAGTGGGAGTGTCTTCAATTTGGCAGCATATTTAGGTGGGGGACATTCAGGGTGTCTCCAATTGCTGCAGATGTTGGGTGACATACAGCCAGAATAGGGCATTCTACTCGATCACCGGTCTGATAAGTGAAGAGTACAGGGGAACAATGACCCACTAGATCTGGATGTGAATCCCATCCTGATCAGGTGGGCAATGTAGAAGGTCTTTCTAGCCACCTTAGCAACGTGAGTCTCAGAAGAACGGCGACTGTCAACCTGGGTCCCCAGGTCCATGATAACCTCCTCTGTGCTTAGAGGATTGCCACCTATATGGTAGCTTGGGGTTACCTTGCTTTTCCTGAAGGGTATGTCTACACATGTTGTGCACTTTGACTTCAGGCCATGGCCCTGGCACCAGCTATCAGTTACTGTGAGTCCCTTCTGAAGGATATCCATGTCTGATGCACTGTCCACTATGGCCCAGTGTGCAGTCATCTGCAAACATTGTCATCCAAAGTCCTCCCATGTTGGCCTGTACTTCTGGGAAGTACATGACAAACAATGGGGTCCAAGGACTGAGCCCTGTGTGACACCACCTGTGACCAGCCTGGAGTCTAACATAGTGCCAGCAACTCTAACCCTGTGGGTCCCGTCCTTAAGCCAGTTTGCAACCCATCTTGTGACATATGGGCTTACATTTCAGTTGTTAGGGTTTTCCACAATACCTGAGTGGGGTATTGTGTTGAAAGTGTTTGCAAGGCCAAGGTAGGCTGTATGGACTGCCTTTCCCTAACAATGGCCTAAGTGACCGTTTTGAAGATGTCAACCCAGTACAAAAGGCATGATCTGCCCTTGACCAAGCCAAAATGGGATGGGTACAATGTCTGCATGTCCCCATATCTTTGTTTATGAGCTCAATTATGATCCTCTCCATAGCTTTGCAGACTAGACTTGTTAAGCTTATGGGGCAGTAATTACCAGGGTCTGTAGAGGCACCGCCTTTGTGCAGATGTGCACAACTGGACCATAACCAGGCTGTTGTGCACACTATGGAAATGTAAAGCGGTGATAGGACTAAAGCCCAGGATACTGACCACCACAGTGAAAGTACTGAAACACTACACTATACAGTGCTATAGTGTTAGGTCAGTATGAACTGATGTTGACAATTGTGTGCAAAGTATCCCATGCAAAACCTGCAGGCACAGTATACTCCCTGTTTTGTTCACACAAAGAGCATTCGGACAGTAACTACACAACATGGCACAGAACACACAACCATAAACTGGAGGTATTTGTTGAAGGTCACACTCATCCACAAATGTGATGGGCTGCAGAGTTCAACATATGTAAAGCCCACACTGGGCATGCTCACACACTTAGATAAATGAGACATCTTTCACACAACATGCCATGGGAAGGCTGAACTGGGCATGCTCACACACTTGGTCCAAATGTTACTCCTAGCAACTGTGAAAACACACCAGAGGATGCTCATTCCTCTTTCTAGACACTGATCATGTAAGCACCCTATAAGTATATCGGAGAAAAGGAATCTCTCAGTAATCTGAATAGCGCACTCTGCTAATGCGTCCATTCCAAGTGTCATAACATAGTTAGGTAGGGGTTTGAATCCAGCAGGTGGCAAGTGTGTGTGAAGGGGTTTAAGTGTGTGTGTATGAAAGAAACATCCCTTTTGGCAACTGGGCAAACACACCACAGGATGATCATTCCACTTTCTAAACTCTGATGATGTCAGCACCCTATAAGTATATCAGGGGAAAGGGAATCCTCCAGTAATGCAAATAGCGCACTGCGCTAATGCGTCCGTCTCTAGTGTCATAACATAGTTAGGTAGGGGTTTGAATCCAGCCGGTGGCAAGTGTGTGTAAAGGGGGTTAAGTGTGTATGAAAGAAACATCCCTTTTGGCAACTGGGAAAACACACCACAGGATGATCATTCCACTTTCTAAACTCTGATGATGTCAGCACCCTATAAGTATATCAGGGGAAAAGAAGTCTCCCAGTAATGCGAATAGCGCGCTGCGCTAATGCGTCCGTCGCTAGTGTCATAACATAGCGAGGTAGAGATTTGAATCCAGCAGGTGGCAAGTGTGTGTGAAGGGGTGTAAGTGTGTATGAAAGAAACATCCCTTTTGGCAACTGGGAAAACACACCACAGGATGATCATTCCACTTTCTAAACTCTGATGATGTCAGCACCCTATAAGTATATCAGGGGAAAGGAAGTCTCCCAGTAATGCGAATAGCGTGCTGTGCTAATGCGTCCGTCTCTAGTGTCATAACATAGTTAAGTAGGGATTTGAATCTGGCAAGTGTGTGCGAAGGGGGAGGTAAGTGTGTATGATTGATATATTCGTTTTAGCAACTGGGAAAACACACTACAGGATGCACATACCCCTTTCTAAACGATATCACAATTATGTATGGCTTTTGATTACAGACATGCCACGTGTGTTTTGCACACACAGAATGCCCATGTGTGGGTTGTCACTCACAATAATGCATGACATTGATTAAACCAGTTATGGCAATGCACACATGATGTATGTGTGTACCAAATACACATATGTACCTGTGACCTTCAATAGTTACCATGTGTGATGCCTGCCACATGTGAATACATGGTATTTGCACAGGGTAACATTATGACCGTGGTCTTCTGTGCAGGTGCAGTATGTGGGATGTGTATATACAGTGTGAGATGTAGATGCTATCAGCCTAGTAGTGAGGGATGCACACCTGGTCTGGGGCATATAGTCTACATGTTGTTGATGTACAGGAGCTGCATGTTTTCACCTGTTGTGGGAGTGGTAAGACAGTATTCCATAGCAATGCAGTGACTGCATGCTAAGAACCATTCAGCTAGGGTGTTGTAGCTACACTAATTCATTAGCATTCAGTAATTTGTCAGAATCCCTGGTGTGGGTCTGATGACAACCAAGGTCAGGGGTCTACCAGCCTGTGTCACTTGCTCAGTGATCCCTTCCATGTTTCCTATCATGTATCCCAGTGAGGGAGATCCCACATCAACTGTGGTGGCATGGACAATGACTGAGTCATATGTATCCATGCATCTGACTGACTTGTATGTTTGTGTTATGTGGTGAACCATAGTGCCCCATGAGCATATCACTGTGACCTACACCTTTTCCAGCCTGGTGAGCATTGTCTCACTGTACTGGACAATAAAAGCACCTAACACAACTACGGCAGTAGTGTTGTATAGCTGTACAGACTGTGCTTGTTTGACACACAGGATTTGTGTGCTATGTGTTATGCGTGCTGTGTGCAGGCCTAATGTATGCCTGTGTGCCAGCTGCAGAGATGTCTGCCAGTCATGCAGGATGCTATCCTTAGGCTTCACAACTGACCTGTTGTGTTTCCATGCTTGTATTGCTGTCCGTGTAGGTCCACATCAGATTGGTATTGCTGTCACTGTAGTATTTCATGCCACCAGACAGGTTATGCCAGTACTGGGTTCAGAGTGCTTAGCCCACAGTTTGGCCATGTGTTTCCATCTCATACATGTGATGTACATCCATGGGTAGGGGATAGGGTTGACTGTGTACATGTGGCAGCTGTGACATTACTACATGACACACATATTCCACAACTGTACCATAGAGGTGACTGACAACTGACCTTTGCACATGCTACCATAGTATTGAGATTACATTGGTGATTAACAGCACATAGGGACAATGGTGATAAAGATACATAGGTCCATAGGTTCGTACAGGGATGTCTGCCCAGAGCATGTATCCACCTAGCCAGAATGTGTGTGCCTTTCAACATGCATTGTGAATCTGTCTTGCTATGCCCTTTTCCAAGGTTAGTATACTGTGCCTCTGTCTCACAGTGACACATAAGTGATACCCAGGGTAACCCTACAATGTCACATCCTGTCATTAATATCACTCTTGAAGATAGTCACTGAGTCAGTCTGCCTAACCTCTATTGGGATAATATTCAGGAATGAAGGGAGCCTCTGAGTTGTGAATGTGCCCCCTCCAGCATGTCCTATGTATATCACTCCTGAGGTTCAAGTATTTCCAGCGTGTATCCTGGTGGGATCTGGATATTCTGAGATGCAGCATGGCCATTAAGTGAGGGTATGACCTGGCCTTCTATGTCAGGCACAGATTGCCTATGAAGAGGCAGTATGTCACTGAGTAGAGCTGCTGTTACTTTAACCAGTCAGTATGTGGCATCTGTTTGAGCCCTTTGATCCCCTTGTCGAGGTACATATGTGGTATCTCCAGTTGCTGCAGGTGTCTGGTAAGGTGCATGCCGACAGGTTCATCATAGTCAATTATGGGCATGATGAGGGATGAGTAAAGGGGCACAATGTCCTCCCCTGATCTACATGTGGATCCCATGATGATGTGGCCCATATAACATGCTTACCTAACCACTTTGTCCATGTTGTTGTCAAATGGTAGAATGCTATCAACCTGTGTACCCCAAGGTCCATAATTCCTTCGTCTGCACTTAATGGATTAACACATATGTGGTACGTTGTGGTCACGTTGTGTTTGACAAAGGGGATGACTATACGCTTTCTGTCATTCACGTTGACGCCATGGCTGTGGCACAAGTCGTGTGTTTGCAAGAGTCCCTTTTGGAGGGTGCGTGTGTTAGCTGGTGAGTTGATTATGGTGTCCAGTTTGCAGTCACCTGCGACTGCTGAGCCACAGTACTTCCATGTTGGCCTGTACCTATGATAAATATATAATGAAGATGACAGCTCCCAGGGCTGTGCCTTGTGGGACACCACTTGCACCAGGTTGGAGGCTGACATGGCTCCAGCAATTCTACCATGTGTGTTCTGCCCTTGAGCCACTGTGCAATACCCATAGTGACATAGGGGTTAATATGTACACTGGTGAGCTTCCCTAGAATGCACAACTGGGGTATTGTATCCAAGGCTTATGCAAGGTTCAGGTAGGCTGTGTAGACCTCCTTCCCCTTGACAGTGGCCTTGGTGACTGTTTCAAAGAAATCAAACAGGTTGGAGAGGCAGGATTTGCCATTGACAAAGCCAAGCTGTGTATGGTGACATGTCTATAGGTCCACAATATCTAGATATGTGAGGTTCATGATGATCCTTGCCATAGCTTTGCAGACAAAGCTAGTCAGACATATGGGTTGAGTAGTGTCCAGGATCCGTGAAGGCACCACCTGAATGTTGAGGGACCACTGTTGCTGTATGCCACTCTCTGGCCACATATCATGTATTAAGGCTGGGATTGAACAGTGGTGTTATGTCTGGGTGTAGCTCTTCTCATGGTTCATGTAGGACACAGCCTGGGACACTGTCTGGTCCCATTGATGCAGTGTTTATTGCTTTGGGAAGGGCATCTCTTACCTGAGCATCTGTGATGTCAGGGGGGGCAGCACTGTGCCGTGAGACATATTTGCCCTTTTGGTGTGGTGATGGGAGAAGGCAGCATTGAACCTGTCCACTAGGATGATGGCAATGTCTGTGTGTTTTGTATTTTGTGTGACATCTTGGATTACCTCTGAGCATATCTGGGTAGTACCACCCAGGTTACTAACATAACTACAGGCAGCCTTGTGATTATCCTCAGTTGCTTGTGGAACCCTCTCTCAAAGATGGCCTTAGACAATCATATGGGTGCCTGTAGTTGTCTTCCAATACTCATCAGTGGTGCCTTCACATTTTGGGAGGTTGTTGTATCATGTAGTGGCATCATCCTTCTATTGTATAGTGTGTTTATGGCTGGTGTCCGGCACCCAGGACATCTGCCTTTGGAGAATTGGGTCATGCTTTCATATGTGGCTTCATGATCCATGCATTCTTGAATGTGTGCATAGAATGCCTTTATACAGGTATCTGCAGTCTGGTCCATATTTTCAACAGGCCTTGGGCCTTTGAAGGTTTCCACATCATTTATGAGGGGTGTGAACTTGCTTGACATGAGCTGTTGACAGACGTGCCGCCCTCCAGACAGAGCAAGGTGAGGGTCACAGTTAGCTACTTGTCGGGTGATAGCATGTGCCACATAACACAGGCACACAGGTCACTCCACAGCAAGTACAGCTATGAGGCAGACATTGTCCATGCTGGTGCAAACAACCTGAGATGTACTTCCCTGGACCACATGGCAAGAGACACAGAGGAGCTCTTACAGCACCCTCTCAAACTCAGGACTCCCACACAGCCTTCATGCTGACACAGGACAGTTTAGATTACTCTGCAAACACCATCATACTGGGTGACGTCAGCTACCCAAACATAGACTGTGAACATTACACAAGCCACAATACCGAAGCTCTAGGGTTCCCATAGATCAGACATTCTTTGGCTATGGAACAGGTAACCAACCTTCCCACAAGAGGGGCAGATATACTAGACCTGATCATCACAACCATGAGTACAAACTGCTCACCACTGGGAGTATATCCCTCATTGTTGCAATCAAACCATATACTAATCACACTGGAGTACTGGATCCCCCACATATGCAAACCTCAAACACATCGATGTGTGTGTTGGAAATGTCCCTATTAGCAACTGTGACAGTACAGTACAGGATGCAGATCCCCATTTTGAAACACTGATGATGTCAGGACTGTATAACTATATTACCTGTAGTAAAGTCCTCCAGTAATTCACATAGCACACTCTGCTAATGCGTCTTTCTCCATTGTCATAACATAGTTAGGTAGGGGTTTGAATCCTGCAAAGGGAATGTATGTGTGTTAGTATGAGTGGGGTTTATGTGTGTGCACTATGCTGGGAGGGTTAACTGCCTTTGGCCAACTGGGAGAACACACTACAGGGTGCACATCCCTCCTCCTACACACAGATGATGTCAGCACCCTCTAAGTACAGCGTTAGTAAGGATTTCTCCAACTACTGCAAATAGCACACTCTGCTAATGTGTCTGTTTCTACTGTCATAACACAGTTAGGTATGGGTTTGAATCTTGCAAATGGAAAGTATGTGTTTTACTGTTGGTGGGGTTAGTGTGTGTGAACAATGATGGGGTGGGATGTGGCTTTTGCCACATGGGGTTATGCACTGCAGGGTGGTCATTACCCTTAACAAGCAGTGATGTTGATAGCACCCTATACAAACAAAACTACAAAAGAGAAGGTGGTGGTACCAATAACACATGTAAGGTAACACTTCTTCAAGTAATGTCCACAAAACGGAGTAGGATAATCAAACAATTCTTTTATTCTATACAGACAACATGACAACAGACAACTGTCAGTACTCAGTATAGTGTTACATGCTACTGTAACACGCACATGTACCCAAATATACCTAGATAGTGCTCTGAAGCCTGAATGTGGCAAGTGTGTGGATGTGGGATGTGTCTGTGTGTGCATTTCCATATGGGAAACATGTTTGATGTGGCAATCTGGGTACTACAGTACCTGATGCACATTACATCTTTCAACCAATGAGGTTGCCTGCACCCTGTGAGTACAGGTAGAGAAGGGGCCAGTAGTAAACAACATAGTGCACTTCTCAAATGTGTACCTGTCATGTATCAACAGCTACTCATGTAGGGTGATAAATAATGGGAATGGCAGGTGGGCGTGTGCATGTGTGTGGGTAGCAGGGTGTGTATAAATGCATGTGTGACAGAACAGTTACATATAGCTGAATCTACGTAACAGCACAAGATGCGCATTGCCATAGTCAATGTTAGCATGTGATGGTGTGCAGCTGGTACACTTTGGTAAGTAGTATGGGTGCAGATAACAATTGAGGACATTCATACAGTTACTGCAGCAGGACTGCTGGGATATACACACAATTATACTGGAACAGTGAACAGTTACCAACATGTTACTACTTATACACATCTATGTAGTCACCCTGTGCATCAGCAATGTGTTTACCTTTACCTGCACCGATGTTGTAGTATGCAGGAGGTGGCACAGTGTCATCATATGCACAGGGTGTGGGTTAGGTATGCCCAAGCCAGCCACTGGTAACACCAATTGACATGTGTGTGTATGTGTGTGTTTGTGAGGGGCAGCAGTACAGGGTGGACCAGTGTTGGTGCAGTGTGTGTGTGTGTGTATGTGTTTGCCCTAGGTGTTAGGTTTCTGCATGTGTGTAAGCATGCACACAGTCCCACATAATGGCTGCCATGTACAGGGTTTTGTGGACAGCCACAGACTGCACCTGTCAGGTCATCCAGATCAGTGTCTGTGGGCACGGACACGGTGCCTGTGCCTGGCAGGGGTGCTACGGGCGTATCGGTACTAACCCAGACTGGGTACTGTCATCGGAAGCAGGGGTGTGTTGACTGGACACAGTTCCCTGTTGGGACTGTCCAGAGCCACATGCATGTGGTCTCCTGGGGCGTCTTGATGACAGCACAGACCCAGCATTGCTGGGGCTGATGCTGGCACTTGAGGTGCGCGAGTGGGCCTGTTGTCGTCCTCGGCCACTGCCAGCTGGTGCTGTTGCTGGCATACGGCCACGTCGATGTCGCAAATGCACACCATCGCCCTGGCCCATGGACATCTGGTTGTGGAGCAGCTGTTCTATGCCCCCACAATGTCTGTCAATGACATCTGTGAAGTTATGGATAGCATTCGCAATGTCACGCATGCCGTCTGTCATGGCTGTGCGACATGCTCTCAGCTCCATCAGACCCTGTCTGGTGTACCTTTCCATACGTGCCTGTGCCTGCATGACAGTTCGAAACATAGTCGAGGTTGACATACCTCCTTGGGCACGTTGGCCAGAGGCAGTACGACCACGGATGCCCCCACGAGAACCCATGGGCGACTGTCTGCGTGGTACCATTGGAGGCCCCTGCTCATGGCTGCCTTGCGGGGATGCATGTACCACAGGTACGACATTACCCTGATCTATGCCCACTGCAGACTGTCCATCACCTAGGGACAATGGTGACAAAGGATGTAACGGCAGGATGACTGTGCGCATTGACGGGGTTGAAAGCTGTGTACTGTCAATTGGCTGACCAATGGTGGACCCAGACACACCTTCCTGCACCATTACAGACATTTCATCATCATCAGTACCTGGGGCACAAGATTCAGGTTCCCTGCTGCAGGTCACCAGAGCAGCACCAGAACCTACGGGAGGAAAACATGGAACACAGATTACAGTCTCAATACATATTTGACAGAGATGCACTTCAATACTAATGCACACATTCAGAAATGGACACATGCACTCATGGACACTAACACACATGCACACTTGGGCACAGGCACACTTGCACACATGCACACCCCACAGTAAACACACACATCAGTACCATGTTACACTACTCAATTTACTACAACTGTGTATTACGGGTATTGTGAACACAGTCACCAGCAAGTCTACTACAGAGTTACGCTACTCTTCCTAGTTTTATGAATTGTTTTACAGATAATGTTAAAAAGACTCACCAGCATGTATGGCCTGCCTCGTTGCTAGATGGGAGGGACCTGGAAATGTGAAGAGAGTAATGTCAGTGGGCACATGTGTGCCATTTGTTTTGCACATGATACAGTACAGTAGTACACTAGTTCCCTTATACACATCAGCTGCACATAATGTCTGTATATATATCATGATGACAGATACATACCACATGCACACCTTATGCGTGCATGAAGTAACAGTGTGCAGAACAGTCATATGTACATACCAGGGGTTAACTCTAATCTCACCCTTACCTCTCTTCAAACGACAACTCAAACTGTACTTCCAAAACCACTGGTTTTGTTCTTCTTGGAGTCCAGGCTAACGTCCCTCATTGTGCATAGAAACTAGCTTCTACCCTGTTTCTTTCACCTTGATGTCCTTCTATGCTCTGACCTACTTCTCCCATCCCTCCCACCTCCTCTTGACTGTCTTCCTTCTTTTCCTCACTTCCCTTCTTGACTCCTGCCTCTTCCATATCATTGTATCTTTCATACTCCTTCTACTTCTCTACCCTTCTGAGCTCTAACTATTATGTATATGGCTTTTGCCTTATTGCATAACCATTATGCTTTCGGTAGGATTTCTTTGAAACCAATGGTACATTGTGTATGACTCTAAACTGTTTGAGTTCCTTACATGTATGTTGATTTAGTTAACAGGCTGGTGTACAATTCTATCATGTTGGCTGTCTGTATTAACAACTTGTCTGTCTGCCTTTATTACGTTATGTGTGGAGCTTTTCTCCACAGGCCTCTACTGAAAATGGACATATATCCAGCTAGACTATCTGGGTCAACAAATGTAAAAGTAATAACAATAAATGAATATGGCATCTTACCTGCACGCTCGGTGTCTTGCTGCTGTGTGGATCCAACCTCCATCATGATGCATGAGTGTTGCTGTTGTTGTTCTGGGGCTGGATCCACAACACTTAGCAGTAGCCCCTCCTGTCTGGTGAGGGGGGGGATGTGTGGCCACCCTCCCACCTGTGGCAACCTGTTGCCTGCGGATATCTGCAGCATGCTGGCGGACATTTCTAATCAAATCACTGCAGTGATGTCTCACCTGCTCATATGTCCTATCATGCATGCCAACATCATTTATCCTGCTAACGAGGTTTTGCCACAGTGCAGACCTCTCCTGCTGATTCTGGGTGGTGCGTGAGAACAGGATGGCATAGTCATGCACCAGGCTCTGGTGAATCACGTAATCCTCTGCAGCAGAATATGATGGGTTCCTTTTTGGAGCCATGTCAAGCTGGAAAGGTACACAAACAGGTTATCAGCATAGTATCTCAACAATACATGGTACACATTCTATACAGGGAGTATTAACTTCTACTTATTACTGCTTGGTTAAAACTTGATTACAGTGTAGCTATCATTCTTTATCATTTGTACTAAGCACTTGGCCTTCAGACCAGTTGTTTTACATTAGGGAGGTTGGTGGCAAGCACTGTGGTGGCAGGACACATATCTTTCATCCATTGAAGTTGGGAACTGCTGATTGAGGGCCCAGTGTACAAGTGTATTAGTTCTGGTATGGGCAGTTGGCCTTCAGGCCAGTTATTTAACATTAACAAGGTTTGTGGTCTGCACTCGTGTGTGACAATAGGCTGTACTCTGCCATTCATAGCTGGGGACATCTGGTTTCAGGTGTATAGTGCCTGCATATCTGAGCTGTATCTTACTAACATTGCTACACCTTGTTTGCTGTAGCAACCACTACATTCAGGCCTCCTGGATCTACCTTTGTTTATATGCTTGTTATTTGTTAGCTTGTTATTTCACTGGTATGCTACTTCCACATAGTACACAGCTTCTCAACACATCTGTGACTCACTACTGATATCTGCATTGCTTACTGTACGTATTTCCATGTTACACATGACAGCAAGTGACTGCTTCTCATTGTTGCATTTACTTAATTGTGACACATTGCACTTAGGTTACCTGGCACTTGCTCACTGACACTTTTATATCAGTCAGCAGTTGTAGGTAATGTCAGTACACCCTCACTCCCCACTGGACCTTGTTTTCAATCATTAATTATTACAGAATTCAGAATAGTATTCTAGCATGTCCAGAGGTCAGTTGTCAGTTCCTCCCCAGTCCAGCTGGTGAGTGTGGTACTCAGAGACAATGTTGGAACAGATGCATGTACACAGACAACCCCTCCTCCTAACAACAAATTCAAACTCATGTGAGTGATGCAACCATATACCAAACTGGAGGCTAGGCTCTGTCTACTCAATACCACCATAACCAGTCAGGTGGCCAAGGAAACCACACACTACACTTCCAGTCTCACATAGACCTACCACAACAGCGGACCTAACACATGATCACACATGAACATACTTGTAGGCTCGGACCACAGCTATGCCTATGCAGCAGAGACCTCCTAAGCAGACATCCAGGCAACCACTACCACGGAAACGAACATGTGCAACACATATCACACAAAGCCAATGTGTTGAACACTCACAGCCATTAACAGTAAACAACACACCTCATACACCTGTACTAGGTGCCTCTATCATCAGGCACACTAACATCACGTTCACCAGGCTTAACGAGGTGAGGGTCACGGTGTGCAGCCTGTCGGGCACTATGACCTGCCACATAACACAAACACTCAGGTAACCCCAAGGCAAGTACAGGTATGACTCAGTCAATGTCCATGCTGGTGTGAATGGCCTGACACATTCCTCCCTGGACTACATGACATGAGACAGTACAGAGCTCTCTGAGCACATAGCCCAAGACAGTTTGACCCTGACCTTGAGTAGCATCCTACCCTCACCTAGAACCATGCCACAATATCAAGGCATGATGATCCCTTCCAACAATTGACTGACATACTGGTGTCATTCACAGGTGTGCCAATGCCTGCCATCTTGGGGTGGTATGCTTTGCTAGGGACAGCTTGCACCTGTCACCCCTGTCCTATTGGAATTTGGCAGAGCCTCTTGCTACACCCATAGTGCCTGTATTAGGCAAGGCTCATAAGGCAAACCCACATCCATTTGTATCACAAAGGATGAGGAAGTAAGAGTGATGCTACTCAACACTGGAAGTCTAGACCTAAGGATGCATGCACTCAAAACCCTACTTAACATTCTGGACATCGATATCTGTGCAGTAACATGAACCTGTTTCAGGTTTCACAGGAGCACACCAGTACTACCAGGTTATAGCTGTTACCATTCTTGTCGGCCCCAACACTTGAACAAAGGAGGGGGAGTATCAGTATTCAATGCAGATTCCCACGCCTCCACATTGGTGGCACAGTACAACATAGGTGTTAGGCCATTGAGTACAGAAGACGTAGTTGGGGACCTGGGGAAGAAACATGGTAGCGGTCTGTCATTTGTCAACCACATGGCCAATGTGGATTGAAAGACATGTTATATAGCCCAACTAATCATGAGGGATTCACATGTATGGCAGGGGAGGTCATTGTGCCTCTTTACTCATCCATCATCAGGCCTATAATTGTGTACAATGCACATTTTGGGATGTACCTAACCAGACACCTACAGCAACTGGTACAGGACAACAGTACCTCATCAAGGGGATGCAATGGCTCACACAGATGTCATATGCTGCCCAGGTAAAGTAAATCCAGCTGGACTCAGTGGCTTACTGCCTGTTCAGAGGCAATCTGTGCGTGCCATATACAGCCATGTCCTACCCAGCAGTAATGAACATGCTGCACCTCAGGCAATCAGAGTCCCATACAGCCACATGCTCAGGAGAGCTGGACCTCAGCACTGACATACATGGACATGCTGGAGGGCATATTCCTAACCGAGAGGCTCCCTTCACTCTGTAATGAGCTCACACTACAGGTTAGGCAGAGTCCCTCATTGACTCTCTTCCATAGGAATCTGGATGAGTGGATGGAGATCATAGTTGTACCCCAGGTATCACTTCTATGTCACTGTTAGACAGAGGCACAGTATACTAACGTCGGACAAGGGCATAGCAGCATAACTTGTAATTGGGTGGCGAAAGACAAACACATTCTACTAGGCTTACCAATGCCCTAGGGCAAATAGCCTAGTATGAACCTATGAACATGTGTGTACTGCTATAGTACTTCTGCCATATGTTGCATGTGTGTGTGTTGTGGGGATGCACAGGTAATGGCGGATACTTCTGCACAGGCGACACGTCTGACACATTCTGGGTGTTCATCCCTACATACTGGATGTGTGTTGCCATCCAACCCTGTGATGTGGACACACATTACTCAGCCTGGATTTACATATCCGAACAACACCACAAGCACAGTACACTACCTTGCTATGTATGCATGTAATTACACAGTTATTCAGTAGTTATGACAGTGATGCTATCCATGCAGCCCATTGGGCCAGTGGAAGCCACAACACACACCGCCAGCACCTTTGCATATGCTTACCACAGACATCCCACATACTGCATGTACTGTGCACACACATATCGAACCCAGAACAACTGCACACCACTTATTAATCCTGTCCAGTGGAGTACAGATACAGGCATATTGTATAACAATAGTAGGAGGCTACTGCAGCACAGGGCAGATTCACATGACAGCAAGGCATCTGTGGTCAGCAGTGTTAAGATGCTTCACATTCACCAAATGCACAGATATTGGCAACATTGTTGCAGACAGTTTAGGTGCAGGTACCCCGCATTCT
Organism: Protopterus annectens; assembly: GCF_019279795.1. Classification (NCBI taxonomy): domain Eukaryota; kingdom Metazoa; phylum Chordata; order Ceratodontiformes; family Protopteridae; genus Protopterus; species Protopterus annectens. The sequence continues at coordinate 1,717,782,387 of NC_056743.1, read as the reverse complement.
CCTACACATGTGGTATTAGTTATCCCAGATGACTGTCACCTCCCTATCCTCTCACATGTCCAGGTGAGAGCCACCTTCATCATTGCAGAACACATAGCATCACTGTTACGAAATGGTATCCCTGGATGTGTGCTACATTCACCCTGGAGGACATAGCACCACATGACAGACTGATATTAATCCCTGGCCATACTACAGGATATGTACCTGAACAGTGCCATACATACACAGTGGTCCCACACCAATGAGGAGGAACCTCTACTGACCCTGGGAACTACTGCATCATATGCACAACTGGCCTTGTGTTCTAAGCTATGGAAGTGTTAAGTATGGGCAACATGTACAGCAATATTACATATGTTTATATTTCAGGACTATGTACACACAACCTATCTCATGGAAATACCTATAGATAGTGAACTATGATACATTTGGAGGTGTCACAGTATACACAGGATTAACCTGCTACTTTGCATTACCTGTGTTTGTGGCAGCTGTTGCTGTGCCAGTGGTGCTTGTTGCTGCTTGCTCCTTGCTGCTTGCTGTTTGCTGCTTGCTGCTGCTTTTGCTGCTGGCTGTCGTTATATTTGTTTGTTTCTCTCTCTGTCTCTCTCTCTTTCTCTGTAGGTTTTGTGCAATGAATGTATTGCATGAGTGTAGTGTGGGTACTCAATGCTTTTGTAGGTATCTGCATAGGTCCATGTGATGGCCTCTGCACCAATTGTAAGGCAGCATTTGCTAATTGCATGCAGCCAGGTGTGTACTGATTGCATGTCTCACTGTGATTTCAGGACACTGCTATAAAAGGGTATGTGAGATAGGTGTTGCCCTTTCAGATTGTAGGGCGTGGACCATGCTGGTATGCTGTTGACAGTGTTCTGTGAGTGTTAAGGTTAGTACATCTCCCATGCTTCATGCTGTGTTGTAGATTCAGGTTGCTGCATTTCTCTTGCCTGTTCCCTGTAGTGAGTGTGTATGCATACTGACACCTACAACTATATGTCATATGTATTGCTATATAAATATATATATATCTGTGTACATATACATACTTTCATATATGTACATTAGCTGACATTATTGGGTACAAGCTAACAATTAGCAGGGCTGTTTCTGTTAACACTGCACTAGTATGGGAATACAGTAATTGGGACTATAAAAGTCTGCCTGACATGCTTTGGGTAGTAGACATACTATATTGCCTTTATCTTCATTCCTACTATTACATGTTCCACTTATTTAGCACTATATTCCTGTATGAGAGTCATGGCTTAGTGGTAGGTCATACAGACTAGTGTTACAATGGTCTTGTGGTAGGGCCTACTAGTATGCTTATATTCTGCTTTTGACTTGAGTATAGGGCCTATCAATCAAAGTGCTGGAGGCACCTTTAAGCAGTTAAAGGGGTTAGTAGGTCTCACAGGAGCCAGCCTGTGTTGCAGATTCTGGTTGCTGCATTTATCTTCACTGTTTCCTGTAGTGAGTGTGTATGGATACTGACACCTACAACTATATTTCATAGTCATTCAATGGCCATTGAAACTCTACCTGACATGCTTTGGATAGTACACCTCCTATATTGCCTTTATATTGATCCCTACTATTACATGTTATATTTATTCTAGCAGTGTGTTCTTGTAAGGTAGTCATGGCTTAGTGGTAGGTCATACAGACTAATGTTATGAAGAGACTGGCAGTGGGAATTTATTTTTCTTTGCAAACTTTCAAACTGAGTACAGGGCCTGTCAATCAAAGTGCTGAGGCCACCTTTAAGCAGTTAGAAGGGTAAGTAGGTCACACAGGGGTCAGGCTGTGTTGCAGATTCAGGTTGCTGCATTTATGTTCACTGTTTCCTGTAGTGAGTGTGTATGGATACTGACACCTACAACTATATTTCATATGTATTTATATATATTTATATATATGTATGTGTAGATATACGTACCTTCATATATGTACATTACCTTACTTTATTATGTACAAGCTAACAAGTAGCAGGGCTGTTTCTGTTAACACTGAACTAGTATGGGAATCCAGTAATTTGGCCATTAAAACTCTGCCTGACATGCTTCAGATAGTACATCTCCTATATTGCTTTTATACTGATTCCTACTATTACATGTTATATTTATTTTAGCACTGTGTTCTTGTAAGGCAGGCATGGCTTAGTGGTAGGTCATACAGACTAATGTTACCAAGGTCCTGGGTTCGGGAGTGACAGTGGGAATTTATTTTTATTTGCAAGCTTTCAAACTGAGTACAGGACCTGTCAATCAAAGTGCCATAAAGGCACTTTTAAGCACTTTAAACCAGGTCTGCGCTGGTTTGCGGAGCTCACGCATGCGCTTACTGGCGGTGAGCTCCGCTAACACAAGCACACCAGCTAATTTCTTTGAAAGAAAAGAAAAAGGGGTGACAGGAAAGTGGTGAAAAAGGGGTCACAAAGAGGGTAAGACAGTAGGGAAACAAGCGTGGGATTTGCAGGAGGGATGTAGGTAAGGCCCATAGATGCCCATGTCTTTGGCAGCAACAGCTGTGCATTTCCATGTATTTTGGTGAGACATTGGAAACCTTTCACCCCTGAGAGAGGTGTCAGGACAACATTAATATTTGTTGTAGAGCCAATTATAATTAACTGTTTCAATGTCAAGCAGACATGTGTGCGACATGGATAGCTATGTATGGGGTGTAATTTTTTTGTGGGTACAGAGTGCCCTTTTTTTTTTTTTTCAGGTGAGAGTGGTATGTCAGGTGAAGGAAGTCGGTATAGCTGGGGAGGTAGGTTGGGTAGGTTAACAGACAAGACAGACAAGACGCATACAGGGGCGGTGTATGACACATGTGGGGGGGTTACACAATTGACGGGGACGGAGGTTGGGATATCCGAGATGCATGAGCCCACAGATGGCAACAGTGGAACTGATATCCCCACCCATAGGCAGTTGCCACTGTTCCTTCACAGCCCAGGACAGGGCTGTGCTGGGAGCTGTGTAGGCGGGGCAACGGCCGGGGCCGTTAGCTGTGCCACACGAGCCTCGAGCTGGTGTAGGGGCCCAAGAACAGAGTCTTGGATCTCCCTTCGCACCACAGACTGGACACCTTGGAGGGTGAGTGGACGAACCCCTCCGGCCACACTTGCAGAGGGGGGACGGGCCCCATCCCCTGCAGCCCTCCCACCCGAAGGTGGCACAGGGCCACGGGAGGGGGGGTCTGGCCTGGGCACTAGTGCCAGGTGCAGTTGCCAGCTGAGGTGGGAGAGGTGGGTCCACTGGGACCTGCCTTCCCAAGCGTTCTAGGTTTGTGAGTAGTTATGTTAGTTTGGGTTAGTGGCATTTTATTCCATTCAGATTAGTTGTAACAGCATGCATTGGTATTCCCATCAAACAAACACCCAGATATTAACACCATTGAACAAGGGGCATATCAATATCACATGCATTATTTGAACAGAAATACACAGTCAAACAACATGCAGGGTTGATTAATGGCAACAGGCCATCAAATTTGCAGGTATGAACAGGGCACATGCACAAACAGACATGCATATATTTTTGAAACGGACAAATGTCCATGATTAATGAAATGTTCACATACCATTATTTAGTGGGTGTTGTTATATGGAATTATAGGGTTGGGTGGAGATAGAAAGTGATGACACATTCATATGTTACACATTGATTTACATTTGTAATAGGTACACAATTAAGTTGAGGCTGATGTTTATTTGACTGTCATGCTACACCTGTTACAAATACATCACTATCCTACTTATTTTGAATCTGATCAGATACATCATCCTGCTACACTTTGATGACAGGACAGGGGACAACTATGGCTGTTTAGTCTGTCAGATAATCATTCATTCTATCTGCAAATTGTTTGCTCTGATCACCATACAGACTTTGGCCTAGACATTCCAGATTCTGACACACTGAAATCAGTTTGGGATATTAAGATGTACTTCCCACATGCATTTAGTTCTGTAGAAACACACTAGGGCTAATATATTCAGGGGTTATTACTACTTTATTTATTCATACATGACCCTTTCTGTCACTCTCACACATCCTGCAACTTCACAGTTCAGGTTGGTACTTCTAGGCTTTGTTCACATGTTAGACTGGTGGTGATTCAAACACTTTCCAACAGCCTCACTTCTGTCATGATTCAGCATTTCAACAGGGGATATATCTCACATATGACTACCTCAGATTCTGAAGCTGTACTCTTGAGACTACTGCAGGTTACACTATATTTAATTCATGGTGGGACATCTGTATTACAGCACTGTTTAATTCTATCAATTATATTTCCAGTTACACTTGCATACTGATGAACTTGTTGCAGCCATACCTGCAGACTTTCAATTCCTGCTTGCACATTATATTACTTTTAATCAATACACTGCAGTGTTCTGATACATGCTACAGTACAATATTTATTTACAAGTAATGGGTGGGGTTACTAACCTGCATGGTGGCGCAGCCGCACCAGCATACATCTCGTGGTTCGCAGAGCGGACACCTGCAGCTATGTCTGAAAGAAGTAATATTGGACTACACATCTCCATGGTATCAGCCAGTTGAAATCCTTACATACATAAGCAAAATGTAACTTACTCAGTAGTGGGGCGTTGGGCATATCCCGGGCCTCCTGGATCCATTCGGTCAACTGGTCTTGCTTGCGTCCCTTCAGGTCCGCATGGTGGTGACGGACCTGCTCACCAGTGCGTGGAATGCCAGTAGCACTGGTCAGATCACGAGCCAACTGGTCCCATGCCTCTGCCCTATACACTCCCCATGAGACCTGGCCCTGCATGAGTTGGGCCTCGTGATGATGGACAAGGAGCCAGACCATGTATCTGGACTCCTCAACGCCCCAACGTTGTGCTCGAAAGCAACGTCCCTCACCTACTCCACTCATTCTGACTGCAGGTCTGTTCTACAATCGTTTCTGCTGTGTATTCCTGCCTATGGGGCTTATATATGCCGCTTTTCCCGCACATTTCTCTGATTGGCCGTTTTGGAATTGTATCTACTTCACTGAAAATGCTTTATCATGCTCCATTCTGGATTTTATCCCATATATATGCTATTTCTGCATTTTGAGGTATTGCTGTCATGGCTTAGTGGTTTAGTACCTTGACTCTAGTGCATGGTATCCTGGGTTCGAATCTGGCAACTGTTTTTTGATTTTCCTGACAGAAATGAGTTGAGACCTGTCAATCAAACATGCCAAAGGCACTTTTAAGCACTTAAAAGCAGGTCTGCGCTCGTTTGCGGAGGTAACGCATGCGCACTGGCAGTTAGCTTGTGGGCGCGCAAACAGTGTGCGCTGGGATACACCGTAATTGGCTAGTGACACACATGTTCAGCTAAGCACAGCTAGTTGCAAACAGTTTCAGCCTGTTAAACCGGTGCTTAGCAACGGGCACGCAGTTTGCAGCTTTTTAAACACTACTCAGCTACGGGCAGTCTGTCTCACAGCAGCTTAGCTATCAGTCCATTTCTGACTATTTTTATTATTGTGTTACTTCAAAATATATGCTCCATTTCATTCCATTTTACAAAAGGGAATACTTTTACATTTGTACAATACTGTCAGGGGGCTTTTTAGTGCTTATTTACAAACAAAAAAAAGGTTGTTGTGGGGGCTCGAATCCTGCCTGCCTACTCTTAGGCCAGCAACTCTACCACTAAGCTATTACTTCTGGGCTTACTTTGCATATTTAGTTCTTATATCCTTTTCCACTGACTGCTAACTGCAATTGCGCTAGTAGCACACCTTACCTGGCACACAGTAACAAACATTTACGGGGTTTAAAAAAAAATAAAACAGGTTTTAATTTAATTTTATAACATCTCTTCACTTTATACACTGATGGTCTGTCGGGGCATGTGTTGTGTAGTGTGTTTATTCACATTTCCATGGCCTCTCTCATGGCTGTTTACTTTCAGCCATTCTAGTCTTCCGAGGGCGTGTCCGCTTGCAGGGCTTAGCCTACAGACACGCCCCCTACTCTCTTACATGGACCGTGTAAGAGTTACTAGTGTGATTCAGCATGCCTCATGCACCTCATGCATATGCATCACACCGTTTAACTGCAGCCTCCGTGTAAGAGTTATAACTCTTACACGGAGGCTTCGTGAATCTGGCCCACTGTCTGTTAGTAGCTCTCTATGCTGTATTTTTTTCTTTATTTCTTAGATAAATTGTTTTCTATATTTTTATGGTTATGGATAGAAAGTTAGCTGATATAGCTGCCACACTTGATCTGACATACTAAGGTGGAGTGGATGGAACTATGAGTAGGGGAAGAGACAGGGCCCTGGAGACAAAGCTTCAAAAAAGATGCTGAGGTTAGATCTGGTTGGATCCAATAACCCAAAAGTTGAACCAGGCAAAAATAAGACAACACAGATCTATCTCTATGTTAAGGATATAATTCACTTGGGGATGGAAAAATGTACTGAAGTGCTTTTTCCTGAGTTTTTACTTGAAAAGGGTGACTTTTTACTGTCTCTAAGTTTTACCAACTTGTGCTGCTTCATTTCCTTGAGAAAGAGGCACCATTTTTGGCTTGACCATGGAGCAAACTCCTAGCCAGGAAAAGAAAAAGTTAACGAGACAGCCTCTGCCACCACAACAGGCTTGTAGTTTGCTGGTGAGAGACTCTGCTGTAGTCAAAACTGGTTCCTCAGACCACTAATCTTTTTTCCCAGATTCTTGTAGTATAGCACTTGCAGCCACAATGGATTGGAGGTTAGTCATGTCCCATGTGGCTGTTGGGGTCACCTCTTTGGCAAGGGAGAGCCACTGTTGTCCATCTTGGGAGAATGACCGGGAAGGTGCCCCTACTTAGCCAGAATATTGTGCCCATCCCTACGGAAAGTCATACTCGCATTAATAATCCTAATTGGCCCAACTTTCCTGTCAAAAATAAAATAAGTCTAAATATTTAGCATCTCCTGCACCTGTTTCACTGGACAAGAATAATTTATTAAGTCTGGCTCAGGGTGTTGTACAAGCTATTGACCCTTCTTATCAGGTGTCTTTTGGTAAAAGAAAAAGGGACTGCTCTTTTTTGAGGAGATTCAAGAAACTGGAAATGGAGAGGAATGCAATAGGACAGATAAAAATGTTTCCCTCATATTTCTGATTCAGATTTAGAGGAGGGCATGTTATCTGAATCTCCCTGTTAAGGATACTCTTTCTCTGAGACTATATTTTGAATGTGCCAGTGATTTCAGTGTGAGAACACTGAGGTTACTCAGTCCCTCAGAAAATACTTATGAGCTGTTACACCTGGAATTCCCCAAACCTCTTCCCATTTCCTGCAGTGCTGTCAGCATTGGAGGATGTGTTTGTCAAAGCCTGCAGTTTACCTGACAGCCAGCCTGCTGCTCCTAAGAAAGTATATAGAATGTACAAAACTCCTCAGTCTTTGAAAAATTGTACACACCCATTCCAGTCCTGACTGACCAGCTATAGCTTTTGTTAATTCAGCTGCTGCCAAGCATTTTGATAATACTAAACATTCCCCTTCTGACAAGGATTCTGCAACTTTTTTAGAATTTTGAATTTTTAGGCTCATATGTTAAAAGTATTCTGACTAAATGTGAAGTATAAGGAAATGTTTTTTCTACATTTCCTCCTGAGAGGACAAGTCTGCTTTATGTGGTTTAGGTTCTTCAGTTTCTCAGGTTTGTTTATGACTATGGGTACTGCATTCAGGACTGTTGCCACTGGTACTGCTGAGGTACCAAAATTAAATTCAGACATCACAGTTCAGCAGAGAATATGTTTGTTTATTTGCAGAGATGCATGTACGTGGGAGACAAAGCAATCAGGTCCTGTCTCCCACAGCATAAAAAACTTTATTGTTTTATATTATTTTTCACTCATAACAGCTATGTTATTAGTAACATTTGCAGCCACTGACCAATTAGAAATACACATCTTTGCATTGCTTTTGCTAGCTAAAAATCTCCTGACTCTGTATCTGTACTTTCCAGATTAGGTACACGTTCCAAATTCCATACTAGAACTTTCTACATTGGCCATGCTGACACTTTTATATTGACAGGAAACAAGCTATCAAAAGCAGACTGAAACTATTAGGAATCTATTTTGAAATGAAACAAACTTCAAAACAGAATATTCATTAACATGTCCTTCTCATACATTTTCCCATCACAATCCCCTACCTGATGCTATGAAGCATCACTTCAAGTCACATACTTATTTATGACTGGAAATGACAACAATAGTTTAATGGGTAGACTCATTTTCATTTGCTATCATAAATTCTTCACATGCAGTTTCTTTCTGTCCTTGGCTTGTACAATGTTTATACAATCTCTTTACAAATATAATCTTCTTGGTGATAAAAACATTTCTGTGTTTTGATGGAATAAGAATAAAAAGACATATTAAATAACTTTAAATGACAGATTCACTCTCGAGAAAAATTTTATACAACCTACTAAAACCTTGCAATATTTTCTGTTCATTATTTTCTTCACTGTAACGGCTAACTAATGTGGTCAGTGGCAATTATTCTCTTTGTTTTTAATATTAGCATTTTGAAATGTGATGTTTTTTTTGGATTCTAAAAGTGTCACAATCAACATTTTGTACCTGAATAAAATGATTCCTAAAAGAATAATACTTGCAATCACCATGAAAAATGTTAACATACCTTCTCCCCAGCTAGAGAATCAGTTGGTTAACCATTCCTCCTGAGAACTGTCTGCTTCTTTAGCATGAGACAGCTCACCTCCCTTCTCAGTGATCTCTAGGTCTCTACGAATTGCACCTGCATAATCTGGAATACGTGATCAGCACTCTGTCTTGTTGAGTGAGCAGGTACCCTACTTAGCAGTGAGGGTGAAGTCAAGTGCCATTCTGTTCTGCAGCATGACACTGGACATGGCAATCATTTCAACTGCAATCTGATTTATTGATTCAAAAGTAGCATTACTTCATATTTCTCAGTTCTCATATTGACTTCACTACCACATAAGCAGGTATAACTCCTGCTCCAGAAATAATATCATCACCCAGATCCATGCGTGCTCTCCTTTAAATGCAGTCTTTTCTACAGCATGATGATATCAACAAGAAGCCTGTTTTTTCATCCAGATTTTTAATATCATAGGTTCATAGGTTCACAGATGTGTACTAGGCTAATGGTCCTGGAGACTTTACAAGCCTAGCCCATATAAGTGCCCTGGCATCATGCAATGCAACGTTATTTCCCAGTGCCTCTATCAAGTTGAGCCACTGGAGTGATCCTAAGGGTGAACTTTTTATTACCCATCCACTCATCAAGATTTCTCTTGAAGAGGGACAGCAAGGTTCCCTGCTTGACATGTATGGGAAGTCTATTCCAGAACATGGACAGTCTCTGGGTTATGAACCTGTCCTTCCAGTATGTTCTGTTGATTGTAGTAATGAGGTTGAGATCTCTGGAGAGTGTGGTGCGGAGGGACTGGGATTTCTTTAGATGTAGCATTTCTAACAGAGCTGGTTTAGACATGGCTTTGTAAGTCAAGCAGAGATCACCTCTAAGTAGGTGATATGAGACAGAGAATAGCTGAAGTCTTTTGAGTCTGTCTATGTAGGACATGTGTTTAATGCTTAGGATCCTCTTCATAAGGTACTTCTGTGGTCTCTCCTGCTGTTGCAGGTGTCTATTGAGGTACATGCCAAACGGGGCATTATACTCAATGATTGGTCTAATGAGAGAAGAGTAGAGATAGACAATGACCTCTTTCTTCCTGGATGCAAAAACCTTGGTAATGAGATGTGCCACATAGAAGGACTTTCTGACCACAGCGGCAATGTGGTGGTCGAAGGATAGGTTGCTGTCAACCTGCATCCCCAAATCTCTTATAATGCCTTCAGTGTTCAGTGGGCTACCATTGATGTGGTAGTTAGTGGGAACTGAGTTTTTTCTAAAGGGGATGACACCACATTTTTTGGGGTTAAGCTTCAGGCCATGGTTTTCTCAGTGAGGCCTTTCTGTGGGATGTCTGCATTACATGGGGAGTTAATAATGGCTCACAGTTTGCAGTCATCTGTGAAACTGATCAGCCAGAGTCCCTTTGTGTTGGTCTGGACTTCTGAGAAGTAGATGCCAAACAGGTGAGGACCTAGGACTGATCCCTGTGGGACCCCACTCGTAACTGGTCAGCAGTCTGACTTGGAGTTCTTTACTTTCACACTGTGTTCTATTTGTGAGCCAATTTGCAATCCACCTAGTGATATAGGGGTTGATGCCTAGTTTGATAAGTTTATCAATAATTCCCGAGTGAGGAATGGTATCAAAGGCCTGCCTTGGCTAGATCAAGGTAGGCTTGTATGCACTGCCTTACCTTCATCCACAGCCCTGGTGACTGACTCAAAGAAGTCAACCAGGTTGAGCAGGCATGATCTCCCTTTCACAAAGCCAAACTGCATGGGGTCCAGAGTTTGGAGAGTTCCTATGTCTTTGTTAATCAAGTTTATGATGATGCATTCTATAGCTTTGCATATCAGACTCGTCAGGCTAATGGGGTGATAATTCCCAGGTTCTGTAGTCGCTCCCCCTTTATGGAGAGGGATGACTGTAGCAGTGCACGATTCAGTAGGGACAAAGCCTGAGGTGAGGCTGTGACTGAATAGAGAACACAGATGTGGTGCCAGTTCACTTTGTAGTTCATGTAGAACACAGCCAGGGATATTATCGGGTCCCATGGAAGCTGTATTCTTGGCCTTGGACAATGCAGCTTTAACCTGGGCTGCAGTAATGCTGGGTACCTGGCATTCTTCTGGTATTGTGATTGATCCTTTCGGGGGGAGAGAGAGGTAAAGTTGGCACTGAATCTGTCAGCCAGTATGTTGGCAATATCTGTCGGCTCAGTATAGGAGGTACCATTGTGCAGTAACTCAGAGCACATCTGGGTATTGCTGTGGAGGTTCTTGATATAGCTATAAAAGACTTTGTGATTGTTTTTAGTGTCTGCCACAATTCTGTCTTCATAGCTGGCTTTAGAGGATTTGATGATGGATCTCAACTTTTTGTTGAGGCTAATAAGGGAGTTTTTCCAGTCTTGGGACTTCACTTTTTCTGCAACAGATCCTTCCTTCTGTTGTAGAGTTTATTAATGGCAGGGGACCACCAGATTGGCTTCCTTTTTTAGGAGGAGGGTGTCTTGGTTCTGTTGGGTATGACTAGTTCCATGCATTTAGGTACATATTCGTACAGTGCATTGGTGTATGATTCGGCAGTCATGCAGCTATTTTCAATTGGCATGGGTGCTGTGAAGTTAGCCACCTCTGTTTTTAGGAGTCCAAAGTCAGCTTTGGAGAAGTTTTTCAAGGTGGTTACCTTTGCAGGGGGTGTGGTTGAGATGTAGATTTCCATGGTGATTAGTTTATGGTTGGATCTGACCAGGGAGATTTAGACTTCTAGTGTTGAGTAGCATGACTCTCAGATTGCATTTATTGATAGCTGTTAGAGTGGTAATTTGGTCTTTGGAACACTGCCTAAAAAGGCACTACAGTGGTGGCAAGAGCCTTAGCCAGTACCCGGAAACCCAGGGGTGACAGATGCAGGCCATTTCTGGCAAAGCATTGATGTCTGTCAGTCATGTCATCCCAACCAGACAGATACTGGATCCCCTTAGAATGACACCAGAAACTTAGCCAATTGTTGAAGTCAATCTTTTATGTTTGTACTGTGGTATCATTGTGGGTGACATTAGGATACTGCTCAGGGATAGTGTCATACCTGCCTGGGCCACATAATCTGAGAGCTCCACCATGTCTCTTTTCATGTAGTCCAGGGAGTATTTCAGGTCATTCACACCCACATGGACAATGACAGTGTCATACTTGCACTTGTTGTGGAGTGACCTGAGTGCGTGTGTTATGTGTTGGATTCTGGTACCTGATAGACAGCTGACTGTTACCTTCTCCTTATTCAACCTAGTGCGTGGGACATCTGTGTGCCTCACTATTGAGTTACGTATGATTAGTGGATTTGGTAAGGTGTTTAGCCTTAGGGGCTTAGGTCTAGGGGCACACTGTGAAGGTGAGCTATGTGTCCTGTGCTTTGTGCTGTGCTGTGATGGTCGAGTGCATTTCTGTCTTGGAGGTCTCTGCTGTTTGGGTAAATTTCTATTGAGTGCATCTGCGAAGGTGGGTGTGTGGTTTGTGTTTTCATGTGAGTGGGTGTTCTGAAGGGCTATGTATTCCTTGTGGTGTTGTACAGGTGTTGACCTTCTCCTCTTGACCAGCTAGTACAGTCTTGGTTGGAGAGTGCATAGCTTCCAATTTGGTGATATAAATGCATCTCTCACAAATGTGAGTGTTGGGAGGTAAGAGGAGAGGGTTGTCTGTATACATGAGGCAGTTGCTATACTGCCTCAGAATGCCCAAGTGCACCAGGTTAATAGGAGAAAGCACAGGGAACTGTCCTTTAATTATGCCAGGAGAGGTGGTCATAACTACTAAGTACTAGATCTATTTCTGTGAAGAACGACTAGTGCTGATGGCTCTTAGGTGTGCTATAATAATTGCTACAAAACATGTTGTAGTGCAAAGTGATTAGGCTATTTGAAGTGCAAGAGACAAAGAACTAGCAAGATCTAAGGGAAAAACTGAAGAGCAGACTTTCTGGCACCAGTAATAGTTTACCTCAGCTCGGCGCCACTGAGTGGAGCTTAAACAAGCACAAACCCATGCAAATGCGGGCTTTTAAACCAGAATGTTGAAAGGGATGAAAAACTGTCCAAGCATTCAATAAACTACAATTTCTGGGCCAGAAACCACTCTTCTTGTGGTAGATAGGCTGCCAAGTGCTTACCACTCCCACTGATAAGCTAGAAGACTTCCTTCCAACACAGAAAGGCTTGGGCGGGGGGGGCTCAGAAGCTTACAAACAGTCTTGGATACAGCAGATCTGTATCAGGACTAGACTAGTTACAGGAAAGGTAAGAAACAAGTGCAAAATGTGGGTTTTTAAACCAGAAAGTTGAAGGGGATGGAAAAACTGCCCAAACAGCCACTAAACTACAATTTCTGGGCCAGAAACCACACATCTTTTGGTAGATAAGCTACCTAGTACTTACCACTCCCACTGATAAGCTAGAAGGCTTCCCTCTAACACAGAAAGGCTTGGGGGGCTCAGAAGCTTATAAAGACTAATTACAGGAAAGGTGGGAAACAAGCTTAGAGCTTTTCTTTTTACAGAAAAGCAGCTAAAACAGCAATAAAACAATTCAAAAGCAGTGCAAGTTAGCACAAGAGTCTGTAGCAATATTAAAGCAAATACAGTTTAAATAAATGCAATTAAATTAAAAAATGACTAAAACATGTGCAGAAAGCAGTAAATTAGGAAAAAATCAAAATGGAGGCCCATAGAGTATCAGAAAACAATGCCAGCAAATATATAAATAATTCAGTCAAGCAAAAATTAAGACAGTGCAGAACTCTGAACAGTTAAAAAGTGCCAAAAATATGCTTATCAACTCTATATTTCTAGATTGTTTGAGAAGCACACCTAGTCAGAACACAAGCAGATTCTAGCAATGGTAGATTCTAGCGAAGTGTTTTTTTTTTTTTTTTATAAAGTGGAAAGGGAGAAAGGAGGAACAGAATATAATTCAAGGTTAAGAAACTGAGTGGGTTGGCCTTCTCAAATGATCTGTTTGTATTAGGTAGAATAAGCTAATGACATTAGACTGGGAGGAGTGTCCCAGATCAAATTTACAGTAGGGGCAGGCAACTACAAAGCCACCAAGTATAAAGTAGTTTACAGTTAAGGTCTCTATCCAGAATATGCTACCTGACTAGAACACAGAAACCTCACAAAAAAATGCACAGAAAAGCACAGACAGAGCACTCACAAACAGAAAATACAACTCTCAGTATGATAAAGCAGCTTACAGTTAAGTAATTCAGTTGTTGTGTCTTTCGGCATTTTCTGGTCAGGGGTCGCCACAGCGGCACTCCGATCCGCTAATGATTGGCAGTAGATTTTTACATGCCAAGTTGATGGCCCTGATGCACAACCTTCAACGAAGGTATGCCCATTCACGCATGTCTCCACACAGAAGACTCTCTAGCTGAGAATCGAACAGGACAACGTCTTATTGTGAGGCAACAACGCTACCGCAGCACCACCACCGCAGTATTGCAATTACAGTAATGAAACACTATCAATGAAAAATACAGTTAAAACAGTATAAAACAGTACACAAATGCAGCAAAACAGTAAAAAGGCTTTATAACAGTGCAAAATGTAGTAGATTAGCTGTATAGCACAATTATAAGCATTAAGAAGTGCAATTCAAAGAAATAAATGTAAGAAATATCTTATTCTGCTCTTGGAGTCTTAGGGAATTTCTGCTTTGTCCCAGTGATGAATCACCACTCCACAGCCTGGTAAAAACAAGCACAGTCCCCTGCAGACAGGAACCAAAGTAAGACAAACTAGCAAAAAACAAAAAGACAGCTTGGAAACACCAAAGCAAATTCTCTTTCAGTTTAATTCTCTTTCAGTTTAATGAATCGCTTTTCGTCTTGCACATGTGGCAAGACTTCCATCAGCCTGAGAATTAAACTGAGAGAGAACTTGCTTTGGTATTTCCAAGCTGTCTTTTTGTTTTTCGACAGTCCCCTGCAGACACAGGGTTTAAATACCAGAAAAGATGGAAGAATCTAGAAGCTCAAATTACTACCCAGTCCTGCTAGCCCCTGCTATTTCAACCAATCAATCATGCTAGAGAAGGTCAGGCAATCCTGTTACTCTCATTTAACAGAGAAGACAAGACACCATCAGCAGAAGATGGCTGCCAGAAACACAGGAAACTCAACAAACAAAACAACCAGGCCTGGATAACAGCAGGCCTCTACCCAGACTATGCTACCTGACTAGAACACAGAAGCCTCACAAAAAATGCATAGAAAAGCACAGATAGAGCACTCACAAACAGAAAATACAACTCTCAGTATGAAAAAGCGTTTCACAGTTAAGTAATTCAATAAAAATGCAATTACAGTAATGAAACACTAGCAATAAAAAATACAGTTAAAACAGTACACAAATGCAGTGAAACAGTAAAACAAAGCTTTAGAACAGTATGAAATGTAGTAGATTAGCTGTATAGCACAATTATAAGCATTAAGAAGTGCAATTTAATGAAATAAATGTAAGAAATAACTTATTCTGCTCTTGGAATCTTAGGGAAGTTCTGCTTTGTCCCAGTGATGAATCACCTCTCTTTAGCCTGGTAAAAACAAGCCTCCTCTCTCCTGTATACTTTGTCTCCCTCCTGTGATGAGCATTACAAATCCTTCCACTAGGTAAAGTCACTCTGTGTCATATAGCTGGAATGACACAGTCTATGCATCAACAACCTGACCAGTCTTTTGGCAACTTGGAACACGCTTGATCTCCACAAATGTAATAAATTGATGTAATGCTACCATACCCAATCCTGCAACCCCCATCATATATTTTTCGAGTAAAATTGCAAGTACTCCATCCAATAAAAAAAGTGTTTCATTTTTAATGTAACAAGTACGGTCCTTAACAATCATTGAAAACCTAAGTGAAATTACTGAAAAAGGGATAGAATTATATTTGGCTTTTTGGTTTCTTTTTAAGAAAATAATACAAAATTCTCACCCAGTTTCTGCATCAGTCACTGGTGTGGGAATCAGTGATTCCCCTATCATGTGTAGTAGGTATGTGTGCACACCCAGCAGTCATTGACATTCAAAGTTTTGCATAAGGCAGCAGAAAAGGTGTTATATTTAGGATGTCAGTCTGGGGCTCTTTGTTCAATTCTAACTAAACATCTGTCTCTAATTTTTGTGAAATGCTTATCTCTGATAAAAAAAAAAATGTTCAGTGCTTACACTTCCGATGGCTCTGGATCTTAAGAAGAAGTACAGCAGGATGATAATTAAAAATCATAACTGTCCCAGTAATGAGTCCATATGAATATCAAGCAGGTTGAGACAGAAAGGGCTTCCTCTAAAAACTGCAAACACAAATGATGAATGTTTTTTGTATAGTTCATATTAAATCAATTTCCAAATGTACTCCACATTGAAGTTTCTGCTTTTTATGACTCAACAAGTGATACTCGGTCACTTGATTCATTGTCCAGTTCTCAGGTTAACTTCTCATCATTGTCCATAAAACATGCTGTTGCTGAGTATTTAATATTCAATTCTGATCATGAGGTTAATGAAAATAACACTGAAGATGAAAAAGAATTATTGAGTTTTATCTCTGGTCACGATAATGATATTGAATAATTATATTTAACTTCTGAACCCAACCAAGCCTCTAAACTCTCTGGACACAATGGTTTCCCTGTTTTTTCATCTGGTACAGTTTGTAATTGAATCTGTAGTCCCAAAAGGAATGATGCCAATTGCATCTCATCTGCATTTATCATGAGGAAGGGCCTTTTTGACGTTTGATATATGACCAGTCCTTCACATCTAACGGTGGTGAGCAAAACCAAATAGGGTCCCTTCCATCATGGAGACAAGGCATTTCTTCAGGAAAATGATCTGATAAAGTCTATGTCTAATTGTTGCAAATCATGCTAGCGATTGATTGTAGGCTGCTTCTGAGCCTCCAAAACCTCTTTATGGTGATGCTGCAAGACAGAATGGACAGACTTGCAATAAAGAAAAACAGATTCATCTATAGTTTGCAATTCCAAATTTCTGAGTAAAAGTATGGCAGGCATTCTCGTGGGTCTTCCCATGAGAATGTCATGAGAGGAAAACTTCCTAGTAGTATTCACTGCACTTCTTACACTAATTAGAACAAGGAGTAAAGCTTATGACCATTTAAGACCAGTTTCCTCACATAACTTTGTAAGTTTTATCTTTACATTTTGATTCATGCATTCTACAATCCCTGAAGCCTGTTGTCTGCATGGGCAATGGTATTACATTTTTTTTGTTCAATCTCTTACTGATTTGCTGAATCATTTGACTTTAATTTAAATTTTACTTAAAAATGTGCTCCCTGGTCTGAGTGTATGCAATAAGGTCCACCAAAGCTGGATATCAATTCAAAAGTAATTTTTTTAGTTACTGTAGTTGCACCATTCATGGCAAACAGATAAGCTTCTACCTATCCAGCAAAAACATGAACAATCATTAAGATATATTTAACCTTTTGTGATTGTGGAAGCTCAATAAAGTCCCACAGAAGGCAACAAAATGGTTCCAGTGGCTTTTTCAAAGACTGTGTGGGTATTGGTACACTTTTTGAGAATTGATAAAGTTACTTACAAAATGCGGAGTGACTTCTGAAATGTGAGGGGCATACAGATCAATCAAAATTTGTCTTGCTAGTGCATTTTTCCCAAGTGAAAAAGGTAAATAGTAAGCTTTAACCAACTGAGTTAGAAAATTGTGTTGGGGTACCAGCCACCCGTGTGGGTGGGGCCACAAAAGGTCCTGAAAATGCTACAGCCATCACGGATCCACCTCATCCTTTCAGAGTCATCAACTTGCACTTGAAACAATAGCACTTCTTGTAATGAGACAGATCTATTAGTCTCAAGAAGAAGCTGCAAAAATGAAGCGTGAATAAGATAAGACAATGCAGTTTGTTTAGCCGCCATATCTGCAAAACAATTATCTTTTGAAATGCATGAATGTTCATTTTTAGGTGCAGCACATTTCACTGCTTCTGTCTGTTTTGGAAATAGCAATTCATTCAATGGTCCATGAATAAAAAAAACATCATTTTTAATAACTGTCCCTGCAAAGGTTAGACACCCTATTTCTCTCCAAAGAGTCTTAAAACCATGAACTACCCCTTGACCATAACATGAATCTGTAGAAATTGTCACTATTTTATCCTTTGCTAGAGATACATGCTTTAGCAATAGCTACAAGTCCAACTATTTGAGCATATGGATTTCCATTTGTGGCGACGCCTAATGGGAACAGCCAAAAGAAGATGATGATGTCTGGTCGGCAAAATTCTGTCCTGGGTACATGTAGAAAAAGTTGCTGCTACAGCACCATCTTATGTTCAAACACAGGACCCATCAACAAAAAGAAGTAATTTGAGATTTGGTAGTGCACATCTTTCAGATCAGATCTAGGAGGAATTACATAACAGTACAAAAACACAATCATGAGGTTCTCTTTTGTCTGCTGTAAGAATTAAATAGGCAGGGTGGACATTTGATGATCTACAAAGAAGGGTTGTTAAGACAATTCATATTTAAACAGTTGTACAGCAGATAAATATTGTGTTTAGCTCTTTAGTAACAATGCTTTTACAGAATGCGGAACTGCCAAGTAGGTTTTGTGCCAAAGCGTAAGAGTAGCCACCATGTCCACCAAGAGCTCCATTATTGAGGGGAGGGCTGCTGCTACAGGATCAAGATTTGACTAAAGTAAGCAATAGGTCTAAAACCATCATTTCTTCACTGTGTTAGTAATCCTTATGCTACTTTTCACAAAACAGTACAAGAAAAATCTTTTTGAATAATTTGGCAAACCAAGAACAGGAGGATTTGAAAGTAAAATTTTTAATTGGATAAAAGCTTGCTCACAACATTCTTGCCACGGCACTGGTTCAGGAGTGTCTTTCTGTAATAATTCTAATAACGGTTTTACTAGCTCTGAATAGTTAGAAATTCATTGTCAGTGATAATTTCTCAGTCCCAGAAAAGCCCACAGTTGTTTTAAGTGTTGTAGGATGTGGTACAGTTTGTACTGCAGTAATGAGTGAGAGCAAATTTGTCTAGAGCCTTCTGAAATAAAGTGCTCTAAATATTGAACCTGTGGTTTGCACAACTGCAATTTTTCTTTATTAATGTTGAATCCAAATTCTGATAGTTTGGTCAGGAGAAAAACAGTCCCTATTCAGCAAGGATTCAGCAAGCTCTGCATGGCATGCAGGAATAGTGCAAGAGCTGCTGGAGGCAATAGGGTCGCCAAGAGATCCAAGAACAAGCTCCCGGGACATGCAGGAGCGCTCCTGCACTATTCCTGCACAGACACAGCTCCTGTATGTGCTAATTACCCCATTTGCAGGTGAAAACCATGCAAATGAGGTGAATTAGTGATCCAGGAAGCTGGCAGCCGTCCAGCAGGATTAGTGTAATCTGCAGAAATGTACTTGATTAGTAACCGAGTACATTTCTGTAAACTACAAAACAGAGCCATGACAGCTCCAAATAAAGGTTGTATATAATATGGAAGGCATGCCAAAGGAAAAATATATGGCTGTTGGCATGGAAAACAGTTTCAAAACAACAGAAAATAACCTTTATTTGTTTTTGGCCAATTTTGGACATTTAAGCATAGGGCAGCGGCGCGCAAACGGGATCGGCCCAAAAATAAAACTAAAACCTTGAAAAAAGCTTTTTTGCAAAATCAAAATTTTGCCATTATAGTCAATGGCAGGTAGAAGACAACAAGGCCAGTGAATAGTGGTTGCTAAGGGGGAAAGCTCAGTGTCAGACTTGTAACTAGGCATTAGCAGGCAATTCTATGCAAATGAGGGGAATGATACTGAATCACAGATTTCCCCTCATGGCTAGCCTGCACCCAACCGTGCAGGTGCAGGAAAACCATGGTGCAAGCCTAAGACTTAGCTGACATCATAGAGGGGTGTGTCAGGCATACTGTAAGCTTATTGGGACTCTGTGGCTCGGGATTGCTCTTAGCTTTGCAGAGCTTAGGAAGGGGGTTTGTCTGAAGCTGCCTATCTGTCTTTACATTGCCTAAACGGGTGTGCGCACCATGGACCGGGTTTTAAAAAAAAAAAAAAAAAAAAAAAATTAAACCAGGAAATAGCAGCTCCGTTCACATCAGAGCACTGGGTTTGCTCGGCGTGCCTTTGGGCTTAAACAGGAAGGCAATGGGAAGGGAAAACAGCAGTAGGAAGGTAACCAAGGAGAACTAGCATAGCTGGCAGGTGAAATGTATCAGAATCAGCCAATTACACAGGCAGCAGCCTAGCTCAGCCCAGCACACTACTATAAACTATGCAAACACCTTTCCCTCTGTTTTTTCCCACAAACTCTACACCACCGGTGTACACAAATGAAATTTTACCTAACAAAAGCAACAAAATGATAGGGGCTGCATTCACTCTCATAAATCAATATATGGAAGAGGCTGAGGGTGGTGAGGATGAGAATGCTGATGACTAACCCACAGTGAGGAGAAGGAGAAGAGTGTACAAACCCAGGGTAACCTACCAGGGGCTACATGAGCTGGAGATAGTGGAGCACTATAGGGTGGACAGGGACCACCTACAGTAAATTGTTGAACTGTGTCAGCCACGCCTCACACACAGAACCAACAGAGGGGAAACCCATCCCAGTGGATACCAAGGTATGTGTAGGCTTAAAAATACTAGCCACAGGTACCTTCCAAATGCCAACTGGGAATATCATGGGAATCTCACAGGCATCAGCATCCAGGGTACTCCACCAGTTCCTGGATGCCATGTGAGCACATATATTTCCTCAACACCCATGAGGCATTGACCAGCAATATGTATCTCTTTCACTAAATAGCAGAAATCCCTGAAGTAGTGGGTGCTATAGACTGCACGAACGTACACATCAAAGCACCACCCGGTGAATGTGATAGAGTCTACATAAACCACAAGGGCTTCCCCTCCATCAACTGCCAGGTTGTGTGAGATGCCCAGGGCATTATAATGAATGTGTGTGCTGGCAGCCCTGGAAGCTATCACGACTCCCACATCTGGCATATGACGCAGCTATACCAGAGATTTGCCAATGGAGACATCCCATATGGCCACCTAGTGGGGGATGCTGGTTACGCACTGGAGCCATGGCTGATGACACCCATCAGAAATGCACACACACCCGAACAAGAACTCCATAATGAGGCACACACACAGACCAGAATCATAATAGAGCATGTGTTTGGGATGCTCAAGTCATGGTTCCGGTGCCTAAACATATCCAGTGGAGCCTTGCAGTACTCAGCAGCAACATGTACCCAAATTGTCATTGTATGTGCCATGCTACACAATATGATCCTGCGGAAACAACTGCAGCAGTAACAGCATGGGGCAGGGCCACACAGCCCCCCACCATTGCCAAGGCCTGCACAGGTACAGAGTGACTCAGAAGAGGTCCAACCTGAGCCTGCCCCAGTAGGCAGAAGGAGGCATGCCCGGTATGCCCAGGTCTTGGCAAAGAGGCAACTCATAGCACATACACTGATACAGTAGGAACCCAGGGAATGATACCTCACTCTGACTCACACATAAAGTAAAAGGGATGCCAAACATGACACTACCTGTGCTTAACTATGTATAGGGAGTGTACTATGTGCATCCAACATAGTCAGCCCTCCAGCACCATCCTCAATACTGGCACAGCCACAAAGTAAGACACGCTCACTCTCAGTTGCTGTATGTAGTAGTATGTTCTGCTACCTGTATCTGTGGTATGAATGTGAGCATGTTAGGGAATCTGGTGGCTGAATGGGATGCCAGCAGATAGTAGACACCTATATCAGCAGCATGAAATCCTTAACAAATACTGGTGTCAACATAGTAGGCAGTACTAGACAAGGTGACAATACCCATTGCAGGACATGTGGTGGGCCAAATGTTTGTCCGTAGGACACACACATGCATGTCAGTGAGGCTTACATACCCAACAACAGTCTCAGCCGGCAAGACAGGTGTAGACAAACATAAAGAAAGGCTTTGTTAAGGCCTCTGATTGATGGCTATGGAGAACAGCCCCTCTACAGACCTACACAGACAGATTACAACAGGTCAGGCAGTAGGATGTTAGTTCTGAAAGGTAAGAAGTCTGAAACTGAAATATAGGTCAATAAAACCTAAGAACTGTAGTACACTGATATGCCTCTAGTCTGCATGATAGGTCAGAATACAGAATGAAATGGAGTACCTGAAATACAAGTACAGTCATAGCAAATGTTTACAGTTGTCAGGTGTGCCCTCACCCCCACAATCCTATGTAGAAATGTCATAACATGTGTGTGTAGGTATAACAGTGGAGGACAGATTACCTGAGCTGGCCAAAGTAGCAGGATAGATTGTAGCACATGTACAATATGCAGGGCTCTGTGTGTAAGGTTGTTGTGTGTTGTATATTGTGTGAAAGTGGCCAGCATGTAGGCATAGAGGGTTGTGTCCCAGTGGCCAATGGTCAGTACTGTTGATGACAGGACCAAGTTCTCACAACAGCAGTGCCAAACACAATGCATCCCAGCAAGACACAATCCAGCAGTAATCCATACTAATTGTTTGGCTGTAATATCTGCTACCATCTGAAAGATAGACATGTCATGAATGTGGGCCCAGACATACAAACAGTACACAGGTGGAAGTACCCTAGACAGAGAGTGTATAAAATGTTACTGTTAAATGGACACACCTTTGGAATTGTACGTACAGGTTAGCAGCACATTAGTTGGCTGTGTAGTATGGGATACTGATTTTGTCTGGCCAAACACTGGCAGACCACAAAAGGCACAGGCATGAAGTACTGAGAAACTGCTGATGTCCCTGCACAAGCCAGCATAAGTGGAATGCCCCACGTATATCTGTGAGTCAACTGCAAGTAGCTTCCATAGCACACACACACCCAGCTCACCCCGCCATCAGCTACAGGTACCTCACAGGTCTTATCCCTGCTGTTGGGAATGATTACATTATGACCCGCACCTCTGTATGGGAATAGCCACAGAATGCAGCATGGTGAAGAGGTGTCCCATGCAGGCATGTCCCTAGTTGTAAAGCAGCACCCTGCCAGTATCCACACCAATGGATCAATAAGGACAGAAACTATTGACATTAACACCTTGCACACCTACCCTGTCACTCCAGGGGAATATAGTGGCTTGCAGTCTGGGATGGCCTGCATCACTACCAAATGCCCTACAGTCCTCTATCAAAAGCCTGTGACTTACCCCTACTGCTAATGTATGCTATCTCATGGACTCCCAAATAACATAACACAGTACACAGAACACAAATGCAAGGCCATGTTGACAAATTCCAGTAGCATGTCCACCATGTCCTACTGCATGAATTGTGGACCAAACCCCTAAATACTGCTGGGATGAAGTGATAACTATAAGGATACTTATCAGATAATGTTTGCATAATGTTCAGAAGAGGACAGAATAACGGGGGGGGGGGTAGAAGCAAGGATGCCATGGAGTGTGTGAAGTCTGAAACTCAGATGTGTGCGCATACTATCCCTGCCTGCAAACACAGGAATGGGTGGCTACAAACCTGCTTGTAAACAACAATGTGAAGGACTAATGACCAGAAATATGAGCCCTGCCTCTGGGTAACCTGTAGGAATCTGTACAGCTGTGAGGTATGACCACAGCAGGATACAGCCATACTGTCACGTCGATGGATGTACAGGCATGGGATCCTCAGCCACCACAATATCAAGGTGCTGAACCATTCACACAGACCTATCAGCAAGTGTCTGCAGCTCCCCCTCCAGAATGGCATGATTGTGCAAGAATATGTAGGTTTCAGACCACAACAGTGGACACAACTTCATTCATCTTATGTCCCCCAGGAAATTACTATAAGCAAATATGTATACCTGTCAGTAGTTCATGACACAAAATACCACAGTGTAAAACAGTGCATATGTGTGAATATCTCTGCTAATACCAAAACCATGTAGCAGAAGCAGCACCGACACAATTAGTTACAGTATCCCACTATCCTTTGCCCATTGTGACCCCATATTGTCAACCGATCTATTGATATCCTGCAGAAACAGGTTGCTAGCTGTAGGTGTAGAACACAAAAGCCTGCACTGGAGTACAACCTACCTGGAATGGATTCAAACACTCAATACAGAAGGTCATCCTGGGCATGCTCCCACACTTAACGAAGCCCAAGTCTGATAACAAAATACTGAAAGGTCTTACTGGGCATGCTCCCACACTTAACAGAAATGAAGCCAATTTCTGGCAACAACAGTGGACTATACATATCTGTCAGTCGCAGATGTTTTTGCACACACTCCACATTGCACATCAGTCATGCTTTGCACACACATCAGATAGGAATACACACATATATCCAAGGACAGCACACTATAATAGGCCAAACTTACACATATATAGATGTGTGGAAGAGAGTGACAGACAGTGACAAACAGCTTCCCATCATGAGGCCTGTCCCACCCAGCACACATACAATTGGCCAATACCACACGATGTGCAAATGTCAATCACTGTAGACATTTGCTTCTGGTATCCCTCAGCACTATAGTGTCTGTGGTGTTTCTGATAGCTGTGTAACATGACTGTACAAGACATTATTCATCTAGCAGTCATATACATGTTCCTGTTAAATGTAAACATGTGTGTGACTGAGTGTTGTGTGTGTGCGTTCAGATGAATGGTTTATGGCCTATTCACACACATTGCACTCCCCATTGCCCTACTTTGGCAAGCCTGCTAATGTCATTCAACTTGAAATACATTTTTGGGGAAAAGTAGCCCTATAAGCTCTGTGGAGTGTACTATAACTGCAAAATGCTACAGTATGATGTACTAGTTAGATAGGAGTTCTAATCCCAGACATGGCAACTGTGAGACTCTGTGTGCGTGTGTGTAGGGATCAATGCTTTTGAGACCATTCACAGTCACTACACTTCACCTTTGCAGAAGGGCTAGCCCAATAAGCTCCATGGCACGTGCTATAACTGTGTAATGCTATGGTGTGATGCACTAATTAGGTAGGAGTTTTAATCCCAGACATGGCAACTGTGAGATTTTGTGTGTGTGTGTGTGTGTGTGTGTGTGTGTGTGTGTGTGTGTGTGTGTGTGTGTGTGTGTGTAGGGGGTCAATGCTTTTGAGGCCATTCACAGTTACTACACTTTCAATTGCCCTACTTTGGCAAGCCTGCTGATGTCATTCACCTTTAAATACACCTTTGGGGAGCAGTACCACTCTAAGTTCTAATCCCAGATGTGGTAACTGTGAAACTCTGTGTATGTGTGTTTGTTTGTCTGTGTAGGGATCAATGCTTTTGAGGCCATTCACAGTCAATACACATTCCATTGCTCTACTTTGGCAAGTCTGCTGATGTCATTCACCTTGAAATATACCTTTGGGGAAGAATAGCCCTATAAGCTCTGTGGCACATGCTATAACTGCGTAATGCTGTAGTGTGATGTACTAGTTAGGTAGGAGTTCTAATCTCAGACATGGTAACTGTGAAACTCTGTGTGTTTGTTTGCCTGTGTACGAATCAATCATTTTGAGGCCATTCACAGTCACTACACTTTCCATTGCCCTACTTTGGCAAGCCTGCTGATGTCATTCACCTTGAAATACACCTTTGGGAAAAGACGAGCCCTATAAGCTTGGTGGCGCGTGTGATAAATGCAGTACAGTGTAGTAGCAATATGTAGCTAGGTAGGGGGTTGCATCTCAGCACTGTCAAGTGTGTGTGTGTGTGTGTGTGTGTGTGTGTGTGTGTGTGTGTGTGTGTGTGTGTGTGTGTGTGTGTGTGTGTGTGACTCATTGTGGAGTGGGTTTTGCAAATTTCTTATATGGAGGACCTATTATATGTCACAATGTCCACCTTACAAGGACAACAAATGTCAAACAGCAGAGAGGCTGGTGGAGGCAATCCATATGCCTATACGTGACATTATGGATTGGGGAACAATATAGGTAACCCTTGTATTACTCAGAGAAC
The DNA here is from genome assembly GCF_019279795.1 of Protopterus annectens. Lineage (NCBI taxonomy): Eukaryota > Metazoa > Chordata > Ceratodontiformes > Protopteridae > Protopterus > Protopterus annectens. The sequence goes on along the minus strand of NC_056743.1, from coordinate 1,717,756,639 downwards.
ACTTCACCCATGTCTCATGCACAAACACATTTGACTAGGCAACAACCACTATGTTGGTAGTTCCCTGCATATTACCCACAGATAGTAACCATGGTGTGATTGCAGTGGACTACAGAGGACATGGCACTCTGTTCCATCCCTACAATAGGCAAATAATTGCTTACAGTGGTCATTTGCTATGTTCCCCACTGGATGCCTGCAACAACTGTAGAGTCAGCAAATGTAGCCCACAAAGGAAATACCATGCCTTATACACATGCCCTGTATGGACAGATGCCACTAACACCAGTGAATACCTGTATCATGATGTCAATGTAGGTGCAGGATCAACCTCAGTTCCATCGCCAGTTCTCACAACATGAGGTCACGAATGCCACATCAGATGATAATCTGTCCACACAACATGCCCCAGATGCCCCAGGTGCACTTCCACATGTCACAGAACATGCATGTGTGTCATGTGCACATCCCAGACACCATCCATGTTATGGAATATAGAACACATGCATGGCAAGCATTGCACAGTAATGGCCACCTACAGTAGTAACCCAGATGAGTGGATGGTGAATGCAATACCCACCTGTGTGGGCCAATCCAGGGACTACACCCCTGAGCCACACTGCAGGTCATTGTCATGTGCCTGATGCCAAGGTATACCCTTTGCCTAGCCATGTACAGCCTTCTTGTTCAGTCAACCTCTACACAACTGTGAAGCAATGAACCCATGCATGTCAGTACTGACAAATCTGTGTGTGTGTGTGTGTGTGTGTGTGTGTGGAGATTAATGATTTAGAAGCCATTCACACTCACTACACCTCTCATTGCCCTACTTAAGCATGCCTTCTGATGTAAGTCACCTTGACATAACCTTTGCCCATATATCAGCCTGATAACCTCTGTGGTGCATGTGATACCTGTGTAATACTGTAGTGTAGCAAACTAGTTAGGAATTCTAATCCTGACCCTGCCAACTGTGATAATGTAGGTGAGTCCCTGAGAGAGTTTGGTTGTGTTGTCCTTGACACCTGCTTTTGTGGGCAGGAACATGTACTACACCTACCTTATCCCTCCTTTATCACTGTTGCTGATGTCACTCACCTTCAAATATACCTTTGGACAGCTCTCAAACATGTAAGCTCTGTGGCGCATGCAATAACTACATAAAAATGTAATAGCAATACATAGTCAGGCAGGGGTTTGAAACCCTGTACTGGTAAGTATGTGACACAAACATGTTTAGCTCTTACTCTCCCACCCCCTTCCTTTCTTACTCTGTCTCTCTCACTCCCTCTCATGTGGATGTGGAAAAGTACACCTGCTTTGCTTAGGCAGCAGCTTGTGTTTTGTAAGTGATGCTCATGATCATCGAATGGCCTGTGCACAAATTGCAGTCCCCCACTAGCTGATTCCATGGGGAACAGCTCTGGTAACATTCCCATAGCCAATTGCATGGAAACACACTCCTATAACTAGGAACATCATGTGGATGGTGGCCCTTTTCATTCACTGTGAGCAGGACTTCATGTCAGTGTTTGGCAAAGAGCATCACAGAGGGTAGTGGGATATACCTCTTACAAAATACACTGTGGAGATGGCCAACAAACAGGAGGGGGATGTTCCAGACATGTGGACAGAATGCAAGTCTTGGTCTTCGACATTTGAAGTAATGTTGGTTTAAGAGGGTTTGTGTGGATATGGCTGGTCTACATGATTTAATATCTGTCATGACAGTGTTATGTGGTTGAGGAAACACTCACCTGTAGGGCTATCTGCAGCCTGGCCAGTGTTTGGAGTCTTACATGTGTTGTGTTACTCACAGATGACCTATCTTTAGAAATGCAGTAGCATAGTCTGAGGATTGCAGTCAGTACATGGTGACAACCATATGAGTTACTGACTTCATATCCCTCAGAAGACATATGTCACAACAAACCCTGTTACACCAGTAAATGTATGACTTTATCACAGCAACATGTCAATATTGGCCCTGTGCTTGTGCTTCCAGCCACAACTCTGTCAACCTTTGTACATATGTCATGCAGTAAGAGGTGCATATGTTCAGTACACCATTATTTATTGACATCATGCCTGATAACAAGCTAGTGAGATGTCAGACTGCTAGACATGTTATGTAGAGTAGGGCTTATATTTGAAGACAAAACCTGGACATTCTGTTGTAGTGTTTACAGTAGTGAGGTCTGTGTACTTATGGTGATTGTTGACAGAGTGTGTATTGTAAATATGTACCTTGGTCTGTGTACAGACTGTGGTAGATGTCATTGTTCTTGGTCCTGTTCTATCTGATGTTGCATGCTGCTCCAGTGTATGGTGCCTTATCTGCGTACATGTTTGTAGGGCCAAACCCACACATGTCCCATACCACATCAGGCATCGGAATACAGTGTGTATTGGCCCAGTATATGTAGGGTTAGTGTGTGAGTGGCACATATGAGGATGGTGTTGATCAGACACTCCATATACTGTAATATTAAGCATGCTTACCATATGTGGCTGTGGCTGTGTTCAGATTGGCTGTGGGTATGCGCTTTCACACAAGTGTCTGTTACTCCATGATGATACATGCCTGTAGAGCCTGCTATATTTGCAGGTACATGTGTATTCCCCCATATGAAATGTAGGCCAGTGTTGTGGCACTCTGCCTGTAGTTTGCGCAGTGCTTTGTGACATGCCTAGCAGCTCAGTGTACTTACCCAGTGTGATGTTATGTCCAGATATTTGTCAGATGTACTGCTGCCGGGCTAGCATAACTTTTGTGTAATTCTGACAAAGCAGTGGGATGCTGTACAGATGTATGTCACTAACTAGTGGGTAGTATGTGGGCTTGTGACCTCTGCTTCTTCAGTTATTATGTGTCAGGACAGACAGGAGTGTGTGAATGCATAAACTGTGTGAGCATATCTATTCCAGTATTTACGTGATATCCCCATTTACATAGGTTCATAGGTTCATAGGTAGGTACTAGGCTATTGGCCCAAGGGTCTACGTAAGCCTAGCCAACAAGGTTCCCTAGCTTACGCCACCCAAGAAAGTTATTTTCCTGTGCCACTGTCGAGCAGAGACACAGAAGTGATCCCCGGGGTGTATTTCCTATTTCCCATCCACTGATCAAGATTTTTCTTGAAGAGTGCTAATGAAGAACTTTGCTTGACATAAATAGGTTGCCTGTTCCAGAGTATAGGAAGTCTCTGGGACAGGAGTCTATCCCTCCAGCATGTCCTGTTTATTGTGGTGACAAGGTTTAGGTCCCTAGAGCATGTAGCTCGGAGGGATTGGGATTTCTTTAGGTATAGCATGTCCAACAGCTCTGGGTTTGACATAGCTTTATATGTTAGGCAGAGATCACCTCGGAGTAGATGATGTGTTACGGAGTAAAGCTGGAGTTTTTTGAGGTGGTCTGTGTAGGGCATTTGTTTGAGGCCTGTCATCCTCTTTGTGAGGTGCTTCTGTGGCCATTCCAGCTGCTGCAGATGTCTTGTGAGGTACATTCCAAAAGAGGCGTTGTACTCTATAATGGGTCTAATGAGTGTCAAGTAGAGGGAAACAATGACCTCTTTTTTCCTGGATGAGAACCCTTTTATGATGAGGTGCGCCACGTAGAAGGACTTCCTGATTACTATGGTGATGTGACTATCAAAGGAGAGACTACTGTCCACCTAGGTCCCAAGGTCTCTTATCATGCATTAGGTGATAAGTAGATTGCTGCCTATGTGTACAGAGTTTTTACCAAAGGGGATGACATTGCACTTTTTGGCATTGAGCGTGAGGCCTTGGCTCCGACATCAGGCATCTGTCTTAGTGAGGCCCTTCCGTAGGATGTCCACATCATTTGGGGACTTGCGTACGGCTCCTAGTTTGCAGTCATCTCCGAACTTCGTTAGCCTGAGGCCTTCTGTGTTAACCTGTACTTCAGAGAAGTAGATACCAAACAGGAGAGGTCCCAGGATGGAACGCTGTGGTACTCCACTTGTCACTGCTTTGAGGTCAGATTTGGAGTCTGCAACTTTGTCACTTCTTTGAGGTCAGATTTGGAGTCTGCAACTTTTACAGTGTGGGTTCTGTCAGTGAGCTAGTTGGCAACCTATCTTGTGACGTAGGGATTTATACCTAGTTTAGTGAGTTTAGCTATAATTCCAGAATGGGGGATGGTGTCGAAAAACTTGGCGAGGTCAAGATAAGCTGTGTGAACAACCTTACCCTCATCTACGGCTTTATGTCCAGACCACCATCAGTGGATGTTAACATGGCTGTTAACATCCACTTTTTCAGGCTTGGTCCACACGTCTTGCACTAAGGGGTTCTGTGTATACCTCCGGACTGACCAGAGTGTGTCAGACTGTCCACATTTATTGGTCATATCTCTGCTGTATTCCACAGGACCATAGCTGTGATATCTGTGGTACTGTACTATGATGATCTTAGGATGTCTGTCAGTAGCTGATGGCATACATGTCAATATTCCCTTGCACTAAGAGGTTGCGACTATTGGTGCTGAGGTACGACTCCACTACATGTTCTAGACATATGTTAAACATATATATGTTTTATATATATATATATATATATATATATATATATATATATATGTATATAAATATATATCTACAGAGAGAGAGAGAGAGAGATTTACACATATACATATATATAGATACATATATATATATATATATATATATATATATATATATATATATATATATATATATATATATATATATATATATATATATATATATATATACATATGCATGCACACACACACACACACACACACACACACACACATATATACATATACAGATATATATATATATATATATATATATATATATATATATAAATATATATATATATATCTATCTATATATATATATATATATATATATATATATATATATAGATATATATATTTATATATATATATATATATATATATATATATATATATATATATATATATATATATATATATATATATATATATATATATATATATATATATATATATATATATATACATACAGATAGATCTATATATGACCTTATATATAATGCAATATACAGATGTATATAAGTACATATATATGAATATATATGTGTATGTACATGTGCACATATATCTACATATGTGTATATATATATATATATATATATATATATATATATATATATATATATATATATATATATCCTTATCCTTGTTATGTGTAAACATGACTGTACCTTCCCAGATGTATAACACCGTATTTATCTGATATGTGTATATTTAGATATAACAACATACGTGATTCAACAGTAATATCACTAACAAGTGCTACACAATTGTAGAATTCATAGCAGGTGTTCAATACTATTCAGTATGTGTACTGACAGATGTTGTGTCTTTCGGCTTTTCCCAGTTAGGGGTCACCAGAGCGGAACTCCAGTCCGCTAATGATTGGCAGTAGATTTTTACATGCCGAGTTGCCGGCCCTGACGCACAACCTTCAATGAAGGTACGCCCATTCACGCATGTCTTCACACAGAAGATGCTCTAGCTGAGAATCAAACAGGACGTCTTACTGTGAGGTGAAAATGCTACCGCAGCACCACCACAGCAGTTAGTATATATTGGAAAAAACAACAACTGTCTTCACAGCTGTGATGGCTTAGTGGTTAGCTGCTGTGATTATAGTGTACAGGGTCCTGGGTTCAAGACCTCCAAGGGCTGGTTATTTTGTTGCTGGGCAGAACAAGGGCTGTTGGATACAAAGTGGTTAAGGCAATTTTGAGCAGCTTTAAGCGGGTTTGTGTGACAGTAAGCACTGCTAACGTACGGTTAAACGTACAGGTGCTTACTCTGTGTAGGCTTCGCTTACCAGTGCACAAATATGCTTAGCATTTATATTGCAGCAATGTTGAAACCTGCTAAACATGGCTCAGCCCTGGTAACCAGTGCTCACATTCTGGTCTGATAAAATAGCAGGGTAATGACATCTTTAATAAGTGTATTTAATTCCATGTACATAATATGCATCTATGTGCTGTCATTACAGTAGCAAGGGGTGTGAGTCTACTGTCTGGGACACCTGAGTATATATGGCTTGTACAACACTTATTTCAGTTTTAATGTGTTACATACATGGATAGTATCCAGGTTATATGTAGTCACACTGGCATGTAGTTTATCATTATGTTGCTACTGTTGACAGCGCTTTCCCAAGTAAGAGTAGATTGCAGATTGTAGTACTGGAACCAAACACCATTGCATGCAAAGATGGACTCTTGGTCCTCACTGTCATGTTCTTGGTGTGTGAGCTGTGTCTCATTAAATATTTCCTACTGGATATAGATCTGACACTTGGATATTAACTGTAGACTACTGTGTGTATAGGACATGTCATTGAGGGCTGCTGTCATGTAGTAGTTGCATACCTATGGGTGTCAGATGTCTATCTGTCAACACATTAATTCTAATGCATGGGCAGTTGGCTAGCTGATATCTGTCTGCCCTCTGAACTAATGTGCAGATGTCAGGTATCCATCTTAACTACTTACAGGCAATCTATGCTTGACTGACACTGACATGTCTGCCCAGCTGTGTTATGAATGCCACAGCTAGGAATCCACACCCTATACACAACACATGCCATGGATACCTCAACTACAGTACCACAGTCAACAGAACATGCTTGGGTACAGGTTTCCAAGACAGACAATGACCATATTATGTAATACATGTTGCATACATGTCAACTGGAGCACCTCACTGGCCCTCTGCAAGAGGCAACCAGATGATTGGATGTTGCATGTAACTCTCACCCTGAGGATCAACCCTGTGGTATCTGTTGATAGAAGGCCTGCTGGTACATGCCAGGTGGCATGATACCACTGTACATACATCCCCTACACTTCCCTTCCACCCATGGACAATAGCCTGGTACACATCTATGAACACCTGTATCAATGGACCCCAGTACTGACAAATGTGTACATGTGCATTACTGAGAATAACAGCGTCTGTGTGTTTGTAGACCTGCAGTTGATAATATCCTGAGGCCATTGACACCCACTGCACCCCCCCATTGCCATAGCTAGATGTGGCTGCTGCTGTATCAGACATTACATGTACCTTGTTACACTCTTCTCCCTAAGGGCTACCTGGGGCTTGCAGTACCAGCACAACACTGTTGTGCAAATTGGTTGATAGGTATAGGATACCCTGTTTGTTCTGGCAAGTGTGTGTATGTGTGCATGTGTGTATATTTGTAGGATACAGCATTCTGAGGGCACATTCTCCTAATAAAATATACCTTGCCACACAGTATTAGAGATAATGATGTTGCTGACCATAGGAGAGCCATGACAAGGCATCACCCTACTATCCCTGTGGCATGTGCATTAGATGCATATCCCTGTAGTAGCACTCTTAGGATAGACAAGGGGTTGTATTGCAGTCCTGGTCAATGTGTAATGGTGGGTATGTCAGAGTGTTATCATGGGTTTCAGTGCATACAATATCCACTGTGGGGTGTGGGTGTTGGGTATACTGTCTTTACACCATGGTACCCCCAGTACATGTCCCATGTTCCACTGTATGGGGACCACTGTCACCATCAACCATACAGATAACTGATAACACTATCCAGCCCAGTTATGCATGTGCTGTGCGCAACTTATCTGTAACAGAATGGACACACTGGCAAGGTAGTTTGCACTGATAAGCCCAGGTCTCAGTGATGTGTTTATGACTGTTATGTGTTTTTCAGTGTGTATATGACAGTATTTCACACTATGTATTGTCCATAAACAACCAGTACATCCCTCATTACCATACTGTACAGGCCTGGGGATGTTCTTCAGGTAACATATAACCGGGAACATACCTCATCCTAAAAGCTGTGTGGTGTGTTCAATTAAGGCCACATACATCCGTAGCACTACATACGTAGGTAGGGGTTCTAGTCCCAGTGTTGTCAAGTAAGAGTGTGTGTGTATGTGAAGGAATATACTTCTGTTTGCAGAATATTCATGTCCCAGGAGGTCATCTGTCCGAGAACTGCCTGACAAAAACTAACATTTCACAGGTATCATCCTGTGAAAATACATTCCATCACAACTAGTGGCAGATGTGTAAATGCCCTCTTCCCCACTGTATAGGTGTACAGCGATACTGGGGTTGGTATATATAGCTGGGTGTGGCTCTTGTGGACACAGCCACCATCATTGCAGTTACTGTTGAGTGTATCCCCTTGCTTAGCTGGCCGTAATACTGTACAGTTCATGTTAAAAGGTTAAGTAGCTGTCTATCACACTATCTGCAGTTTTAACAGCACCTCTCTCCCTCCAAAGGGTAGGGCTGTGCCACCCACACCAGTACACCTTTGTTTACCGAGCTGAGGATTGCACTACATTGGGGAAGGGGACATATACCCTGCCAGTACCATCGTCAATGACATTAAACTATAAACTAGCAGACTGCTTATTTCCCAATATGTTGTTGTGCCTATTCTGTTTTGGTGGAATTACATAGGCTAAAATGGGTTCCTTGCACAGGTACATACATCCATATGTACAGTATTCTCTGTGTATTGCATGAATACCAAAGCCTGTGTGTGTGTGTTATACACAAACATGTGGTGTGTACCACACAATACACTTTCCATTGTCCACTGTAGAAGGGCTTCTGACATCAGCCACCATGCACTCACCTGTATACACCACCCCCAGACCTATCGGCCATGTGGCACATGCAGTAATGGTTATACAAACCTGTGACATGTGTTCACCTGTACCCAGGATATGGCACAGCCAAGGTGTCACCATAGTGCCATACCCCTTGTAGGATACAACAGCAGACCATCATTCTGCTGACACATGGACAACTACAACACAAACGGAATACATTATGGAGACCACAATCACTCAGTGTTAATAACAGCTATAATGCATCATGGCTGGACAGCTACACTTCCTAACATGTAAGTATTAAACTTTACTGCTGACAACATGTTACACAGCATTACATTGGTACACCATAGTACAGTCACCCAGTGCATCAGAACCATATTAGCATGTCTCTGCATTGGTATTATGGATGACAGGGATGTGGCACAAGTATCATCATATGCACAGGGTGTGTTGTTGGTTTGCCAGAGACCTAGGCTGAGACATACATTTGACACCATGTGTGTGAGTGAGGGGGTTTAATTATTAATTTGGCTGTTGTGATGTGGTGTGTGTAGGTATGGGGTTGTCCTAGCTGTGTTGGTATTGTGCATGTGTATGCATGCACACAGTTCTGCCATGTGTCTACCCTATAAAGAGGTTTGTTGGACAGCTGCAGACCATACCTGGCAGGGTGTGCAGTTCACCATCTCCAGCCATGGACACTAGAACTGTGCTTGCCAGGGGTTCCATGGGCACCACCAGGTACAAGCCACAATATGGTACTCTCTCTTGATGATGACATATGTCCGCTGGATCCAGGTCCCTCTTGGGACTGGCCAGGGCCATGTGCACATGGCCTGCTGTGGTGTGGTGTAGACAGCACCCCCCTGCAGTGCTGGGGCTGGTGCTGCCACTAAGGGAGCAGTTCTGTGTTCAACATCCATGTTGACCTCCAGATGTTGGTGTTGCTGGCCTACGACCACGTGGCTGTCACACCACTCCCACCATATGCTCAAGCACGGGCATTCCATGGTCAAGGATTCCCACCATCTCACCCAACCATCTATCCATGACCTCTGAAAAATAACAGAGGGAAAATGCAAGATCACAGATGTCAGTTACAGCTGAATGAGTAGCCCTCTGCAGCCTTAGAGCCTGTCTGGTGTACCATTCCATGTGTGCCTGCACCTCCATGATAGCCTGAAACATGTGTCTGGTGGTACCAGATGTGGCACTTCTGCCAGGGGCATGATGACCAGCAGCCCTCCAACGAGCACCCCTGTACATCTGCCTATGTGGTACCCCGCCGGACATCCAGCTATGGCTGCTGTGTCCAGACACACGTGCCATAGATACCACACTGTCCTGTCCCATGCCACTAACCACCAACTGTCCCTCAGCTATGGCCACTGGTGATGGGGTATGTATAGGCAATGTGACTGTGTGCGGGGATGGGGTGGATAATAGTGGGATGTCAAATGATGGCACAGCTTCAGTCCCTGCCAACCCTGCCTGTGCATCAACACACCTATCATCATTTTCAGTGTCTGTATGGACACCAACATCAGAATGCCTGCAGGAGGGACCCTGACCCACCTCTCCACCTGTGAGAGGAAAACAAGAAATGCACTTTAAGACCTGTACATCATTGCTTAACAGTACGCACACACACACACACACACACACACACACACACACACACACACACACACACACACACACACACACACACACACACACACACACACACACACACACACACACACACACACACACACCCTGAGATTCCACCATACTATTTATCTGTCCCTGAGTTTACAGAATGTCCCTAGTTTTTTCTCTTATTTTCCCCATCCTGCAACAGTCTTGAATGATTACAGTCAATAATACAATCATTAACGTATAATTCTTCTAATTGTTCAGAAAAGTGTTCACAAAACATGACCTGTTACTCCATTAACTGTTTAACTTGATTGGAGTCAGTTTTTCTATGACTCCCTGATGTCATCAAGTGTTCACCCTGGTTTTGTCCAGACGTCTTGAGTATGGCCCCAATATGTTATGGGCTACTACAGTCAGTCAATAATGTCACGCACTGGAGTGTCATACTTAACTATTGTTCAGTAGATGCAAGATCTGTTGCTCTATTAACTTTTTATGTGGACTACAGTAATATTTGGAAACACTCTCTGGTGTTGTCTAGTAATTCTCCAATGCATTGTTAGTGCTGCATACGTGGGTATTCTTTCATATTTCTGCTGATTGCAATTAAAAAAGTACCTCTGGTCTAGTTTTCCCTCCCAATGCATCTTTCATGCTGCAGACTTTATTATACTATCATCTGTCCTGAGATTACATTTCATCAAAATATTCCTGGTGTCTAATGTGTCTGTCCATGTCCATGTACTGCACAATTTCTAAGGGAAGTTGAGAGGTCTGAACAGCCCCACACTCACATATGTGCATACATGGGCACACACAGAAACACACACATACACACACACATTTTACATACATCAACACCACTCCACTCCACCAGATAACACTTACAGACAAATTAACCCTCCTCAAACACACACACACACACACACACACACACACACACACACACACACACACACACACACACACACTTACTTACAGGTGAAGTTGCACAAAGATATTACACACAGACCTCTCATTACCTATCTGTAAACATGCATGACATATGGCACTTAGCAGCATGCAGTGCAGCTATAGTCAATCCCTGTTACCAACATTATACATCTCTGTGATGCATGGGTTGTGTTAGTAGGTGATGCCCCTTCCCCTGGAACACACTGCACCCATGTACACAGTATTGTTATGCACCTATTCGGCACCCTGGCATGTACTGTGCACAATACCTCACAGGTGTACACACCATTACTCAATGTGTATATCTGTATCAGTTATGTTTGCTCTGCTGCTCACAGCCCTTTGTGTTTGTCCAACACATTCCTGGGATGATATGTGGACAGATGTCATTTGTAAATGCCTGATGTCTGATTTACAGATCTCATCATCAGTGGTGCATGTATGGCCAATAAAATACAATTACACTGACAACCTTCAAACCTTACCATGGCTATGGGGAGCGTACACACCCTTATTGATATGGCACCCTCTTCCCTGATATGCCATGGGGCCATATTACTGCATATGTTAACATTACACGAACCTGATATGTGACATATGACCTGTGCAATCAAATGCAGTATCAAACAAATGTGTTAGTTGTGCAGATGCTGATTGAGATCCATACAATTTGTGGGTGCATATGTGTGCGCACCCTTATCATGATGGTTTGTTGCATCAACTGTTATGTGTACTACAGCAGTCACTATTCCTGAAAGGGGTATACTAGCATGGGCCATCTGCATTTACCAGTATTTGGTCACTCTGCCCTACAAATGTCCCCCAAGTCTGCATGATTGCAAAGTCAACTCATGTGCACAGCCCTTGGAGGTCACACAGTGCCATCACTATTGCTGTGGAGTAGGGTTATGTCTGCAACAATTCATGATCTTGACTGTGTGCAGATACAGCCATTCTTAGTGAGCTCTGGATCACTGCTTCAGTAAACTGTTGCGCTTCAGGATAACACCCCCGCCCCATCCTCAGCCTTTTTGCAGATGCTCGACAACTATAGCCTATACATGTTTATCATTTTGCAGTGTCCCAAACTCTGAACACCATGTGTACCGGCCTAGTGCCTGCTAATGAATGGCAAACATACAGGTGTACACTGGCACCAGCAAGGTACAGATGGGGATGGTGGGCCTGAGGTGGGGTGAGGAGTTGGTTGTGCAGCACATGTATCTTAATTGATACTGTCTGTAGGTTTCCAACGTGGTCATGTTACACCACTGCACATTGCAACGCATGCCTTTGGGGGATATTTGCTGTTATGCATACACTACCTGTAGAGAGCCCTGGCTGATGTTTCTTGTGGCACAACTGTCCCATCTGATTACCTTAACCCATTGGCCACACTTATGAAGAGACCAGGCAATTGCCGACACAGGTACTGCACAGCCAGTACTTTCTAAACATTCCTGCAACTCCCTCATTGCTGTGGCATGTTACTAGGCAGCCTGCATTGACCAGTTTGCAAGATGTGTCATCATCTGTCTTGGATAGCTATCTGTTTATTTTCTACATTAATCCTGTCCCATAAATCCTCACCACATACATGACTGTCTGCACTGTTTGCCATGGTATATGCAATGGTGAGGTAAGGCTACATGTCCAACTCCTGGGTGCTATGTTTTGGGTATGGGATCCATTCCATGGCTTGTAAGATGTATGCAAGCCGTGGCTGCCTCTGTTGCAGGTAAGTGGGCACATTTGATGGCCACATGTCTTGGACAACAGACCATTGGTGTGACATTGAGGACCTGTACTTGCTGGAAGGTCCATACTCATGAAGAATGCATGCTGTCAGTATTTCAAAAGCTGCTTCCACAATATGTTATCTGGAGTGTATGCACACATATGCTTCCAGTGTTTGTGAAGGTATGTATTCCCCATATTGGTTGTCCTAACATAGGATTCCATATTACACATTCATTGCTCATGTTAGGACCACATTGCAGGTTGTAAGGGTTGTGGAATGCAGTACTGTGATATGCCATAGTGTAGATCTGTAACAGTTGCCATTTTAATAGTGGTATATATACTGTTGTAGCACTGTATAAGAGTGATGTTTCAGACATGTCTCTACCGTAGGCCATTTGGCCCACCATTATGTTCATCTCTGTGCACACATTTTGCAATGACAGGTTGTTAGTTATATTGCAGGACTCTTACATGCCCTTCAGACATGCCACCATAGTGACCACTGTGATGCAGTGCAGTTAACAGCAACAATAAGTGAACATGTACAGCATGCATTATGGGTAGGTGTGTTAAATATGCGCATGGAATATACTATGGCCATAACATGACCGGTGTATTGACAAACCTGAACAAACACCATACTCACCAGCTACAGGCTGCTGCCCTGGAGGTTTACCAGAGGGACCTACATAGTTGTGTGAGAGATGTGATGTCATTAGCCACACCTGTGGCATTGGTACAGGGTGGGAGCAGCATTACAGTACATCAACAGTACAAACCCGCATCTGTTTATTACTACAACGCAGCAAACAACTATATATATATATATATATATATATATATATATATATATATATATATATATATATATATATATGTCATCTCACATATGCATGATTAAACTCTATAGATGCATGATTAAACTCTATAGATGCAGATGGATGCACAACAGTGGTCTACCAATGTCTCCTGTGGTCTTACTTGCATGCTCCTCAGCCATTGTGTGGATAGCACCCACCTCCACTATGCTCTCCACTGGGTCTTGTATTTGCGGGCAGGTAGGTGCCCAGAGGCTGGCGAGGAGCTCCTCAACATGTGTCAGGGGGCTGGACAGCATGACCCCCCCATTGCAAGCTGGTCCCCCATAACCGCAGCAGCATGCCGATGGCCATGGTGGAGTAGATCAGTGCATCGATGTTAGACCTGCTCATAACTGCGGTTATGCAGGCCGACATCCTTTACCCTGCAGACAAGATCGTTCCACAGGGTGGTCCTCTCCTGCAGATCATGGGCTGTATGCCCAAACAGGGTGTGGTAGTGCTGCACCAGGTATGTGATGATGACATCATTCTCCTGGGCTGTGTACATCAGAAGTCTCTCCCGGGACATTTTGCCTGAAAGACATAAAGAGGGAAACGGGTCTGAGGACCTCATACTGCAAGGATATAATAGTTGTTAATACACATCACTGTCTCCCTCCCATCATATCTGCAACAATCTGATCACAAAACTCAACGGGTATGTCTACAGAATACCTACCGTTGAGACATATATCGTATTGTACAATTTGTGCAATGTATTTGTAGTCATGTTCCATGCTGAAACACTATCATTGGTGGCCTGTTACGAACAATGTCACCTGCATGCCATTTTAAGGGCCACTATGGTTCCATATATGCATATGTACTGTTTGCTATGTGACTGCTGCACATATGTTGTTTTGTATTAATAGGGATATCTATGCATGCTGTTAGACATAATCCTGGAATGTGTGGATTATTACTACCCACATAAGTTCTATAACAGTGACACAATAGCATGTTTGGGAAGACAGTTGCCAGCAGAACCACCTCTCCCACCTCATCTGGCCATGTTACCAGGCCACATCACATCTGGAACCCACCCTGGGACTTCATCATCTAATGGTCCTGCACTAGTTCAGGTGGAAAAACCTCAGGGGATGGTATTCGACCCCCTCCCATGGGAGCATACACAGACAGGATCCTGTCACCCGAAGTTAGGTCTAGGGTCTGGTGCATAGGGAGCTCCACAGAGACATGGGGAATGTGCTACACCACCTTGAGGCCCTCAGTACACAATCACAGGGTCCACATGCTCCTCCTGTTCAGCCTCCAGCCCAGGCACCTTCAGAGCCATGAAGATGCTGTTGTGACTGCCCATGGGTGGGGACCTTGGTCCCATTGTTTCCATAATGGGGCTCATGGGCTTCCACATTCCAAACAGTACTCCCCATCCAAGGTGTTTGCCCATCACATGTGTCATATACCACCCCTGTATGCTGCCTTGTCTGTCTTCCAACCCAACCTACCTTCCCAAATATACCTACTATCCTTCCCCAAAATACCAATCCCACCTTCACAAACAAGGGCAATGTGTTCCCAACATGGAGTTCATACCAGACATAACTGTCCATTTAGCACCCACTTGCCCAACAGTTCTTGGAATTCATAAATTCCAATGCCCTGGATCAACTAATCCATAGTCCCACCAGGGGCTCCAGTATCCTAGACCTGGTCATTACCAACATGGGAAATAGATGCTTCACACCTATGGTCAACCCCTCGTTAGTCATGTCTGACCATAAGCTAATCACCCTTAACATCCACATCCCACCCCCAACCCCCAGTAAGGAAACCTCCATAAAAAACTTCTCCAAAGCCAACTTCATGCTACTCAAGTCAGAAGTGACAAACTTCATGACACCCATGCAGATGGGAACTGAAAGTTCAACTGCTGAATCCTACACTAAGGCACTGTACAAGCACAGCCACTCATGCATGAATTGTGCCATCCCAAATAGAACCAAGATGCTCTCATCCAAAAAAAGGAAGCCAATCTGGTGGTCTCTTGCCATAAATAAACTTTACAACAAAAGAAGAAACTGTTGCAGAAAAGAGGAAAATCCCAGGATGCACAAAACTCCCTTACCAGCCTCAGTAAGAAACTGAGATCCCTCATAAAATCCTCCAAAGCTAGTTACGAAAATAAAATTGCCAAAGATTCCAAAGTCAACCACAAGGCATTCTATAACTATGTCAAGAATCTAAATGGCAATGCTCAGATCTGCTCTGAACTAAAACAGAATGGCATTAAATATACTGATCCCAAGGATATTGCCAATATCCTGGCAGATTGATTCAGTGCCAACTTCACCCCCTCTCACCCCCTAAATGGCCCATCTCAATACCAGAAGATTGCCAAATTCCAGTAATAACAGCCACAGAGGTAAAAAACGCACTCTCCAAAGCTAAGAATACAGCATCCATGGGACCAGATGACATCCCGGGCTGTGTACTACATGAACTACAATATGAACTGGCACCTCACCTAAGTGTCATGTTTAATCATAGCCTCACCTTGGATTTCGTGCCCACTCAGTGGCGCAGAGCTACAGTTATCCCACTCCACAAAGGGGGATCCACCTTGGATCCCGGAAACTACCATCCCATCAGTCTGACAAGCCTTATCTGCAAAGCCATGGAGCGTATTATCATGAAACTTATAAACAAAGACATTGGCAACCTTCAGACACTGGACCCCACTTAGTTTGGGTTGGTGAAGGGCCGATCTTGTCTATTGAACCTGATTGGTTTCTTCGAATCAGTCTCCCGAGTCATGGACAAGGGTAAGGTGGTCCACATAGCATATCTAGACCTTGCCAAGGCCTTTGACACCATCCCCCACTCTGGAATCATAGATAAACTTACTAAGCTGGGCATTAATCCCTACGTCTCCCAATGGGTTGCTAACTGGCTTACTGATAGAACCCACACTGTAAAAGTAGCCGACTCCAAATCCAGCTCTAGACAAGTGACAAGTGGAGTACCTCAGGGGTCAGTCCTGTGACTGCTCTTGTTTGGCATCTACTTCTCTGAAGTACAGGTCAACACTAAGGGACTCTGGCTAACAAAGTTCGCAGATGACTGCAAACTGGGAGCCATTATTGAATCCCCAAATGATGTGGATACTCTACAAAAGGGCCTTACAGAAACATATGCTTGGTGCCAGAGCCATGGGCTCAAGCTCAATGCCAAGAAATGTATAGTTATCCCCTTTGAGAAAAAACATGTATCCATGAATTACCATATAGGTGGCAGTACACTAAATGCCGAAAGTGTGATAAGAGACTTAGGGACACAGGTGGAGAGTGGTCTCACCTTCGATAACCACATCACCACAACAGTCAGGAAATCCTTCTATGTGGCACACCTCATCACTAAGGGCTTTTCATCCAGATAAAAGGAGGCCATTGTCCCACTGTACTCATCCCTCATTAGACGCATTATAGAATACAACGCCCCATTTGGTATGTACCTCTCAAGACATCTGCAACAACTGGAAAGGCCGCAGAAATACCTCACTAAAAGAATCACAGGCCTAAAGCAGATGCCCTACACTGACCGCCTTAAAAAACTCCAGCTATACTCTGTCGCATATCATCTACTCAGAGGCGATCTCTGCTTAACATATATATATATATATATATATATATATATATATATATATATATATATATATATGTGTGTGTGTGTGTGTGTGTGTGTGTGTTTGTGTATTGATATGTGTGATCTTCTCTCACACATATCGTGCAGCACTGTCATTCAACAGTAGAGGACATGTATTTATATAAATATGTGTGTGTGTTTGTATATATATATATATATACATACATGTGTGTGTGTGTGTGTGTGTGTGTGTGTGTGTGTTTGTGTGTGTGTGTGTGTGTCTATATATCTGTAGACATACAAGTATATATGTATATATATATATATATATATATATATATATGTATATATATATATATATATATATATATATATATATACATATATATATATATATATATATATATATATATATATATATATATATATATATATAGGATGCATTCAAACATCAGGTCCACACTCTCTAACTCTCCTTCCTGCACAGCTGCACTGTTCTGCCTTGCTGCAACACAGACAGGTGACACATATGGACACAGCCTAACATTAGGGGGCTATATATAGGGACAGATTGCAGGTAAGCCTATTACACACCTATGGCATTTGTGCATGCTACATTACACATTAACATGACTGTCCTGCAAGTGGTGGGCTGTGAAACTCATGTGTCTATCATAATGGCATTACTTCCACCACCAGCTATTAGCCACACAGATATACATGTCTTGCAGTATACAACACACATTATGATGGCTTACATCTTGTCATTCAGTGCTAATCTGTACAGTTGACAGGTATGGCCCACTCCCCACAGGGACATACACTATTGTCCATAGCAGTTGTTCAGCAGAACATCATTACAGCAACAAATCCTGATGGCACATATAAATAATTCCTCATCATCTATCCCATTATTATAGACCAAGTACTACAGTCAATTACATGCATATATGCTTCACATACCTGTTGCAGGGTTGTTGTCTCTTCTGGATACAGTTTGCTGTGTCCCCTTGGTTAACTTGGGATGACTGTAGGTTCAGTTGATGAACAACTTTTTATTTACTGGATGTTTGTTTTCTGTCTCTCTCTCTCTCTCTCTCTCTCTCTCTGTCTCTCTCCACTACATGGATTGAGCTGCTTTGTATAGATTGCAGCATGGATTTTGTAAGTGATGCACATGATCCGGTGATGGCCTCTGCACCAATCAGTGTCCACCACTTGCTACCTGCATGCAGCCTGCTGTGTAGTACTTCCTATTACCACTGTAATGGCAACCCACTACTATAAATTACTAAATCATCTGGGCATGGTCCCTTTACCTTTCCTGTATGGAGGACATCCTTCCTGTGTGTGGGCAGCAGTGTTACAGACAGCAGGTAGCAATACCTCTTATAAGAGGACTTGCAGACATAGGCCAACTACATATTTGTATAAGGTTCCAGACCTACAGACAGTGTGAGTAGTGTTATTATATGCATTGTATACTGCTGGTATTACAGGGTTTGTGTGTACATACCAGTTTATCATGGAATGCAGTCTGTCTACATAGCTCTCAGCTGTGAACGTAATGGCCAGAGGATTAGTTGTAATGTTTTGTCAGTCCCCCACATAAATCTTGTCTCCGATATATCACTGGCATTCCGTCTGTTGAGTGCTATCAGTACACAGCTACATCCATTTGTGTTTCTGACTTCATATTCCTGAATAAGGGTATATTGCAACCAATCCTGTAACATCAGCAACTTTCTCAGTGTATAACAACAATATTGCAAATATGGCCCTGTGTTCCAGCCTCTGTCCTCCACCTATATACCAGGCTTTGTCCATATGTCATGCAGTAAGAGGTTGTTAAGTAGTGGCCTATAATTATGTCGTGCTGCCACTCTTGCCATCATTGCAGTGATGTTGTGGTCCCCACACATATTGTGGGGTAGGATCCATAGATATGTGGGCTACAGCTGGACAAAATGCATGTTTCCTTGTACAGTCCAGAGGTCAGTGTATGTAACACTGTTATATGTCCCTGTAATTCATTCTATGAGGGAGGGATATGCACCATATATAACCTAGGCTGTTAAAACATGTGAGGGATATCAGTAGTAAGACACCTTAAGGTATATAGCTGTAAATTTTCATACATTTCACCTTGGGAACATTGGTGGGCTTGTGCTTACTGTCTTACAGACTGTTCTGTTTGCCAGTGTGATAGTGATGTTTTAAGTTAAACATTGTTATGTAACAGATATATCTTCATTGTGACAACTTAATTCTGTTCCCCTAGGGGGTGAGTACAGACTGTAATTGGAGGCTGCTGAACTGCATTACTTACTGTTGATTGGTTCTTATCTTCTGGGTCAGTGTTTCTTTACTGTTGTACTACTTGAAGGCCTTGGCCTGGACAGCAACATATGTTATGCTTTCAGATTACTGTATAAAATGTTTGCTTGAGAGTTGCACTACTCGGTTAGTATGTATTTCAAACACCTGACAGCTATATGTCATGGCATATACAACTGAAATAGTACACAAATAAACAGATGTTAAGTTGTCAATCTCGCCTTCATTCTTGCTGGATGGGTTCAGAGCCGATCCTCGGCTCCCACTCTGCCAATACTAAAGCTCGAGAGCTAATTCCACCGGCTCGAGGCTCCCCTATATCCCACAATGCTAGGCGGTAACTACTCAGATCTCATTTGCCGCTATAGCTGATGAGGTGCTTTTCTACCGGCTCAGGCAGGTGAGTTAGAGTTTTTACCATATTAGGTATTTCTTAACCCCCTTTTTTGTTTCATACCATAACCTTTTTAGTTTAATTAAATATTTAGATAAATCGACCCCTGTTTTTCGGGTCTATATTCCCTTCCTTTTCTTCCCTTATCTTGTAGGCCTTCGGCCCCTCCCTTCCCCCAGTCCTTTAGTGTGACTAAATTAGTTGTTTTTTTGTTCAGGGCTTGTGTGTGTGTGTGTGTTTGTGGCTTGTGTTAGCCTTAATAATTTAATAATTTCTTCAGTAGAGGGTGTGTCTGTAGTGTGTTTGTGTTGTTGTCAGGCACTCCTTTTACGATGTCAAAAGACTCTAAGGTCTCAGGCTTCAAGAAGTGTGACTCGTGCTGTCAGAAAATGTCTCTGACAGATGGTCACACTTCTTGTGTGAATTGCCTGGGACCTTTGCACCTGCAGGACTCTTGTGCTGTTTGTCATGGTTTTAGCCCTAGAGTCCTGCAGGAACGCAAGAATAAATTAATCTTGTGGGGCTTATTAAAGCCTGAAGGCCCCCCGACTCAGTCTGTGTCAGGGAAGCCTTCCAAAACTTCCAAACAGTCGGCTCCGGTTTCAGAGTCGACTGCTGGAAAGATTAAGTCGGCTTCGACATCGGCTCCGGCCGGAGCCGATGTTTCCAAGCCTCATACTGTTACTTCGGCTCCGGCTAGAGCCAAGGCTGATAAAACTTCATTGGCTCCGATACTCTTATCGGAGCCACAGTCTAGGAAGAGATCCAGATCCCCCTCTATCGGCTCCGTGCATTGGCCAGGATCCCTCTTCTTTCTGAACGGAGCCATAAAACTCATTCCTCACGGTCTTCCAGGTTATCTGACCATGATTTGCAAAGGGTAGTGAGTAGACTTCTCAAGTCCGAGGCACTGGCCCAAATGCTGCATAGCCCGACTCACCAGTCAGTGGCTATTTCTGTTCCCCAATACATTCCTCCTCCGACTCCTTTGAGTTCGGAGCCAGGGCTTGTCGGAGCCATGACTGTCGGTTTGTCGGATCCGATACCTTCCCTTTCGGCTCCGTCGTCTGCTCCAATCTCCTCCTTGGAGGGATCTCGGTGCTGAGCTTCCCTCGTCGGCTCCGAGGGGGCAAGTGGCATCGGACCCTTGTCCGACCCCGCTCTCCCTCTCGGGGCTTCGGCGCTGGTGAGTTCGGCTCCGACATCGGCTTTGGAGCCATCCCTGTTGGTGCTGGGGGAGGTCCTTGTCTCTTCGGAGCGGGGGCCTCTGGCCTTGCCTGACAGGGGTGCCTTCGAGGTCATGCGGAGCGTGCTAGAACCAGGTTCTGCCCCACAGTCGGCTCCTTCAGCCCCCCCATCTACAGTGCCTGCGGTGATTTCTACTCACCCCCTTGTCTTAGACCACAGAGAGCCAACTCCTCAAGTTTCCCCATTGGGAATTTCTTCCTCTTCCGAGGCCTCTCCTGACCCAGCAGGAGATCCCCCAAGGAAGAGGCAGTGCAAGAGGAAGCACATTGACTCCCCTGAGTCTATCACCTCTGACACTGACCTAGAGGAATCCGAAGGTTCCCCTCGATCCCCCTCTGAGGATGTCTCCTTTGCTGACATCCTTGAGATCCTGAAACGGAGGGGGAACTGGCCAGCCCTTAACCCTTCGGAGGATGAGTCAGTGTATCTTGAGGCGTTTGGCTCTCACCCTTCTACCTCCTGGGTGTCCCCTCCCTTTGACCCCCTTATGGAAATGGTGGCAAGGAAGGCTTGGACGGCTCCTGATTCAGTGGAACCCACCCTGAGGAGACCATCTAAATTTATTACTGCCCCTAGAGATAAAGATTTTTTATCCAAAGGTGTCCCTGTTGATGCCATGGTGGTGGCTGCGGCCACTAAGAAGGAGTTAGCTGATCCTTCGGTTCCTGTCCATCCTCCTAATAAGGAATCTAGGACCATGGACAGGTATGGCAAGCGGATGTTCTCATCAGTGTCCTTTTCAATGCGTTCGCTGAATTACTTATGCCACTTCACTCGTCTCCAGAGAGATTTACTCAAGGATATGGGTGAACTGATAAAGGATCCTACAGCTGAGGGGTTCAAAGACACAATGAACTCCTAGTTGGCAACCCTGAATTCCATCATTAACTCCTCCATGTGGCTGGTCTCATATGCTGCAGATAGGGCGAGTAGAGCCGCAGGCACAGGTGTTGCCTTACGACGTCACACCTGGATGCAGCTATGCAACTTTGCGGACCCTTTCAAGGCGTCCTTCACCAATTCTCCCTTTGATGGATCATCCTTGTTTGGTCCACAGGTGAAGGATACATTGACCAGGTGCGAGGTAGAAGGTAAGACTCTCTCTGCCATAGGAGTCCATTTTTCTACCCCTTTTAGACCCTATCCCAAAGGTCAGAGGGGAGGAAAGATGTGGTTCCGCAAACAATCCCAGGGAGTCTCATCTGACACACAAGGCCGATTCCCCTCTAGAGGCAGAGGGGGGAATAATAATAGATGCCGCCCTAGAGGCAGAGGAGGTCCGCAAAACCAGAGTAGCAGAGAAATGTTCTCTGACAAACCCTTTCAGCATCCCTGAGGGGCTGCCCGGCTGTCCACCTTTGGAGGCAGTCAGGGGAAGGTTATCACTATACCCAAAAGCCTGGCTTTCCCTTACTCAAGACAAATGGGTACAGTCGATCATATCCGAGGGTTACAAAATTCCCTTTATTCACATCCCATCCCAACCCAAAAGATCCCTTCCAGATGTTCCACCCAGTCTAAGGGAACAAGCAGCATTAGAAATTTCAAAGCTGCTATCAAAAAGAGCTATCCAATCAGTCCCAGCAGACCAGCAAGGATCCGGAATCTACTCCAAATTCTTTTTGGTACCAAAAAAACAGGAGACTGGAGACCCATACTGGATCTCAGCTACTTAAACAAGTATGTCAGGAAAACAAAATTCCGGATGGTCACGCTACAGTCCATTCTACCCTTCTTGGGTCAGGACAATTGGATGTGCTTGATAGATCTTCAGGACGCGTACTACCACATCACGATGAACAGACGCTCCAGAAGATATCTCCGCTTCAGGCTGGGAGCGAGTCAATACCAGTTCAGGGTCCTGCCCTTTGATCTCACTACAGCCCCCCGTGTGTTTACCAAATGCATGGCAGTGGTCGCGGCTCACTTGAGACGTCAAGGATTCCAGGTGTTTCCATATTTAGATGACTGGCTCCTTACCGCCACCACCAGACATCAGCTTCTTCTATCCAGGGACTTCACCATCTAATCTTGCCAAGCTCTAGGCATTTCAATAAATTTCGAAAAATCTGCCTTGTCGCCTTGTCAATCTATTACCTTTATAGGCGCCACCTTAGACACACTCAATCTTTCAGCCAGACTCACAGAGCAGAGAGTGTCAGACATTCGGAACCAAGTTTCCCTTCTCTTACAATGCAACAAAGTCAAAGCCAGACTAGTTTTGAAGGTGTTAGGGCTCATGGCAGCAGCTATTCCCCTTCTCCCCTTAGCTCGCTTTCACATGAGGATCCTCCAATGGATGCTGTTTACTCAATGGTACTTTCAACAGCTCCCGATGTCCATTACCATATTGATAACTCAATCATGCAAGAATCAACTGTCTTGGTGGATCACATCACATCAACTTCTCCGAGGAAGACCCTTCACTCCCCCCCCCCCCCAGTCGCCACGTTGACAACAGACGCCTCCCTGATCGGGTGGGTGGGGGGGCATTATCAGGGCAGGACAGTCCAAGGCACGTGGCAACCTTTCGAGTGCCACTTGCACATAAACGTCTTAGAGATGAGAGCAGTGCTTTTAGCATTGCAAGCCCTTCACGACTCTCTTCCCACTGGGACTATTGCAATTCAGACGGACAACATGTCCGTAGTGTGGTACATCAACAAACAAGGCGGAACCAGATCATACCCTTTATGTCGAGAGGCACTTAGACTTTGGCAGTGGGTGATCTCTTCTCAGCGTTTTCTGATAGCAACGCACATTCCCGGGAAATCCAATGTTATTGCAGACAAATTGAGCAGGGCAATTCTCATGCCCCATGAGTGGTCTCTAAAGAAATCAGTTCTAGAAGAAGTATTCCTAAGATGGGGCCAGCCTTGCTGCAATCTTTTTGCTACTCCCCAAAACAGCAAGTGTCATGACTTCTTCACTCTCTTCCCATTACCAGGCCATCCCACCAGAGATGCTCTAGTCCACGATTGGCCCCGGGGACTTCTATATGCCTTTCCCCCCTTTCCACTGATATCTCAACTAATTCAGAAAGCCATCACCTTGAGAGTGACAATGATCCTCATTGCTCCTTACTGGCCTCGACAGATATGGTTTCCTTTTCTTCATCGTTACCTTTTGGAGCAGCCTTGGCATCTGGACCCAGTACCAGATCTGATAACCCACCAATCGGGTCAGCTGCACCAATCTCTGCCCTCTCTAAACCTCACAGCGTGGTTTCTCTGATTCCAACCTTAGCCAGGCTTCCCTCAATATCTCGCTCGGTCCGAGATATCTTGATAGCCTCTCATAAATCTTCTACCCGGAAGATTTATAGTAGCAAATGGAACCGCTTCTCTTTTTGGGCAACATCAAAAAAACATAGATCCCTTTACTGCACCTATCCAGTCTATTCTAGACTTTCTAGCAGAACTCTTTCATTTAGGATCATCTGCATCTACCATTAGAGTTCAATTGGCTGCCATATCTAATTTTCATGTTGGTGTTTCAGAGTCTAGCATCATGGCTTACAATCTCTGTAAAGCCTTTTTAAGGGGCGTATTTCTTCTCAAACCTCCAATCAAAGATCCCCTGCCTCAATGGGATTTGAACTTGGTTCTGGCATCCTTAATCCTTCCCCCCTTTGAACCTGCGGCTTCATGTTCTCTGAAGTTGATTTCTTGGAAGACACTTTTTCTGGTAGCTATAACTTCAGCGAGAAGGGTATCTGAACTCCATGCTCTGTGCAGTCGTCCTCCTTATTTAGTGTTTCACAAAGATAGGGTATCCCTCCATACTAATCCATCCTTTTTGCCTAAAGTTTCCTCTCAAATAAACCTAAACCAAATTATTGATCTCCCCATCTTTTTCCCTAACTATTCAAACAGGTCGGAACAAAAGCTACATTTTTTGGATGTTCATTGCCAACTTAGATATTACTTAGACAGGACTAAACAATTCAGGAAATCTAATCAATTGTTTCTGTCATATGTGGAAGGGAAATTGGGCCTTCCAGTTACTAAAGTATCCCTCTCTAGATGGCTCACCTCTACAATTACCTTCATCTGTGAGATCCGACATCAAAAACTACCCTCAAGACCTAGAGCTCATTCAGCTAGGGCATTAGCTACATCCGTAGCTTTTCAGGATAGGCTGCCAATAGATTCCATTTGTGCAGCAGCCACCTGGGCTTCTCCTCATACATTCATTTCACATTACAAATTGGACATGGTTTCCAGAAGCTGTGCCAATTTTGGTTCCACTGTTCTCAAGAGTCTGTTCCGATAGGCCACCCGGGATAAGGTGCTAGGGACGCGGTCCCATCCAGCAAGAATGAAGGCAAGATAGACAACTTAACATTAAGAAGTTATGTACCTACCATAACGTTCCATGTTAGTTGTCTTCCTCTCCCCTTCTTTCTTGCGTCCCACCCTCCTTCCCCCAAGCCTGGACAGACCGACAGGAATTCAGTTTGTGTTCTTCCTCTGGAAGTCGTCATTCCCACACGTTCTTCCACCTCTTTTATCCTTTCTGAGGTCTGCGATACCTTTTACGCAGATTGTTTTGAGGTGGGTTTCCCTACTCCATTCTATGGAGACTAGGGTTGCTTGGTATAGCTATCAAACGAGATCTGAGTAGTTACCGCCTAGCATTGTGGGATATAGGGGAGCCTCGAGCCGGTGGAATTAGCTCTCGAGCTTTAGTTTTGGCCGAGTCGGAGCTGAGGATCGGCTCCGAACCCATCCAGCAAGAAAGAAGGCAAGAAGAAGACAACTAACATGGAACGTTATGGTAGGTACATAACTTCTTATTCTTATCTATGCAAACCTGTGTGTGGTGTCATATCCTTTGACTTGTCTGTGGGTATATGTTTCATGCAATAATTGTCTTTTGTATGAGAGAATCAAACACTGTCCATTTTAAAAGGTGGCAGCTGTAGGAATACTGACTGTTCAATATGCTGTGCACCCTCTAAATATGTATCTTCATATACATATCTATACATAGTAATATATGTATATGTGTGTGTATGTGTATATATATATATATATATATATATATATATATATATATATATATATATATATGTATCTGCATATATGTGTGTGTGTAAATGTATCATTGGAATGTTACTGCTTCCACATTGTACATTCTCTATGGTAGACAGACTGTTCTGCATGATATCATATTGATACCATCCTGACATCATACAGGTGGGATGGATTACTGTTAACTTCTTGTGGCTATGTTGTGTAGGGTTCTAGGTATGAGACTTGCAAGTGTTATTGTGTTGCAAGGCATATCTCTTTGACTGTGGAGGAGGGGATGATATCAGTAATTACAAGAGGTACTTACCTCACCCCCATTAACACTGCCTTTGGTCATGTATGTATTTGTTGTGTTCTCTCTTATATACATATATATATATATATATATATATATATATATATATATATATATATATACACACACACACACACACACACACACTCACACACACACATGCACACATACATCTACATATATAAATACATTTCCTCTGCTGTTGAATGACTGTGCTGGATAATATGTTTGAGAAAACATCAGAGTTATTTAAATCTGACATGGCTTAGTGGTAAATCCCTTTGGCAATAGTGTGCAGGGTCATGGGTTCGAGAACTATAAAAGCTGTTTATTTTGTTGCTGGGCAGAACAAGGGCTGTTGGATACAGAGTGATTAAGGCAGTTGTAAGTGGGTTTGTGCGGGTTTGCACGACAGTAAGCAATGATAACTTCTGGTTAAATATGCTTACAGAGAGTTAGCTTAAAAATTGCTTATTCTGTGTGCGCATTGCTTACCCTGCACAAACAAGATTAAACCCGCTTACTGCTCCTTAAAAGTGCTTACTCCGGTGCTAATTTCTTTAAAAGAAAAGAAAATGGGATGATAGGAAAGTGGTGAAAAAGGGGCACAAAAAGGGAAAGACAGTAGGGAAAATAGCTAGGGATGTGCAAGACAGGTGTAGGGAATGTCCATAGCTGCCCATTTCTTCTACAGCAACAGCTGTGAAGATACACTGATTTGGAGGTAGATTTGGACACTGAAACCCCTGAGAGAGGGGTGAGGACAACAATATGTTGTGAAGCCAATTTGAACAGATTACATGTGTCTAGTGGACACTTGTGTGAAATGGACAGCTATGTATGCGGTGAGATTTTTTTTTTTGGGAACAGATTGCCTTTTTTAAGGTGAGAGTGGTATGTTGGGGAGGGATAGTAGGTATATTTGGGGAGGTAGGTTGGGTAGGATGACAGGCAAGACAGACAAGACAGCATACAGGGGTGATATATGACACATGTGGAGGGTAAACACCTTGGATGGGGAGGGGTGTTTGGAAGTTGGAAGCCAATGAGCCCCCAAATGGAAACAGTGGGAATGAGGTCCCCACCCATGGGCAGTCACCATTGCACCTTCACGGCCCCAAAGGTGGCTGCACTGGGGACTGGGTAGGAGGGGCAGGCTGACCCTCTAAATGTGCCATGTGGCCCTTAAGCCGGCATAGCTGATCTCCGAACTCCCTGTGGAGCTCGCTAGGCACCACACCCTGTACATGATGATGGGTGCCAGTTTCCTGTCTGCTCCCACTCCCGGGGGGGGCAAGCCCCATCCCCTGAGGCAGTTCCATCCAAAGGTGGTACAGGACCAGCAGACGAGGAGGTCCCAGGGTGGGCCCCAGATGTGCTGGTGCCCGGTGCCATGGCCAGATGAGGTGGGAGAGGTGGGTCCGCTGGGACCGGCCCTTCCAAAAGTGCTATGGTATTTCAATTTTAAAACATATGTGGGCTAGTAATAGTTGACACATTCCAGGATTAGGTATAACAGCATGCATAGATATTCCCATTAACCCAAAACACCAGATATGGAACAGTTGCATAGCAAACAGAGCACATGCATATATGGAACCATAGTGGTAATTACAACAGCATGCAGGTTACATTGATGGCAGCATGCCACTAATGTAGGAGTATTTCAACATGACACATGCATAGAAACAAATTTCAATATTTATTAAACAATAGGACATATGTTCCAACAGTAGATTTAATTATACACATACCCACTGAGTTGTGTATTTAGATTATTGTTGCAGATATGGTGGGGGGGAGAGATGTCAATAAACAACTTGTATATCCCTGTAGTTCTCAATACTTTCTTAGTCACTGCTGTAATCTGTACCTTACAGGTATTATTACACTACCCTATGGCCTTAGTTTGGACAGTAGTATGTTTGTAGACAACTGTATACGTGAACTGTGTTTTACCTACAGTATACACTTCTTACCTGTTATACCTGTGGAGGTATTGTTTGTTAACACTACCTGACTGTTTCTATGCATATTCACAGATTCCAGGTTGATGTTATGCACATACCTCTCAATCTCTTATTGCACACACTTTGGTCAAGGCTTGACAACATGCAGGTGAAACTGGGACATATTTTGACAATTGCCCTCATAAACCTTTGGTGAGTTGCTACAATGACAGGTTTGTTTTTATATACATTTTCTGAATATTTACAGGTCTGACAGTCAGTTATATGTCATTAAATGCTGCCTAAATGGCAGAGATCATCACACTGATTTGCCAGGAGTACAGGGTAACAGGCAGCAGATATGGGCCAAATATCTGTACATTCTGAACAAATCTGTACAGTTGAAGGGTATGATTCTGCGGTTCCACTTCATATCATCGAAATTTCATTTTGTCGAAAACTCATATCATCGAATCTCAAATCATTGAAAACTATAAAGCAACTAGAAATAACATTCCACAAAGTTTTTACTATGCGCCCCACACCCCCCGTACTTAAATATACCAACTCTAAGGTCGCACTACAGTGGGGGAAAAAGGTAATTTCCTAACCCCCACTGTAGTGCGACCTTAAAGGTGGTATATTTAAGTACGGGGGTGTGGGGGATGGAGCTCCCCACATGGGGGTGCAGGGGGGCTTGCCCCCCTGCATAAACGTGGTAAACAGTGTCTGGGATGTTATTTCTAGTTGCTTTATAGTTTTCAATGATTTGAGATTCGATGATATGAGTTTTCGACGAAATGAGTTTTTGATGATTTGGTCTCGATGATTTGAATTTCGATTAAATGAAATTTTGATGATATGAAGTGGAACCAATTCTGCATACAGCTTACAACCACTCCCAGGATTCGAACCATGGCTGTGTCTGCTAAAAATAAAACAGTGTACATCACAGTTTAGTGTGTTATTTAGATATTGCTGTGCATTTCTTCACTGATTTCTGTCTATAAGTCTCCCATGGTTTTACAATCTGACCTTGTAATTACAACACTCTTATACAGGGATTCCTAGACAGTTTTATTATGTAGCACAGGTGTTGCTCTAAGGAGACATGCTTGGATGCAGCTATGTAACTTCGTGGAACCTTTCAGAGCGTCTTTCACCAACACCCCCTTTGATGGTTCCTCTCTTTTTGGATCACAGGTGAAGGACACCCTTACCAGGTGTGAACAGAAAGGCAAGACTCTCTCTGCCTTGGGAGTCCGTTTTTCCACTCCTTCCAGACCATATCCCAAGGGTCAGAAGAGTGGAAAGATGTGGTTCTGTAAACCTCAGGGAGCCTTGCCGGACACACGTGGTGAGTTCCCATCCAGGGGCAGAGGAGGGAACAATAATAGATGCTGCCCTCATGGCAGAGGGGGTCCACAAAACCAGGGCAGCAGAGAATCCTTCTCTGAGAAGCCCTCCCACCATCCCTGAAGGGTTGCCCGACTGCCCACCTCCGGAGGCAGTCGGGGGAAGATTATCACTGTACACAAGAGCCTGGCAAGACATAACACAAGACAAATGGGTACAGTCAGTCATATCCGGAGGCTACAGAATACCCTTTGTTTGCACTCCCATAGTGTCAAACAAGTCCCTTCCAGACGTTCCACCCAATCTAAGGGATCAAGCAGTACAAGAAATTTCAGAACTGCTAAGATAAAGGGCCATCCAACAAGTCCCAGCAGACCAGCAAGGATCTGGAATTTACTCAAGGTTCTTTTTGGTACCAAAAAAGACAGGGGACTGGAGACCCATTCTGGATCTCAGCAGGCTGAACAGTTCTGTACAAAGAACCAAGTTTCAGATGGTCACGCTACAGTCCATTTTGCCCTTTCTGGGTCAGGACAATTGGATGTGCTCTATAGATCTTCAGGATGCGTATGACCATGTCCAAATGGACAGACACTCCAGAAGATTCCTTCGCTTCCAGCTGGTATTCAGCCATTACCAGTTCAGAGCTCTGTCCTTTGGTCTCACCACAGCCCCCAGGGTGTTCACCAAATGTATGGCAGTAGTTACCGCTCACCTGAGACGGCAAGGATTCCAGGTGTTTCCATATCTAGATGACTGTCTCCTTACTGCTACCACCAGGCATCACCTTCTGTGAGCCAGAGACTACACTATCGAGACTTGCTCCAGACTAGGTATCTCAATAAATTTCAGTCTGCATTGTCACCCTGTCAGTCTATCACCTTTATAGGTGCAAATTTAAATACAAAAGACATGTCAGCGAGCCTTCCACCAGACAGGGTATTAGTGATTCGTCAATATGTACAGGTCCTATTAGCATGCAAGAGAATTCAAGCCAAGTTCGTCCTCCAAACTCTAGGTCTCATGGCAGCAGCGATCATACTTGTTCCTCTAGCTCGTTTTCACATGAGAATCCTCCAGTGGCTGCTTTTCACCCAATGGTCCTTCCAGCAGCTTCCCATGTCTTACATGATCATGATCACAGAAGCATGCAAAAGCACCTTGCATGGTGTATGGTCTCCACTTCAGTTCCCCTAGGCAGACCATTTGTACTCCCCCCCCAGTTGCTACAGTTACCACGGACGCTTCCCTGATTGGGTGGGGGGGGGCATTATCAGGTCAGGTCAGTCCAAGGCACCTGGCAACCTCACCTCACGAGTACCACCTGCATATAAACGTCTTGGAGATGAGGGCTGTGCTTCAAGCGTTGCAAGCTCTTCAGGACCCTCTTCCTACCAGGACCATTGCAATTCAAATGGATAATATGTCAGTAGTCTGGTACATCAACAAGCAGGGCGGAACCAAGTCCTACCCCCTATGTCGAGAAGCACTCAGACTCTGGCTGTGGGCAATCTCTTCCAAATGATTTCTGATCGCAACGCACATCCCTGGGAAGTCCAACATCATAGCAGACAGGCTGAGCAGAGCAATTCTCATGCCTCACAAGTGGTCTCTGAATCAAGTAGTTGCGGACCAAATATTCCGCAAATGGGGCCAGCCTAGCTGCAACCTTTTTGCCACCTCTTTCAACAGCAAGTACAACAAATTCTCTCTCCTTCCACTTCCCGGACATTCCTCCAGAGACGCTCTAGTCCATGATTGGCCTCAGGGACTTTTTTATGCATTCCCTCCGTTTCCCCTTATTCCAAAACTGATACAGAAAGCTACCATTTTGGGCTGCAAAATGATCCTCATTGCTCCTTACTGGCCTCAACAAATATGGTTCCCATTCCTGCATCATCATCTTCTCGAGCAGCCTTGGACTCTGGACCCAGTTCCAGACCTTGTAATCCATCAATCGGGTGGGCTGCACCAATCCCTGCAATCTCTCTAGCTCACTGCTTGGTTGCTCCACTTCCAACCTTAGCCAGGCTTCCAGATATCTCCCTGTCTGTGCGGGAAATTATTTTATCATCACACAAGTCTACCACTAGGAAAGCTTATGCTAGTAAGTGGAAATGTTTTTCTTCCTGGGCACAGACTAAGAGTATAGACCCCTTTTCAGCCCCTATACACCACATTTTGGATTTTCTTGTGGAACTCTTTCATTCTGGGTCCACTTTCGCTACAATTAGAGTTCAGTTAGCTGCAATTTCAAATTTTCACATTGGCCTGTTGGGAAATAATATCATGTCGCATAAGCTAGGTAGAGCCTTTCTCAAAGGGACCACTCTGCTCAGGCCTCCAGTGAGAGATCCTCCACCTCCGTGGGATCTAAATTTGATTTTAGCTTCTCTAATATTGCCTCCCTTCAAACCTGCAGCTTCTTGTTCCCTGAAGCTTTTATCTTGGAAAACTATCTTTTTGGTAGCCATTACTTCAGCCAGAAGAGTTTCGGATCTGCAGGCTCTTTGTACCCATCCTCCATACCTAGTGTCCCACAATGATAGGGTTGCTCTCAGGACTAATCCTTCCTTCCTTCCTTCCTTCCTAAGGTCTCTTCAGAAAATAATTTGAATTAGTCCATAGACCTTCCTGTGTTTTTTCCCAACCACTCCAACAGGGCGGAATATAAGTTGCATCAGTTAGATATTCACAGGCAACTATGTTTCTATTTACATAGAACTAAGGATATCAGGAAATCGGACCAACTTTTCCTGTCTTATGCTGAGGGTGAATAAGGTCTTCCAGTCTCAAAAGTAACCTTGTCCAGGTGGTTGACTTCTATCATCACATTTGTCTATCAACTGAGGAATAAACACTTACCTGTTAAACCAAAAGGTTACTCCACCAGGGCTTTAGCCACTTTGGTGGCCTTTCAGGCTAGGTTGCCCATGGAATCTATTTGTGCTGCAGCTACGTGAGCTAACCCACATACTTTCATGTCACATTATAAGTTGGATGTGGTTTCCATAAACAGAGCAGATTTTGGTTCCACTGTTCTGAAGAGTTTGTTCCAATGAGCCACCCAGGATTTTAGGTGCTAGGGACACTGTCCCAACCAGCAAGAATGAAGGCAAGATAGACAACTTAATATAAAGAAGTTATGTACCTACCATAATGTTCCATGTTACTTGTCTTCTTCTCGCCTTCTTTCTTGCGTCCCACCCTCCATCCCCCTATCCTTGTAGATCGAGAAGAGTTACTTATGTTTTTTTTCCACTGGCTGAGTCTTCTCTGGCTATTCCTTTCTGTCTAGTAGCCTCTCTGGAGGTTTTATATATCCCAGGATAGAATCCTTTCCTTATTATGTCTGCAGTTAGACTTATCAAACGAGATCTGGGTATCTAGCGCCAGGCATCATGGGATATGGAGCTCTCGAGCTTTTGAAGATGGCTGAGTCGGAGCTGAGGATCGGCTCCGAACCCAACCAGCAAGAAAGAAGGCGAGAAGAAGACAACTAACATGGAACGTTATGGCAGGTACATAACTTCTTTTTTGAGACTTTGTTCCCCCTCCCACCATGGAAGCCCTTTTTTTTCCAGAAAGTCTGAATATCCACTTTTCTCTGTGGCAACATATAGTTTCAGACAAATGGATTCTGAAGATCATTCAGCAAAGTTACACATTTCAGTGGGAGAAAATCATTCCTTTCCGGGGGGGTAATTCCTCATCCTCCAGACCCAATTATTTTGTTTCAACAAGTCCTTCATCAATTGCTATCTCAGGGAGTGATGGAACCAGTTCCCCCTACCCAGGTGGAAAGAGTTGTTTATTCAAGAATGTTTTTAATGCCAAAGACATTTTTTTTCCTATGTAATACTGCTGAAATTCAAAATGATGTCACTTCACAAACTGTCACCTCTTCTTCCTTTTTACACTAGAATTAAAAGATGCTTATCATCACATTCCTATTCATCCAGACTTCAGGCACTCTTTAAGGTTTTGAGTGTCTGGATCACATTATCAGTTTTCTGCTTTACCCTTTGCAGTATCCACTGCAACAAGAGTATTTGCAGCATATGTAGGTCCAATTGTAGATCATTGCGGGCTACAGGGTACCCACATATTTCCATATTTAGACAACTTGATTATCTTTGCAGTCTTTTCCAAAATACCTGGAATGTCTGTCTTGGGTTAGAGATCTCTTACACAAGTTGGGATTCCAAGAAGATATTCAAAAGTCTTTCTTGACTCCTTCACACAAGACTATGTTCCTGGGGTATCAGATAGACACCTCAGTTCAAAATGTTTTTCTTCCACAGGGAAAAATAGATCAATATCTAGTTCTATTTCCAGGATTTCCCACTCAGACTTTTGTCACTACGAGAGAATACCTCACGATTTTGGGTCTTATGGCTTCTATGATTTTCATGATACCTCTGGCAATATCCCACCTGAGAAATCTACAGTGGTGTCTGAAGTTTCTTTGGTCTTGGCACTAACAATCCTTGTCCTTCCAGATCCCAGTGATGGGATTTGTCAGAAGAGAAATCACTTGGTAGAGGCAACAGATATCCCTAAATCCAGGTTTCCTCATATTCCTCCCTTTTCAATTGCTGTCATTCACCACAGACACCTTGGTCTTAGCTTGGGGAGCAGTTTCAATAGGGATACAAGTGCAAGGTGTGTGGGACACCAGGGACAGATGCAAGCACATAAATGTAAAAGAGATGTTTGCTCTGATCAAGGCAATCAGCTGTCTGAATCATCTTTGGTTCCAGAACCTCTACAAGTTGTTACAGACAATACCACAGCCATTTGGTACATCAGCTAGCAAAGGTGAACCAGGTAGCACCCCTCTGCAAACTAGCCATATTATATGTAAGTTATAGCTTCCTAGCATAGTATCACTCTACAGGCATCCAACATTCAGTCAGAGCAAAATTGTGTGGCAGACAAGCTTCCAAAATTTGATCCCTCCATGGAGAGTTCCTCAAGTTGACCTATTTGCCTTCTCTAAACAATCAGCTGGCAAGATTCTGCTCCAGGATTCCACACACGAAGGCCTGGGAGACAGATGACCTTTTCTTTTATTTACTTTTCTTTTCTTTTCCTTGCACAAGAATGTTCCTGTATACTTTTCTATGCTTTCCACTAATATCCAGGGTATTTCTGAATGAATACCCAAAAATCATTGTAGTGACTCTTTTCTGGCTCGGGCAGCTGTTGTTCTTCCATCTTTTGGAAATGGCCGGGGAGAATTACAAGTTTCCCCACAGAATTGATCTAGTCACACAAGAACAGAAATGTTTAGTACTGTGTGTCTCTTTACTGAGCACATGTAGCCAGGTATTAATGGAAGTAAGAAACCTACTACTAGAAAATTATGTATAAGGAAATATAAGTGGCTTTCTAGTTGGTAACAACAACATAATCAGCAGCCATTCAGGGTTAGTATTTCTCTGGTTTTACTATATTTCAGCAAGTTACTTTCCTATGGCCCATCTTTTTCTTATTTAAAATACAATCTGATGTTGTAAATCTTTATTCATTCCTTACTGTTAGGACTTCTGTTCCATCCTTGGAATTGACATGGCCATTACCAAGCTTGTGCCAGCCAAAAACTCTCAGCTAAGACCTACTCACAATGCCCTCTCATAGTCTCTTCAGATCTCGTTTGCCGTGTTTCTCGTCAGACGTGCCAAGCCTTCTCTCAGCTAAGTGTTAGCTTTTTGTGTTTTTTTCTCATTTCTAGTGTGTTGTAAGACAGTTTTTTTTCTTGTTGTCTCTAGCCCTTTTCTAGCTCTACCTTATTCTTTCCTGATTAAGCCCTACCCACTGCCTTTGGTAATTCTTCATACCATCGTTGGTACTACTCCCTCTCTCTCTGCCTTAGTAGGCTCTCTCTTACCTTTGGTATTTCTTAGTACCATTGCTGGTAGTCCTTCTTATCTGTAAAAAAAAGTGCTTTTCTTGTCTTGTTGTTAGTTATTTAGTTTTGTTGTGTGGTTAGAGTGGTTATACTCTGTATTATGGAGGATAAGACCAAGCTTGATTTCAAACAATGTGATAAGTGTAGGCATAAGTTGCCCAATTCTGACAGTCATGCCTGGTGTGTTTACTGTTTGGGCATTGACCACCTTAATGTTTCTTGTGACATTTGTTCTAGCTTCAGCAACCGTACATTGGCTGAACACAAGAACAAACTTATCCTTAAGGGTAGGTTAAAATCACCCTTTGCGGAGGCTCTATCTGGGATGGAGGTCTCACCACCTCCTAAGCATAAAGACGGTAAAAGACATAAGGAGAAACAGAGTCTTTTGGTTCTGACATCCCCATCCTCCTCAGAACTGAGGCGACACTGGGCTTCTCCCACATCACCAGCGCAGACAACTTTGCCACCAGGGTCTTTGTCTTCTCCCTCAGTGCCGCCTTTGATTTTGACTCAGACTCCTTCCACTGTACTGACCTCGGCACCATCTCCCATGGTGCTGACCTTGTTTGTGACACAGGTCCCGACTACTGTGCTTGCATCGACACCTTCCCTGGCCATGGTGCTGATGTCTTACATGGCTCCTCTGCTAATGACTTCTTCGGTTCCGAAGATCAAGCACCTTCCAAGAACTAGATATTCTCCTTCTTATGACCGCTTTTTGGGACAGCAGTTTAGTCCCTTTCTTGAGAGACCAGACTCCACACTGGTGGGGTCCTTCAGATCCACCAGGAGTCTTTCGGAACAGGATGTAGTGAGGGTTGTGGACCAGCTTCTGGCAGCTAGAGGATTAACCACCCAGACCAGGTATTCCCTCCCTCTTGGAGTGGAAGCTTTCACAGCATATTCTCCTGTCTATCCTCCTCCGACCTTCACCCGAGGTTTCGGAGACTTCGGTAACGATGGCCATCCCGGTACATACTGTCTTGGTGTCGATAGCGGAGACTTTCCTGTCGACACCAATTATGGCTCCTTTGGAACTGGGGCACTCTTGGAGAAGTGATTGGGCTGTTGGCACTGTGGCACCTAGTTCAGTGCCAGTTTTTTCTGTGGTGCCGCCTATGGCCTTGGCTCTCCCGGCAGCTGCTGGTCCTCTCAGAGCTCCTAAACTGGAGGTGGGCTCCTTGGGGCAGGGTATGACCCTGGTTCTGAGATTGTCCTTCTCCGTTCAGGGCTCCCATCCCTCCTTGGATGGGACTGCTTTCCAGGTGATGGAGAGGGTCCTTGCTTCAACAGGCTCGCAGTTGACACCACTGGTATCGGAACCAGAACCCCCCCTCTAGCTTGCAGCTGTCTCACCCTGCTACTCTGGAACCTTGAGCATAGGAGCCACAAGGCTTGTCCTCCAAGGAAACCCTCTCTCCGGAGTCCTCCTCAGAAGACCCCACTGGGGAGCCACCCCGGAAGAAACTTTGCAAGAGGAAGCATCTTAATTCCCCTGAGGAATCCATCACGGAAGACACAGATTGTGATAAGGGAGAAGAGTCCCCATTGTCTCCCCCAGAAGATGTCTCATTTGGAGACATTCTGAAGATCCTCAAGCAGAGAGGAGACTGGAAGCCCTCCAACCCTTCTTTGGAGGAATAGGTGTTTTTGCAGGCTTTCCGTGCTTGGCCATCTACTTCCTGGGTGACCCCACCTGCAGATGAGCTCATTTGACTTATTGTGCAGTGTTTCTGGAAGGCTCCGGACAACATCGAATCTGTCTCCTGGAGGCCAGATAAAATTTTGTCCACCCTGGAAGACCAGCCATATTGGTCCAAACAACTGGTAGTCAATTCCATGGTCATGGTGGCGGCCACCAAGAAGGAACTGGTGGAAGATAGTTCCACTGTTCATCCCCGAACAGGGAGTCTTGGGCTATGGACAGACTGGGGAAGTGGACCTACGCTTCAGCAACCTTTGACATCCGGTCGCTGAATTACCTGGCACACTTTACTCGCCTTCAAAGAGACCTAATTTCTGAAATGTCTGCCTCTTTGGTGGCGGTACTGCCTGAGGGTGTGTGTGATACTGTTGCCTCTCAGCTAGCTACCTTGGAATCAGTCTCAAACTCCTCGATATGCTTGATTTCTCACACTACCGAGGGGCAGCTCAAGCAGCTGCATCGGGCATCGTTATGAGATGACATACTTGGATGCGTTTGTATGACTTTGCAGACCCCTTTAAATCTTCCTTTGTCAATGCGCCTGTTGACGAATCTTCCCTTTTTGGTCCCAAAGTAAGAGACACACTTTCATGTAGTGAGAAGGATGGAAAGACCTTGTCTGCTGTGGGCATACAGTTTTTCACCCCCCCCAGAGGTCCTACTCTAGGAATGAGAGGGGAGGAAAATTGTGGTTCAAGGAGTCCCAATGATCTTTTTGTGACACTCGTGAAGAGCAATCCCCCCCAGGACAGAGGGGACAACTCATCTGGAAGATGCCACTTTCAGGGCAGAGGGGGCCCGCGTAACCATAGTGCTAGAGATTCCTTCTCTGGCAGACCCTTCCAGCACTGCTGAACAGTGGCCCGATTGCTTTCCTCTGGAAGCAGTTGGGGATCAATTTTTCCTGCACCTACAGGCCTGGCAACTCATAACAATGTATGCGTGGGTGCAGAAGATAATTTCAGAGACTATCATATCCTCTTTGACCTCACCCCACAGACCTATGAAACGAATCCCTGATGTCCCACCCAGTCACAGCCTTAGAAATAAAAAAGCTGCTAAGAAAAATAGTCATCCAACCAGACCCACCAGACCAAAGAGGATCCAGCTTTTACTCAAGGTTATTTTTAGTGTCAAAAAGGACAGGGGACTGGAGACCAATCTGGATCTCAGTTTACTAAACAAATTCATCAAACCTCAAAAATTCCAGAATGGTCATGGTACAGTCCATTCTCCCCTTTCTGGGGAAGGGCAACTGAATGTGCTCTATAGACCTCCGGGCCGCTTATTACCACATAAAGATGGACAAATGCTCCTGAAGTTTTCTCCGCTTCTGGCTGGGAGCCAATCATTATCAGTTCAGGGTACTGCCCTTTGGTCTCTCGACAGCCCCCAGAGTGTTCACCATATGCAAGGCAGTCGTAGTAGCTCGTCTCCATCTACAAGGATTCCAGGTGTTTCCATATCTGGACGATTGGCTCCTTACCACCATGTCCAGGAATCTTCTCATTCTCAGTCTCTCTTACACTCAAGACCTTGCTCTTCACCTAGGTATCAAGATCAACATGGACAAATTGCACGTCTCCATCAAGAGCACTGGAATTTATTGGAGCGATCTTCGACACAACGTCATGCCATGCTTCCATCCCTTCTCACAGGCTTTCAAAAATAAGAAAACAGATTCAAGTCCTCCTCCTGCAGACATTTGTACCTGCACACCTTGTACTACAACTATTGGGCTCTATGGCAGTAACCATTACCTTGGTAGCACTGGTGAGGTTGCACATGAGACTATTGCAGTGGCTCCTGTCATCACAATGGTCGATTTTAACTCACCCACTCAACCACATAATACATCTTACAAATATTTGCAAGAAACAAATGCTTTGGTGGATGAAGCCAGAATCCAATCTTTGGTGTCGACCGTTCTGTCTCCCCCAGCCCAGGGCCACGGTGACCACAGACATGTCCCTATTAGGGTGGGGGGGGGCATTTCCAGGGAAAGACAGTCCAAGGCACCTAGTCCCCCGTGGAGGCCAATTTGCACATAAATGTCTTGGAATTGAGGGCAGTTCTCTTACAATTGCAAGCATTCCACACATCCCTTCCTTCCGGGACCATTGCAATTCCATTAGACAATATGTCAAGTCATCTGGTATATCAACAAACAAGGTGGAACCAGGTCTTACCCCTTGTGTTGGGAAGCCATGAGAATTTGGCATTGGGCAATGGCTTCCAACTGCTTTCTCATAGCAATGCACATTCCAGGGAGTTCCAATCATATTGCGGACAATCTGAATAAGAACATTCTGATGGCTCACGAGTGGTCCCTCAATCCTATAATAGCAGATCAGATCTTCCACCATTGGGGCAGGCCTTGCTGTGACCTGTTTGCTTCTCCCTTAAACAACAAATGCAGAAGCTATTTTGTCCTGCTCCCCCCTCAGAGGGAGTCACCGAGGGATGCTCTGATGCACAATTGGACTCTGGGTCTGCTGTATGCCTTTCACCCATTCCCCCTCATCCCAAAATTCCTCCAAAAAGCTCAAAGGTTGAAAAGCAGAGTGATCTTCACTGCCCCTTATTGGCCCCGTCACATCTGGTTCCCTTTCCTATGGCCTCACCTGATTCACACCCCATTGATCCTGTATCAATCCCAAGGTCTGCTGTCTCATCTGATTCACCCCAATCTCCACAGCCTCAAGCTTACAGCTTGGTTTCTCCACTTCCGATGATTGCTAGGCCACCTGATATTTCATCCCCTCTTCCTGAGATTCTTCTGGCTTCGCACAAACCTTCCACCAGAAACATTTATTCTATTAAGTGGACTAGGTTCTCTAGATGGTGTAAGAACATAACATAGATCTCTTTTCCATGCCTATTCAGAAGATCCTACAATACCTGACTACCCCACTGCACACAGAAGCTTCTGCATCGACAATTACAGTGCATTTAGCAGCCATTGCAAATTTTCACAATGGAATTGAGAATTCATCTGTTATGTCACACTGACTGTGCAAGACCTTCATGAAAGGAGTATTACATATTAAACCTCTGGTCAAGCCTCCTATAGAGCCATGGGACTTGACTTTGGTGCTTCAGTCATTGACAAGTCCTCCCTTCGAGCCTTCTAACTCCTGTGATATAAAATTTTTGCCTTGGAAAACTCTGCTTCTATTAGCCCTTACCTCATTGAGAAGAGTATCTGAGTTGCAGGCCTTGAGTGTTAAGAGGCCTTACTTGATTTTTCATAGGGAAAGAGTGTCCCTACGTAGTGACCCCCTCCTTTTTGCCCAAGGTCATTTCTGGGTTTTCCATTAATCACTCTATTGATCTGCCAGTTTTCTTTCCTCACCATTCAAATAGAGGGGAATACCTTCTGCCTACCCTTGATGTTTGTAGGCAACTTCATTTCTACTCGGACAAAACTAAATCTTTCAGGAAAACGGATCAATTGTTTGTGGCCTTTGCAGGACCCAGATTGGGTAAGCCTGTTTCCGAAATGACCTTATCTTCTTGGCTCAGAAATGCCATTACTTTCACCTACCATCAGAACAAAGTGTCCTTACCTTCCAAAATAAAGGCTCATTCTATTAGATTGATGGCTACTTCAGTAGCTTTTCATTCCAGAGCCTCTATGGATGATGCCTGCACAGCAGCCACTTGGGCAAGACCTCATACCTTTATCACTCATTACAAATTGGATCTGGCCTCCAGGGGATGAGCATCTTTTGGTTCTGTGGTGCTCAGGAATGTCCTTCCTTAGGGCCACCCAGGACTCAAGTAGTTGGGGACTCCGTCCTAACAGTAAGGAATGAATAAAGATTTACAACATCAGATAAAGAAGTCATGTCTTGCCATAACGTTCGATCTGTGTTGTAGATCTTTATTCATTCATTACTTACCGCCCTCCTCCCCCCTGTCTGGACTCCTGGTGGACTTTAGGATTACCTTATTAGTTAACGTATTTGCTCAGACAAAGCCTCATACTATCACTACGATTATCCACTTCTATACTATAATGGATCTGAAGAGACTATGAGATGGGCATTGTGGGTAGGTCTTAGCTGAGAGTTTTTGGCTGGCACGAGCTTGGTAATGGCTGTGTCGGTTCTGACGATGGAACCAAAGTCCTAACAGTAATGAATGAATAAAGATCTACAACACAGATGGAACATAATGGTAAGACATAACTTTTTTTTATGTACATAATAATCCTAAGTAGAAAGAGAGGAAGGGAGAGAAAGTAGGAAAAAAAGAAAAGAAAGAAAACTGAAGATAAAAAGAAAAAAAAAAAACAGTAAATGTCTTCATATTCCTGAGTGATCATTTGAAATGTTGGGACCTGCTAGAGTGAGTTCCAAATATGGAGACTGAATGCCTAAAGAATAGACATATATATATATATATATATATATATATATATATATATATATATATATATATATATATATATATATATATATATATATATATATATATATATATATATATTTGATATATATAAGTCTGGGGTGTGTGGTGGGTTTGCCTCTACATGGGGGGTGCAGGGGCCTTGTCCTCCTGCAAAAAGAAGTTTTAAGGAGAAGATTGATTTTTAAGATTTGTTGTTCTCCTGTATTTCATTTTTTAACTGCTTTTTGGCACTTAACATTTCAAGTAACAACATTTCAATAGGACGCCTAGTCAACCAACTCATCATTTACATTCTTTTATGACAATATAATATAAATAATAGAGATTCCACCATTCTTGTGAACTAAAATCAGGCATGGGGCAGGTTTTCGAGGCTCTTAACATCAATCATTTAGTTACCATGGGAGCTAATAAAATTTTCAGTTTACTCACTTCTGAATTTATATATAATATCTTTCTCTCTCTCTCTTTCTCTCTCCTGTTTACACACCATGTGGTTCATCAGGAATTAGCACCTTTAAGGGCTCATTGTTTCTTTGCCAGTTAAGGGTTTTATGAGCTCAGGTTGTTAACTCAAGGCCCAACCCTTCTCAGAGGGTTACATCTACTATATCTAACAACAAAAAAAAAGTTTCAGGTATAAATACCTTCTTTTTCAAAAAATTATCCATTGACTTGCATGCTTTCATCTAGCAAGTTTGCACTTGGAGACGTGACCAACAGGAATAATACAAGTTTGCAGAATTTGTTTGGCAATGTCAACCAGCAGATTAATGTTTTAAATGCATTATAAATAATCTAATACTGGTATAATGTACCACAAAAACAATTTTATATTTATATTGAATAGATCTATTTTTTACTGACTTGTGGTTAAAATAAATATCTTTAACACTCTTTAACCATCTTTGATAATTAAATTTACTAGTAAGAAAATGTTCCCATTAAATGTATTATATTTGGACTTATCTCCCCTATGATTTTATATTTTACAGTTCATTTCTTGTTTAATGATATTAAAATATTAATGATTTCATGTTTTCCACATCTAAAGGATTGGGTTCAAAAATGTGTTGAAAGTCTTCATACAGTTTCATAATTAGGGAATTTTCTTCTTTGTTTTGTGTTGTAAGTTCATTCCATGTCTGTTTTTTTTTTATGACAGGTGTCATGAAAACTGTCAGTTGGTAACTTTCTAATCTGATGATTTTGTCATGGGAGTTGAAAACATTTGAATAAAATTAATATTTGTGGAATATATATTCTAATAAACTTAGTTATAATTAATTCTGTAGAATTTATACTTATTAATTTAGGTAAGGGCATATTAGACTGGATTACTTTGTTTTTTATAGTTCTAAATATGATTTTCTCTCAATACTGAATGCTAACTGCATTTGTTAAAATAGAAAAATTTAGTTATCAATGTTAGATGACGACAGACCTCATTGTCATTGTGGTGAAGCCATTGTTTCTTATGGTATTCTTGGAGAGTCTATACTCTACAAAAACTTTTTCCGAAGCCTTTTTACTTGAGAAATCCATTCCCTTGTGGGAGGAATTAATATGTTTTGTAGAGGGGAGCACAATTAAGGGTAATATCGACATTTATATTATACCACAA
This sequence comes from Protopterus annectens, assembly GCF_019279795.1. Lineage (NCBI taxonomy): Eukaryota > Metazoa > Chordata > Ceratodontiformes > Protopteridae > Protopterus > Protopterus annectens. Next base: position 1,717,712,870 of record NC_056743.1, on the reverse strand, counting down.
AAACATGAGTAAAAGCCAAGTATTCCCAATGAAAACCAACATAAATAAAAGAAAAAAAAAGCAGTGCCACAGGATAAAGTAGTCTTCCAGTATTTTGGGGCCCTTTCATTCCTTATGACCTTCATCAGAATGACACCATGCAATTACATGTTTAAGCATATAAGAATGAAACATGAAAAAGGCCAGGCAACTACTTCAGCCTGTAACACTTTTCTTTTAAAAGAGACAAAATACATGAATACTCATCAGGATCAGGAGCTAAATCAGCCCTTAAGATAAGAGCAATTGATTCTCCCAATCCCCCGCCCTTGGAGATTTTTCAAGTTTTTCCAGAACAAAAAATATTTTTTTAAATGGTTGCATTCACAAAAATATTTAAAAAGTGCATTTTTGGCTTTATTTCTAATGCTTCTCAGATGTTCATAAATTCTTCCGCTAAGCTTGAGTATTTATCTATTTTACCTGTTTTAAGAAAAAAGTTATAGGCTCATGTTTTTGTGGTTTGGTTGTGTTTTTACTTGAGTACAGTCATGCAATCATAGGATTTATTTTCAGATTCACTTGGTTCTGGTTTTGGTTTGGCCATCAACCACTTGTAGTGGTTTTACTACTTTAAATATTCCTACAGGACTGGTATCTCTACTTACACAGCTTTCTCGTCTCTCTCTATACACCAGATGGTGAACTCCCTGCATCTAATGCTATATCTCATGGGACAACTGAAGTAAGAGTACTTCCTATGCAAGACAGACACCAATGAAATTCATTTAGTGAGTGTGTATGTGATGAAGTTTTACCTGTTTCTAATTTAACTTCTTCCATTTCTGTGGATAATTCAGCACACAATTTTAACTTTTGGCTTTTGGCTCCTAAACCATTTAACCACTGTGAAAATCATACACATATTCATATAGTCATCCCCACATAAAACGCTTCGCATCCACTACACAAAGTGATATATTTATTTATTTTATTTTATTTTATTTTACATTTGTTGACCGGGCTAGTCTAACTGGATATTTGTCCATTTTCAGTAGAGGCCCGGGGAGAAAAGCTCCAGCATGAACAGTAAAACAAAGTTAACAACATATAAGAAAGACATGTATGAAAACAGTACAGTGGTAGCATTGGTTAAAAGAAATAATATAGTAATAAAATTATAGGATAGACATTATGCTAAAAGTTAAACTAAGTAAAACAAAACAGGTATTGCACATCAGAGTAAAGTAATAATATAATAATACAATTATAGGATAGACATTATGCTAAAAGTTAAACTAAGTAAAACAAAACAGGTATTGCACATCAGAGTAAAGTATTTATAATTTATCCTCTTACTATGAAAAAAAAAAGTAACAAGATTTAGAGGCCTAGGTTGGAGGCCTAAGTTAGGGGAGTGGGGAAAGGGGAATGAGTAGGAGGGAAAAAGATTTCAGTCTGGGTTAGCACAAGGACAAAGCCACTGAGTTTTAAGATGTTCTTTAATATGTTTTTTAAATAGAGAAGTAGAAGCTAGGTTAGAAAGTTCAGGAGGGAGCTGATTCCAGTTTTTACCTATAGTGTTTGAGAACAGTGAGTCGCCAGCTTTGTTGTTAGATTTAATCAAGGAGACCAGGAGTTTATTAGCAGAACGTAGAGTAGCTAGATTTTTATAAGGTGAAATCAGATTAGTGAGGATAGGGGTATCATTGGGGTGGTATAGGATCTTTTGAGTGATAAGTAACTGTTGACAGAGTATGTGGTTATGCAATTCTAGCCATCCTAGTTGTTTGAGGTTAAGACAGTGGTGAGTTTTGAAGGGAGTACATGTAATGAATCTAGCTATGCTATTGTAACAGGTATAAAGTTTGGTGATGTTGTTTTTTGATAGGTTAGTATATATAGCAGAGGCATAGAAAAGGGTAGAGATGAGGTGGGTCTGGGCAATGGTTTTCCTGGCTGAGGGGGTAAGGAAGGGTTTAATTCTATAGAGAGTACCAAGTTTTTTGTTAACAGAATTTATGGTGGCGTTAATATGGTAATCATAATTAAGACGATTGTCAATTGTAACACCTAGTAGGCGGGTGGTAGTATCTGGGATTATGTTGGTAGCATTGTTAGAGGTTATGGCGAAGAATGGTGTGGATGATTTATGAGTTGGAGTAAAGAGTAGTAGTTTTGTTTTTTTGGGATTAAGGAGGAGGCAATGTTGCAAAAACCATTTTTCAACATTTTGGAAAACAGTTTGGGTGAGGGACTGGAGGGAGGCTACGTTCTTAGCAGTACAGATTAAGGTTGAGTCATCTGCATATTGAATGCAGGTGGCTTGAGGTATGTTCAAGTGTAGGTCATTAATAAATAAGGAAAAAAGAAGGGGACCTAAGATTGAGCCTTGCGGGACTCCAATATTTATTGGGAGTAATGAAGACAGATTGTTATCCCAAAGTACTGCTTGCTTTCTGTTTTGAAGATAACACCTAAACCATTGTAATGCTTGTGGATCAAGAGAATGGTAATTTAGTTTGTCTAGAAGTAAGTTATGGTTAACCATATCAAAGGCTTTTGACAGGTCAATAAATAGTGCAGAGGAAAAGGAGTTATTGTTCCGATTTTTATTTATAGAGTCAGTGAAGGATAAAAGGGCAGTCATTGTGCTGTGGAATGGTCTGAAGCCATGTTGACAGTTGGCTAGTAAGTTATTTTGTAGTAGGTGGTTGAGTAGTTGTTTGTGAATACATTTTCCATTATCTTAGCTAATGGGGAGAGTAAGGCAATAGGGTGTAAGTTAGAAAGCTCAATAGAAGATCTACCTTTATGTAGAGGGATTATGTGAGATACTTTCCATATGGTAGGGATTTTGCCTTCAGAGATAGTCCTGTTAATAAGTATAGATATGGGGTAGTCTATAGCATTTGCAGCAATTTGTAGGTATTCAGATGGGAGTCGGTCGGCAGATGGGGTGCAAGGTTTCAGTTTCTTAAGTAGCTTATGGATAAGAGATGTAGGAACAGGTTGTATATGAAAGGTATGAGATGAAGTTTTGGAGGTATTTGGTGGGGAAGCAGTAGATAGAGGTAAAGAATTGGCTAGGGTTTGAATGGCTTCTGTTGGAATTATTGTGGTTGAAGCCTAATGGGGCAGGAGTAGTCGAATGTCCTGGTTGAAGAAGTTTGTTTATCCCTGACCAGAATTTTTGTGGAGTTTGTTGATTGGTTTGTTGGAGGTGAAGATAGAAGTCTTTTTTGTCTCTAAGAGTATCTTTCTTGGTGGCATTTCTTAACTGTTTAAAGAGGAGGTGATCAGATGGACATTTGGTAGCTCTCCATTTAGCCCATATTTTGTTTCTAAGGATCATTTTTTGCTTAGTTTGTTTTGTTAGCCATGGGGCAGATTTGGTTCTTATCCTAGTAGAGTGATAAGGTGCGTGATACTCTAGGATTTGAAGAAAGTTAGTGTTGAAGTAGGTCACAGCCTCATCAAGTTCAAGATGGGTCAGTGGTGACCAGTCACATGCTTGCAATTCATTCAGGAAACTATCAGGATTAAAGAATTTTTTTGAGCAGGAAGTTTTGAGTTTATGAGTAGTTGGGATATGAAATCTTTGTCTAGTAATGTAAGTAAGCATATGGTCACTAATATTATCAGGAAGGGTTCCTGGAGTATAATTGCTTGGGTGGTTATTAATAAGGATCCAGTCAAGAGTAGATTCTTTCCTGTTAGGTTTGTGGATTCTAGTCAGAGTGGTTATTAATTGAGAGAATCCATAGAGATTTATGTGGTTAGTAGGGTTCTGGGAAGTACAGGTTAACCAGTCTATGTTGAAGTCACCAAGTACAATGGTTTCCTGGGGTAGTTCGTTAGAGAGGAAATTAAGTAAGTTTTCAAGAGTATTAGTATTGTTTCCAGGGGGGAGATACATACAAATTAGGTAGATAGATTTGGTGTTGTTAATTTGGAGTTTAGCAGACAATATTTCAGATTTGGCATCAAGTGATGGGAGCTCATTATAGAGGGTAACTTGGAGATTAGATTTATAGATAATGGCTTTACCCCCGCCTTTTTGGTTTTGCGGTCACATCTAAGTATGTTAAAGCCAGGAGGGGTAATTTCCTGGTCTTGAGTAGAAGGTTTTAGCCAGGTTTCTGTAGGACATAGAATATCAAATGAGTGCAAGTCCAGGAGTGCATGCAGGTGGTCTATTTTCTTGTTAATACTTCTAATATTAAGGTGAGCTATCAGGAGGGAGTTAGGTGCTTTAGTTAATGAAGAAGGTTTAGGTAAAGGTACATTATCATGGTTATTTTTATTGTTAGTATTGGGACCAGGGTTTGGATGAATATCCCCATGTAGGAGGAGGTAATGCTGGGGATAGTGTAGGAATTTAAGGATCTTGAGAGAGTTATTTAAATTCTTTTTGATTGTTCAGTATGTCATATGGGTTGTTCTGTGATATTTTGGTAGTATATAGTTAGTGGTACAGGTTATGTTACTATGGTTGAGGGTGTGGATAAAAGAAGAAGGTAAAGTTTGTTGGAGATGAAGGTTTTGTTCATGTAGAGTAAGATTTTCAAGGTAGGTGATTGAGTAAGGTATGGTCAAAGAGGCTATAGCAGTAGTTAAGAGTAGGATGTATGTGTGAATAGTTTTGTGTGTTGGAGACATGGTAGTGAGTAGATATCAGATGAGAGTAGCTTGTGTGAGTAGGTGTGGTAGAAAGAATAAATGAGGATGCTCCAAGGGATTAAGTAGGGTTTTGAAAAAAGAAAAGCAAAAGGAAATTAATGGAGGTTGAATAGGAGGTAGATACCAGAAGTAGTTAGTACAGAGTATGGTTAGGATAGGTAAAGGAGTAGTTAAATTGAGAGGTAATTGGAAATATGTGGTAATGAAAGAGTTAGGTGAGTGGCCTAGTGATGTGGTGTTTTGTGATAGGTTGAGAAAAATAAGGGGTGTTTAGTGAGGTATAAGTCTAGGGGAGTGGCCTAGTGGTGAGGAGGTTTGTGATAGGTTGAGAAAAATAATGGGAGTGTTCAGTGAGGTATAAGTCTAGGATACCTAGGGGTGGGTGGGATTTGGGGGTAGGGTAGGGGAGCATAGCGGGGCAGACACAAGTAAGGTGAAAGCAGCGAGGGAAGAAAAACAATCAGTAGGGTAGTAGGCAAGAACAGGAGGCAGTAAGTGAGAAGGCAGATATAGTTATACTGAGGATGTGGGGAATTTAAAAGAGTGGGAAACCTGGGAGATTAAGGGGTAACCTAGGAGTAGTGGAGGTGGAGAAGGAGGGCTAGGTAGAGGGTTTGTAGGACTATGGGAGGAGATATAGACAAGGTTTAAAAGGATTAAAGAAGAAGATAGTAAAGGAGAAGAGCACAACAAGCATAAATGTTTTAAAGTAAGAGGTGGGAAGAGAAACTATGTGACTTTAGAGGTGGGTAAAGACTGCCATCTAGTGGTCAAAGTCTATAATTACCCAGGAAAGAGATTGCAGCAGTTGGAAGTAAATGGGAAAGGCAAGTAATGGAGAAGGGGGAGGTTGGAGGGCTATTATAATAAAGGTAGGGGTCTACAGTATCATAGAGACAGACAGTGGACTACACCAGTAGTTAGACAGGGGGGTATGGCTGCTGGCAGATCATCTAGTACACCTAGGAAGTGTAGTGGCCTAGTATATACACAATGTAGGTGAGAGAAAATCAAAAACACTTTGTGACATACAATATTAGTTACTGTGGCTTTTGGTCCAGGGCGTTTAGATTACCCAGGTGAGGAAATACCCAGGCAGGTTTAGGGAGGTGGATATAGCAGGTCTTTGGAGTCCAATAGGGCACATCCAGGAGTGGAGAAAGTGAGTATAAAAGGTTTGCACAGCTGGTGAGAAATAAAAATAAAGTGAGAAGAATTTTAAAAATTAACACTAGGTAAAGCAAGACAGATGATTCATTAGCAGTACAGATTTCACAGTATTACTTAACTTGGTCAAAAATAAATCATCACCAGGAGTAGACAGCTCATGTCCTGACAAAAGGTTACAAGCTCATGTTCAGGTAATAAACATCAGCAGCAGGAATTAGAAAAAAAAAACAACATTGCATAGGTCAAAAGCACAGAGCAAACACCTATTTGCAACATAACCCCAACTACTTATAACACAGCAACTATGCTTTAGCTATTAAAATAGGATAAGACAATGTAAAGTAATTAAATATAAGCTAGAATCATATCCTTCTAACTAATAGTGAGTCAATTACAGTTAGAACATGGTAGCCAGGATTAAAAGAACAGTAGGAAAACAAGCAGCTATCTTTCAGCCATGACTGACAACTCATTTCAAGTATATTTAGTGATCAGTGATGAAAAGCGGTTTAGCTCTATGACAACAGTATGTAAGTCATGAAACTAGAATTACTAATCACGCTGCTACTAGTCAAGATCCAAGGGGAGCAGTAAGGCTTCAGCCATGTAAGCTGTTTTGTTTGGCAATATAAAACAAAAGAAATGTGATAAAACGCAATTCCTATAGCTAGAATGTTCAAGGAAAGCCTCCAGTTTATTCCGGGTCCATAAAACCACAACACGGATGCAAATATTCAGAGTCACAGTGGTGCTGTCTATCTTAAAAGCTATGAGGTAGCTGCAGCATCAGAGGGAAAATATATGCATTATTTAGTATCCAATTCTTGAGCAGCAGAGTCCCAATCTAAATACAGGACTAGCAGCTGCAACATAGTAGTAGGACAGTCGCTTATTAGTTACAAAAACATTATGAGCTAATATAGATGTATCGCCAAGGAATCTACACTTTTAAAAAGAATAAACACTTTCTCTACAGAGGTAGCAACCATCGCTACTTGCGTTATCAGCTTCAGGGGTCACAAAAGTACGCAAGCAGAGTTTTTAATAACTCAGCTACACCAGAGTGAGTGACACAGTCACTACAGTGTGCGCAATATCAAGTATATAAGTTATACTTATATAGAAACATTAAAGCTATTATGGATGTACCTCCGACAAAAACTATCCTTCTAAATATGGATAAATGACTTTGCTACCGATATATATACTAATCCTCTTTCCCTGCAAGTCAATTGACTGGGCACCTTAATGGTATATTTAATGTGGGAAAGATTCACGAATGGCCTTTCTAAAATGAACCTACAAAACCTGCAATAACCGCATTTAAACGTCCCCATTTGTTGGGAGGCGGATGTGATACTTCTACTAGTGGAACATCTTTCCAAGATGTTCTTCAAACTATTCGTGTTCCTATATACAAAATTAGGCTTGGTACCTAGAACTTTGATTAACTCACTGTTACCTTCAACTATCTTCCAATTTCTTTGAATAATTTCCCTAATCTCCCCACTATCTATAGTCAAATCAAGATTGCACACTGTGCCAAAATTGGACAAACATGCCTCATTGTTGTTAATAATGAGTGGACTTTTCAAAATGGGTGGATACAGCTTGTCTCTTTATCAAAATTTCCTTCTGTAAGGATTTTATTGCTTTGTGTAGTGGCTGCTTTTTATGTGGGGATGACTACATGAAACTTAATGGAAAGGATGACACACGTATAGTATTAAAACTAAGGATGATAATAACGCCTCATAAAAACATTCAGTGATATGTAACAAATATAGAAAGTTCTTATTTTCAGTTTTGGATTTAGTGAAAACAGATCCCAGGGGAGGAGACTTCAAAAATGTTATAGAACAGAGAGAAACCTCTTGGCAAATAAAATTGGGCGCGGACAAAAGGCCAGGGTTAAACGATACTATAAACATAAAATGTTTCTTGAAATATAGGAAGTTAACTATTAGGAAAGTTTGATTAACACTTTAGTTTTATTTATTTTAAATTTTTTAATGAATAAATTGTAGTAGGTAACATTTTCTTGTCATATATGCCCTTTAAGAAAGATGTGGATTTATGGTGTATGTCTTTTTAATTCAAGGTCTTGTTTTGATCAATAGGAGCTTCTCATTTGTTGATTGAATAATTATATGCAGTAAGAAAGTAAGACGTAATGCTGGTGCTTTTACTGTTTTATTTGCTTTTTTGATGAAGTCTTGGTGAGACGAAAGTGGAGAATTAAATTGTTTTTACGCTAAAAATTTACATCTTCCAGTCTTTATTGACCATCAGTACCTTTACTTACAGTGTTTCTTTATAATTTAGCATAAAAAGGATGATTTGGGTAAGAAACTTACAAAACTTAAAAACTTGCAACTAGACAATAATTATTTTCATGTTTGTATACATGAAGGGTTAATGCCCAAATTATTACATTTCCACAAATTCCCTAATGGGATGGTGGATAGCTCTCCACTTCACAAAGATCAGCTTTATTTCAATAAACTAGCATGGAATTTTTGGAGATTTTGATTAAACATAACCAAAGTACCACAGATGAATTCATTTAAAAGAGAGGTGCTTTGAATGACTGTATTAAAAAAAAATGCTTTTCGATTTCAAAAAGCTGCAGTGCAACTTTATTTTTGACAGGTTAAGTAACCATGTTAAAACTGCTACTGCTAGGATGGAGGAGAAACTTCTTAAAGACAGAAATTAATGCAAGAATGATACTTTTAGTCTGATGTTGTTAATCTTCATTCATTCCTTACTGATGGGTGTTGGTTCAGACCTTGGAACCGAGTTGGCCTTGTAACAAGCTCATGCCAGCCAAAAAACTCTCGAGCTAAGCTTTTACCCATAATGCCCTTCTCCCTGTTACCTCAGATCTCATTAGCCGTGTTTCCATAAAGCTGTGTCAAGCCAGCTCTCAGCTAAGTACTTTGGAAATATTTCAAACTTCTTATTGTTCTTCCGATATTTTCTTTCCCTATCTTATCGTTATTTACCCACTGTATTCCTAGTGTGTTTATTGCTATTGCTGTGTTTTCTTACCATTTTTAGGTAGTCTTTAATATCATCATTGGTATAGGCCTTTCCCTCTACCCTTGAGGTAACTTCTCCCAAATACCATTGTTGGTATTCCCCTTTCTCTTCTTCTTTCTAAAAAAAGAAAAAAAAAGTATCTGTTATAACTACTGTGTTTACTGTTTACTGTTTTTGTTGTGATAGCTGTTTAGTTTACCATGTCAGAAAAGAAGGGAGCTTCTGGTTTTAAACAATGCGACCAGTGTGGCTGCAAAATACCGAACTCAGACACCTATTGTCTCTTGTGTGGGTGTACCTCATCTGCCGCTTCAACCACCTTGTTCCATTTGTAAAGGGTTTAGCTCCCGAACCCTTAATGAAAGAAAAATAAGCTAATTCTGAAGAGTCTCCTTAAAACACCCTTCTCAGAGGCTATCTCTGGGTCGGAGGGCTCATCCTCTCCCAGTAAAGAACATAGGAAAAGACCACATTCAGTTCTTTCATCACCCTCAGGTGACAGAAAGCAGGAACTGAAACCAAAAATGCCAAAATTGACTACTACAGGACCAAAACTGATTTCCACGGCTCTGTCTGTGGTACCAACTACAATGCCATCATCAAAATCTGTATCTTCCATGCCAGTTTCAGCACTGATGATTATGTCCACGGCACCGACCTTACCAAAACCAGTCTTATCTACTCTGGTGCCATCTTCTATATCCTCATTCCCAATACCATCCTCATCAGCACCGGCCTTGACTATGACACTGAGCCTGCCTATAATTTCTATTCCAGGATTTCCCACACTGGACACACCTTCAATACATGTCTCCACCCAAGAGACTTCGGTGCCAATGGACCACTCAGCCAGGACCCGATATTCACCCATGATGGACCCCTTCTTTGGGCAGCAATTTAGCCCCTTCTTGGAAAGACCTCACTCCCTGTTGGGGATATCGACTAGATTGACCAGGAGTCTTGTGGATCAGCTGCTGATGGTGAGGGGGATTACTACACCTTCCAAAATTCCCCTCCCTGTAGGAGAGTCTTTCTCCACAGACTCCAGCATATTCTCCTCCTTTGACCTCTGTGCAGATATCGAGGCCCCTGGAACCAATGCCCTTTTCAGCTCTCATCACTTCAGTTCCACTGGTAGATCACACCTGGGTTCTAGAGCTGAATCTTTGACCTTTGGTTCATATGGAACCGAGCCTTACTCAGGATCGTGACTGGACCATGGGTTCTGTGGTTCCTAGCATGGCACCGATTGTTTCTATGACACTGTCTATGATTCCAGGACTCCCTTTGGTACTGAGTCCTCTTTGAGACTCCTTCCTTGGCAGCTGGTCTGTTGGAGCAGGGTGTGACCCCGGTTCCGAGGTTGTCCTTCTCGATTCCGGGCTACCATCCCTCTTCAGGTGGACCAGCTTTCCAGGCGATGGAGAGGGCCCTTGTCTCTGTAAGTAAACCATCAGTGTCGGAGCATCAGTTATGTCCTTCCTCTGAGCTGCAGCTGACACAAGCCAGTGCTTAGGGGCATGAAGCACAAGAACTTTAGGATATCCTACCCACTGAAGAGGTATCGCATAAGAGGATGTGCAAATGAAAGCATGTAGACTCACCTGAGGAGTCTCTCACCGAGGACATGGACTACGATGAAGGAGAGGGGTCCCCATGGTCACCCCCTGATGATGTCTCATTTGGAGACATCCTTGAAATACTGAAAAAGAGGGGTGACTGGAAGCCCACCAATCCCTCCTATGAGGTGTCTGTGTTTCTGCAGGCTTTTTATGCTCAACCCTCTACCTCCTAGGTGACCCTGCTTGCAGATGAGCTGGTTCAACTCATCGTGCAGCATGCATGGAAGAGTCCTGATACCATTGAACCAATCCCATGGAGGCCGAACAAAATTTTATCTCCCCCTGAACAACACCCACACTGGTCCAAGGGCCTTCCAGTAGATGCGATGGTGGTGGCAGCAGCCACAAAAAAGGAACTGGCTGAGGACAGCCAAACTGTCCACTCCCCAAATAGGGAGTCTTGGGAGGTAGACAGATTAGGGAAGTGAGTCTTTGCATCATCAACATTTGCTGTTAGGTCTTTGAATTATCTGGCACACTTCACCAGGCTTCAGAGAGACCTAGTCACCAAAATCTCCAAAACCTTAGCAGAAGCTGTCTCTGACAAGGTCCGCAACAAAATTGCCTCGCAGCTAGCTACCCTAGAATCCATATCCAACTACTCTATGTGTCTGATTTCCCATGCCACTGAAGGAGCGGCCAGAGCAGCGGGTTCAGGTGTTGTTATGAGACGTCACACCTGGATGCACCTTTGTGACTTTTCAGAACCTTTTAAGTCTTCCCTCTTTAAAGCTCCAGTGGAAGCCTCCTCCCTTTTCAGGTCAAAAGTGAAAGACACATTGGCCAGGTGTGAGAAGTATGGTAAGACACTGTGCATTTTTCCACACCTCAGCATCCATACTCTAGGAACCAGAGGAGCGGAAAGATGTGGCAGAAAAAAATCACACGGTCCATTCCATGACACATCTGGCGAGTTTACTCCCCGGGGCAGAGGGGGAAACTCATCCGGAAGGTGCCCCTACAGGGGCAGAGAGGGTCCACATAACCAGGGTTCCAGAGATTTGTTCTCAGATGGACAATACAGTTACAACTGCTGAATCCTACACAAATGCACTCTATAAGCACTTACACGAGTGCATGGATCGTGCTATCCCAAACAGAACCAAGATGCTATCCTCCAAAAAAAGGATCTGGTGGTCCCCTGCCATAAACAAACTGTACAACAGAAGGAAAAAACTGTTGCAAAAGAGAGTAAAATCCCATGAGTGGAGGAGCTCCCTGGTCAGCCTCAGTAAGAAGCTGAGATCCCTTATAAGATCCTCCAAAGCTAGCTATGAAAACAAAATCACCAATAAATCCAAGGACAACCACAAAGCATTCTATAGCTATGTCAAGAATCTAGATGGCAACACCCAGATCTGCTCTGAGTTACAGCACAAAGGCATGAAAATTATAGAACCAACTGATATTGCCAACATCCTGGCAGATCGGTTCAATGCTAACTTTATCCCCCTTTCACCCCCTAAAGGGCCCATATCTATACAGGAAGAATGCACAGTCCCTGTAATCACAACTACGCAGGTAAAAGCTGCACTCTCTAAAGCCAGAAACACAGCATCCATGGGACCAGAAAACATCCCAGGCTGAATTTTACACAAACTTTAGAACGAACTGGCTCCCCACTTAAGCACCATGTTCAATAATAGCCTCGCATCAGGCTTTGTGCCCACTGAATGGCACAGAGCAACAGTTATCCCACTCCACAAAGGGGGAGCCACTACTGATCCCGGTAACTATCGACCTATTAGCCTGATGAGCCTGGTCTGCAAGACCATGGAACGTATCATCATGGAACTCATAAATAAAGACATTGGTAACCTCCAAACTCTGGTTTCCACCCAGTTCGGTTTGTGAAAGGCAGATCATGCGTCCTGAACCTGATCGACGTCTTTGAGGCAGTCACCAAAGCTGTGGATGAGGGTAAGGTGATTCACACAGCATATCTTGACCTCGCCAAGGCTTTCGACACCATCCCCCATTCTGGAATTATAGCTAAACTCACTAAACTAGGTATAAATCCCTACGTTACAAGATGGGTTGCCAACTGGTTCACTGACAGAACCCACACTGTAAAAGTTGCAGACTCCAAATCTGACCTCAAGGCAGTGACAAGTGGAGTGCCACAGAGTTCCATCCTGGGACTTCTCCTGTTTGGTATCTACTTATCTGAAGTGCAGGCTAACACAGAAGGCTTCTGGCTGATGAAGTTTGCAGATGACTGCAAACTAGGAGCCGTAGTCAAGTCCCCAAATGATGTGGACATCCTACAGAAGGGCCTCACTGAGACAGATGCCTGGTGTCAGAGCTATGGCCTCAAGCTCAATGCCAAAAAGTGCAGTGTCATCCCCTTTGGTAAAAACTCTGTACCCATGAACTACCATATAGGCAGCAATCTACTTAATACCGAATGTGTGATATGAGACCTTGGGACCCAGGTGGACAGTAGTCTCTCCTTTGATAGTCACATCACCTCAGTAGTCAGGAAGTCCTTCTACGTGGCACACCTCATCATAAAAGGGTTCTCAGCCAGGAAAAAAGAGGTCATTGTTCCCCTCTACTCATCACTCATTAGACCCATTATAGAGTACAACGCTCCTTTTGGAATGTACCTCACAAGACATCTGCAGCAGCTGGAAAGGCCACAGAAGTACTTCACAAAGAGGATTACTGGCCTTAAACAAATGCCATACACTGACCACCTCAAAAAACTCCAGCTTTACTATGTAGCATATCGCCTACTCCGAGGTGATCTCTGCCTAACATATAAAGCTATGTCAAACCCAGAGCTGTTGGACATACACCTAAAGAAATCCCAATCCCTCCAAGCTACATGCTCTAGGGACCTAAACCTTGTCACCACAATAAACAGGACATGCTGGAGGGATAGATTCCTGTCCTAGAGTCTTCCTATACTCTGGAACAAACTACCCATCTATGTCAAGCAAAGTTCTTCATTAGCACTCTTCAAGAAAAAGTGGATGGGAAATAGGAAATACACCCCGGGGATCACTTCTGTGTCTCTGCTGGACAGTGGCACAGGAAAATAACTTTCTTGGGTGGTGTAAGCTATGGTACCTTGCTGGCTAGGCTTATGTAGGCCCTTGGGCCGATAGCCTAGTATCTACCTATGAACCTATGAACCTATGGACAACTCTATCTGTGCTCTTGAGGGGCAGCCCAATTGCTTTTCCCTGGACGCAGTTAATGGATGTTTTTACTTGCATCATTCTGCCTGGCTAACTGTAACAATGGATTTATGGGTGCAACGGATCATAACCAGAGGATACCACATCCCATTCAATCTCTACCCAAAGTCACCAAGTTGAATTCCCAATGTTCTACCCAGTCAACGGGAAACAGCAGCACTAGAAATTCAAAAGCTGCTTCAAGAAAGAGTCATCTAGACAGTCCCACCAGACCAGATAGGATCCAGATTACACTCAAGATTCTTTTTAGCTCCAAAAAAGACAGGGTACTGGAGACTGATTCTGGATCTCAGCATCCTGAGCAAATTTGTCAAACAAGAGAAATTCTGGATGGTCACAGTTCAGTCTATCCTTCCATTCTTGGAGAAAGATGACTGGATGTGCTCAATAGATCTTCACGATGCGTATTACCACATAAAATGGACAAATATTCCAAAAGATTTCTTCACTTCCAGCTAGGAGATAATCATTTTCAATTCTACATGCTGCCTTTCAGACTCTCTACAGCCCTCAGAGTGTTCACCAAATGCATGGCAGTGGTAACAGCTCATTTGAGACTACAAGGATTCCAGGTGTTTCTATATCTAGATGATTGGCTCCTCACCACCCCCACCAAGCATCTACTGGAGATAGAACTAAACTACACTCTCAGACTAGCAGAATCTCTGGGGATCTCAATAAACTGTGGAAAGTGCAACTTGATCCTCTGTCAATCCTTAGAGTTTATCAGAGCAACATTCAACATGAATGCTTGCCTAGCCTCTCTCCCGGACCACAGATTACACAGGATAAGATCCCAAATTCCTGTGATACTCTGTCGAAGCCTAGTCCCAGCTCAAACAGTCCTCCAACTCCTGGGCTCCATGGCAGCATCAATTACCATAATGCCCTTGGCAAGACTACACGTGAGAATTCTCCAATGGCTCCTTCTAACACAATTGTACCCCTTACAATATCCCTTGTCCTTTCAAATATGGATAACTCAGAGATACAAGCAGGACTTAATGTGGTGGGTGAAGCCAGATGATCAGCTATGGAGTCACCCTTTTTGCCCACAGCAGCCCAGGACCACAGTGACTACGGATGCTTCCCTGATAGGGTGGGGAGGGGGACTTTACCAAGGGAAGATGGTCCAAGGTACTTAGTCAGACATAGAGGCCCACCTGCATATCAGTGTCCTAGAACTAAGGGCAGTGCTTCTAGTGTTGCAAGTATTTCAACCCATTTTTCCATCAGGGACAATTGCTATTCAATCAGACAACATGTCAGTAGTCTGGTACATCAACAAACAGGGGGCAACCAAGTCCTACCCATTGTGTCGATAACCCATGAGAATCTGGTAATGAGTGATAGCTTCCAAATGCTTTCTGATTGCAATGCATATTTCCAGGAGTTCCAACGTGATTGCGGACAAACTGAGCAGATGTTTCCTACTGCCTTACGAGTGGTCCCTCAATCCTATTATTGCAGTGAAGATCTTCAACCGCTGGGGCCAGCCTTGCTGCTATATATTCAGCTCTTCAGCAAACCACAAATTCAACAGCTACTTTGCCCTAAGCCCCCTGAAGGGGAGTCCCCAAGGGATGCTCTGATTCACAATTGGCCCATGGGACTTCTGTATGCTTTTCCCACCCTTTCCTCTGATTCCCCAGTTTCTAAAGAAAGCCCTTTGTTTGAGAAGCAAAGTAATCCTCATTGCTCTTTATTGACCACAACAAGTTTTGTTCCCCTTTCTTTGGCCTCATCTTTTGTATCACCTATGGATGCTGGATCAAACTCCAGATTTGATCTCGCACCCACAAGGGTTGACTCACCCGAACATTTCCAGTCTCAAACTGATAGCTTGGTATCTCCACTTCCAGTAATATAGGTTCATAGATTAGTACTAGGCTAACTGCCCTTGTGGGCCATTTTAAGCATAGACAATTACCCCATGAGAGAATCAAACCCTGCACCTTATGTCTGCAAGGTAAACACCTTAACCACTAAGCTAACCTCATGCCACTTCCGCAATTCCCAGGCAGAATAACCTTACCTCCCCAGTTTGTAATATCCTTCTGGCTTCACATAAACCATCCACCAGGAAAATCTATCTCAGCAAGTGGAAAAGGTTCCTTATTTGGTCCCATCAAAGACAAATAGACCCTTGCTCAGCTCCTGTTGCTGTAGTTTTGGATTATCTCTCAAGTCTTCTTCATTCAGGAGCAGCAGCCTCAACCATTCGAGTACATTTAGCTGCTATCTCAAACTTCCATAATGGTTTTCAAGGCTCATCGCTAATCTCCCATTGTCTCTGCAAAACTTTCCTAAAAGGGGTCTTACATATCAGACCACCCTTCAGAGAACCCATCGAACCTTGGAATTTAACACTAGTACTACAATCCCTGACACGATCTCCCTTTGAACCTGCCTCCACTTCCAACCTAAAGTTCCTATCCTGGAAATCACTATATTTGGCAGCTGTCACATCAGCCAGACGTATTTCAGAACTTCAAGTTTTGTGTATTAAACGCCCTTACATGGTATTTCATAAAGACAGAGTATCACTTTGGACTAATCCTTTCTATTTGCCCAAGGTTATATCAGAATTGACAATTAATCAAACAATTGACCTACCATTCTTTTTCCTCAACTACTCAAACAAAGGCGAATACTGTCTTCATTTGCTGGATGCACATAGACAGTACGTTTTTACTTGGACAGAACTAAGTCAGTACGTAAATCAGGCCCAAAATTAGGAAATTCTGTCTCAAAAGTAACCTTGTCCAAGTGGTTGAGAGACTGCATATCCTTGATTTACCAACAAAATAAAATCCCTCTACTGTGGAAAGTCAGAGCACATTCCACCAGGTCAGTTGCAACTTCTGTTGCTTTTCATGCAAAGGCTTCATTGAATGATATTTGTGCAGCTGCAACTTGGGCTACCCCTCATACCTTTATCACTCATTACAAGTTGAATTTGGCCTCCAGGGGAAGAGCATCCTTTGGTTCAAATGTATTTAGGAACTTCTTTTCATAAGGGCCTCCCAGGACTAAAGGTAGCTAGGGACTTTGTCCCATCAGTAAGGAATGAATGAAGATTAACAATATCAGATAAAGAAGTTATGTTCTTACCATAATGTTCCATCTGTGTTGTTCATCTTCATTCATTCATTACGTCCCACCCACCTTCCCCCTCCATAGGCTCCTGGGGGATCGGATTGGGTCCTACTCCTACGTTAGGGTTTCTGCTCAGAGATAGCCTCTGCTTTACTTATAATGGGAAAACTCAATCTGAGGTAACAGGGGGAAGGGCATTGTGGGTAAAAGCTTAGCTTGAGAGTTTTTTAGCTGGCACGAGCTTGTTACAATGCTGACTTGGTTCCAAGGATGGAACCGACACCCATCAGTAATGAAGCAATGAAGATGAACAACACAGATGGAACATTATGGTAGAACATAACTTCTTTTTCTGTTCACGGTCATTTATCCAACAACTATTATAACATGGTGGATACAGAATCAAAGGCTATTATTGAAAATAAGAATTTTTTTTTTAGAGACTCCAACATTCAGGAGGTCTGAATGCACAGCAAATTGGTGTGCTTCTCATGACAAAAATGCTGGCTGGAGGAACCACGCCAATGAAAGGAAGAAGCAGAAGAATGCTCAATGCCAGAATTTACCATTTTTGTAGTTCTGGTGACTCTAATTTTCTCCACCATGCAAACACAATTTTCATATTTTTTATTTCATCAGTCTGGACATTACTGATGCCAATTATATCTTATTCCAGAGAGGTTTTCATTTTTACTTACTAGAAGAATTAGTGAACTAAACATTATTATTGAACTGAACTTTTATTAAAGGAAATTGAAGTTTGAATTGATGTTTTTGCAAAATGACTTCAATAATAAAAAAACTTCCAAATCAATATACTCCACAATGCTGGGCTTCATTGGTTTAGGGAGTATCTAGCTGATATTCCAGATCTGAACAAATAATGTTTGTTTACTCATGGATATGGTCTTGTCCTACAATTTTTTCACCTTCAAGGGTGAACACTTTAATCAGATGACTGGAGTTAATAAGGAGAGGTGGCAGCATGTGCTCCTGTTTATGCTAATATTGTTCTCTGTTAATGAAAACAAAGATATATTTTTGGCAGCATATATAATATCCACTTAAGATGCTACAAGATTTTTTTGGATGACACATTTTTTATTTGGGAGGGTAGTACAGAGTTGTCTAATGAGTTCTGTGCCCATCTATCACATAATACAGACTTTTCAGAGTTTTCTTTTAACACTGATCATATGGAGATGACCTTTTTAGATGTTGTTTTGTATAAAAATTTGGTTATAGGTTGTTTTGAATCAAATTTGTGTTGAAAACCCATGATCTGATGTTGTCAGTCTTCACATAATCCTTGACTGTGGGCTCGGTTCCTAGGCTCAGAACTGACTCGGCCGTTATTCCAGCTTATGCCTTCCAAAGCCTCTCAAGGTAAGCTCTACCCACAATGCTCCTCACCAAATTACTCCAGATCTCATTTGCTGCTTCATAGTGCCAGATGCGTTCTATCCAATCTCTCAAACATTAGTGTTTTCCTCAAACTGTAAGTAATTTTTCCCATCCTAGCTTTAATTTTTATCTTTAATTTCTATCTTTATTACCCTGCTTCTCTTCTAGATACTTTTTTGTGTCTTCATGAGTGTGTCCCCCCCCCTTTACCATTAGGTAGACCCAAGTACCCTCATTGGTACTTTCTCCCCTTTTACCTTTGGGTAACACTTCATACCATCATTGGTAGTTCCCTTCTCCTTCTTTTCCTTTTCCTCTCTTTGAGATATAAAAAAAAATATTTCTTTATAGTTCAACAGTGTGTGTGTGTGTGTGTGTGTGTGTGTGTGTGTGTGTGTGTGTGTGTGTGTGTGTGTGTGTGTGCGCGCGTGTGTATGGTGGCCTTGGTTTTTACAGTATGTCCAACAAACCCTCTAAAAGTACCTCTGGCTTCAAGAGGTGCCAAAAATGTGTCAGAAAGATGCCTAACTCAGATGGACACACTCTTTGTGTGCATTGTCTCGGTGGGGTCCATCTACAGGAAGACTGTGTGATCTGTCATGGGTTTAGTTCCAGAACCCTGATAGATCACAAAAACAAATTGATCTTAAAAGGCCTTATTAAATCTGATTTTGAAGAGGCCCTATCTGGTCCGAAGACAGAAGCCAGTTCCTCCTCTTTGTCATCTTCTTCTAAACCTAAAAATCAGAGTCACTCAGTTCTGATAACTTCCTCGGAACCACCTCATAAAATGGCCAAATCCCCCATGGTGCCAACAGTCCCCTCAACACCAGTGGGACAAGATACTGACTTCTTGGTGCCATTGGCACTGACCTCTTCAGCAACATTATCCTCAGTACTAGTATCAGTACAGACAACACTCCTTTCAGTACTAACTGACCACTCTGTACTGAACGACCCTCAGATAATAATTTTACCCTGTACAACTTACTCCCCCAAAGTAGATCATTTTGTGGCTTGTACTCCCAGTCCCTTTTTGGAGAGATGGCTAGCAAGGTCTCTATTGGCCTCCTGTATTCAGTCCACCAAGAGTTTATCAGAATCAGATATTATGAGACTGGTCAACCAGCTCCTGACAGCAAGGGATTGGCTCCTTCCATGTTTCCTAATTTTGTTATCTCTGGAACCATACCTTCTTTTACACCTCTCTCTATTCCTCCTTCAACTCCAGCTGAGGTTTTGGAGCTCCTGCTGTTGACATTTCTGGCTTTGACTGTTTCGGTGCTGGCAAGAGCTCATTCCCTGACACCAATAATTACCCTGACTTCTTCTGGTTCCTCGACTCTGGAGACCTCCCAGAGTCAGGGCTTTGTTGTTGGTTCTGGGCGCATGGTTCAACTTTGATACTTTTGGAGCATTTCATGCCCCTCAGTGCTTCAGCATATCTAAGCTTGACCCTGGCTTCTAGGTCAGGGATGGACTTCTTGGTGCGGGATGGGACCACAGTTCCGAAGGAGTCTATTTTGGTTCCAGTCTCCCATCCCTCTGTGGGGGGACCTGACTTCTAGGCTATGGAAAGGGCCTTGTCCATTGGGGGCAAACAGTCTATGCCTTCCCTGTCAGACCAAACATTATGTCCATCCCCTCAACTGGAGATTCCTCCAGTCTCTACCCTGGGACAGAGGGCAAAAGGTTTCAGGACCAAACCACCCTGGTTATGTTATCTTCAGAAACCTCTCCAGAGCAACCCACAGAAGAGGTCCCTTTGAAGAAAAAGTGTAAGAGGAAGCACTTAGACTCCCCTGAAGAGTCCTTCACAGAAGATATTGATTTTGATGAAGGGGAAGTTTCCCCCAGGTCACCCCTCTAAAGATGTTTCCTTCGAGGACATCCTAGAAATCCTTAAACAGAGGGCTGGCTGGACTACTCTTCAACCTTCCTCAGAGGAATCAGTATACCTAGAGGCTTTTCATACCCAGCCCTCTACCTCTTGGATCTCTCCACCTGCTGATGATCTTATAAAACTGATTGCTCAGTGAGCTTGGAAGATACCTGACTCTATTGAGCCAATCCTCAAGAGACCCGATCCTCTCTGCCCCTAAAGATGAGCAAATTGGGTCAAAGGTATTCCTGTGGACACCATGATGGTTGTGGCACCCACAAAGAAGGAACTTGCTGACAAAAGTCCTATTATCTATCCTAACAAAGAGTCTAGGACAATGGATAGATTTGGGAAACTCATATATGTTTCATTGGCCTTTGCTCTCAGGTCCTTGAACTATATGGCACATTTTACAAGGCTTCAAGGAGATATGATTAAATAGCTTTCAGATACTCTTTCCAGAGCACTAGCTGAAGAAGTTTGAGACAAAGTGGCTTCTCAGCTTAGCACTGTAGATCTATCTCCAATTCGTCCATGAGGCTAATTGCTAATGCTGCCAAAGGGATGACAAGAGCAGCGGGTTCAGGCATAGCCATCAGGAAACATGCCTGGATGCACTTAAGTGATTTCATGGAGCCATTTAAGTCTTCTTTCTTCAAAGCTCTGTTTGACGGATCAACCCTGTTTGACCCCAAAGTTAAAGAGACTCTAGCCAGAAGTGAGAAGGATGGGAAGACCCTTTTTGCTGTGGGCTTATACTTTTCCACTCCTCAATAACTCTATTCCAGGAACCAAAGAAGTGGTAGGCTATGGTTCAAAAAGACCCAAGGACCTTTCCAGGACTCATGTGGTGATGACTTTCCATGGGGCAGAGGGGGGAGTAATAATGGAAGACACCATCCAAGAGGCAGAAATGGTCTGCAGAATCAGGGTTCCAGGGACTCTTTCCCTGATAACCGTTATCAGCACTCCTGAAAGGAGGCCTGACTACCTTCCTTTGGAGGCAGTTGGGGGATGATTATCCCTGTACCAATCTGCCTGGCTAGGAATAACATTGGACAAATGGGTGCAGAGGATCATTACCAGAGGTTACAACATCCCTCTGTCAGAGGAACCAAAATGACTAAGAAGAATTCCAGACATTCCACACAGTCACAGGGAGGCAGCAGTGTTAGAAATTCGAACATTGCTAGATGAAAGAGTCATCCAGGCAGTCCCACTAGACCAGAGAGGATCCGGAATTTACTCAAGATTCTTTTTACTGCAAAGAAAACAGGGGACTGGAGACCAATTTTGGACCTCAGTCACTTGAACAAATCAGTTCAACAAACCAAATTCTGGATGGTCTTGATTCAGTCTATACTTCCATTCTTGGAAAAAGACATTTGGATTTGCTCATTAGATCTTCAGTATGCGTATTACCATATAAAAATGGACACATGCTCCAGAAGATTCCTTCACTTCTGGCTGGGAGACAGTCACTTTCAGTTCAGGGCACTGCCCTTTGGTCGCACCACAGCCCCCAGGGTGTTCACCAAATGCATGGCAGTGGCAGCAGCGCATCTCTGACTGATAGGCTTCTGAGTGTTTCCATATCTAGAAGACTGACTTCTTACCACTCTCACCAGGTGTCAACTTATAAAGACACAATATTACATTCTTCTTCTTCTTTGTTACAGCTTCAGAATCACTAAAAACTACACAAAATCATTTAGAACCATCACAACAGCTGGAGTTCATTGGAGCTATGCTTGACACAGTCACCAGCTTCACAGCACTTCCCCTAGAAAGACTCCAAAGGATCAGATCACAAGTGAGTCAGGTCATTCAAAGCAAGAAAGTAGCAGCAAGACTCATTCTACATGCTCTGGGGTCAATGGCAGCCTCTATCACTCTAGTTCCCCTGGCCAGATACCACATGCAAATTCTTCAGTGACTTCTGGCCTCCTAATGGTTCTTGTTGAATTAACTAATGTCTCATCTGATTCTGATCACCAACTAATGCAAGGAATATCTAAGTTGGTGGCTTCACTCCAACAAAATATTGTTGTGCCATCCCTTTGTCCCTCCTCAGCCCCAAGCCATAGTGACCACAGACATGACCCAGATAGGATGGGGGTGGGCATTATCTGGGAAAGACAGTCCAAGGTATTTGGTCCCAGCTGGAGGCCAACTTGCATATCAATGTTCTAGAGATGAGTGGCGTGGTCTTAGCATTGCAGGAATTTCAAGATACCCTCCCCTTGGGAACAATTGCAATATAAGCAGACAATATGCTGGTTGTCTGGTACATCAACAAACAAAGGGGAACCAGATCTTGCCCTCTTTGTCAGGAAGCACTCAAAGTTTGGCAATGGGCGATTTCCTCTGGCTGCTTTCTAATGGCAATTTACACTCCAGGGAGCTCCAAGGTGATTGCAGACAAATTGAGCAGAACTATCTTTATGCCTCATGAGTGGTCTCTCAATCCAGTGGTGGTGGACAAGATATTCTGCCACTGGGGCCAGCCTTGCTGTGACCTCATCATGGCCCCTCTAAACAACAAGTGCATCAGTTACTTTGCCATAAACCCCCTGGGAGAGTCACCCAGAGATGCTCTCCTTCATGATTGGCTTCCCGGTCTATTGTACACTTTTCCTCCGATTCCACTAATATGTCAGTTTCTAAAGAAAGCCAAAAGGTCAAAGAACAGAATAATCCTTATTGCTTCATTCTGACCTCCACAAGTTTGGTTTCCCTTCCTATGGCCTCATCTGCTTCAGAAACCCTGGATCATCTGAATCTGCAGCATCTCAAGCTTACTATATGGCTTCTTCAGTTCCATGATTGCCAGGCATCCCTCCCTCAACTCATAGGTCCAATGCATCATTCTGGCCCACCACAAACCTTCAACTAGAAAATTGTATCATTACAAATGGCTAAAGTTTACTAAGTGGTCACTAGACTGTAATCTTGACCCATATTCAGCACCCATAGACAAAGTTTTAGACTTCTTAGCCTCACTCTATGAGGCAGGCTCATCAGCCTCTGCTATATGAGTGCATCTTGCTGTGATATCTAACTTCCATATTGGTTTCAATGGTTCGTCACTCATGTCACATAAACTTTGTAAAACCTTTTTGAAAGCAACCTTAACGTTCAGCTCTCCATATAAAGAATCCCATGTACCATGGGATTTGAATTTGGTACTTCAGTCTCTTATTTCTCCTCCTTTTGAACCTTCAACAAGTTGTGACTTAAAATTTTTATCCTGGAAAATCTTATTTTTAACAGCTATCACTTTTGCCAGGAGAATATCAGAAATTCAATCCTTGTGCTGTAAACCTCCATACTTAAGCTTTCATAAGGACGGGGTCTCTTTCTGGGCAAATCCTTCCTTTTTTCCAAAGGTTGTTTCTGAGTCAAATATCAATCAGACTTTACATCTCCCAGTCTTTTTTCCCAACTTTTCCAACAAAGGAGAATACTGGCTACACTTACTAGATGTACACAGATAATTACATTTGCACCTTTACAGAAAAAAGGATATTAGAAAATCTGACCAGCTATTTATTGCCTTTGCTTCAGTCTCTTTAGGCATTCCAGTATCTAACGTTACCCTGGAGAAAGGACTGTATCACTTTGTTTACAGCAGAAAGGGACTCTACCCACCAGAACCTGTAAAAACTCATTCAATGAGAGTTATAGAAGTATCTGCAGGTTTTCATTAGATGATATTTATGCAGCAGCAATTTGCGCATCTTTTCATACCTTTATTACTTATTACAAACTGGAACAGATCTCTAGGGGACATGCATCATTCGGCTCAATGGTGCTCATGAATATTCTTTCATGAGATCTCCCAAGATTCAGGTAGCTAAAGACTCTGTCCCACAGTCAAGGATTATGTGAAGATTGACAACATCAGAAAGAGAAGTTATGTTTTACAAATAGCATTCCATCTGTGTTGCCACTCTTCACTAATCCTTGAGATTCCCTCCCTCCTTCCCCCTGCCTTTAGAACTCTTGGTGGATCAGATATTCACAAATAATGGCTTCATAATAGGGACACAGATATGGTCTCTTATCAATTATTTCTTGTCTGTCACTATAGTTTGCAAACTCAATCTGAGGTAATCTGATGAGGAGCACTGTGAATAGAGCTTATCTCAAGAGTTTTTGGAAGGCGCGAGCTGGAATAATGGCCAAATCAGTTCCAAGGCTTGGAACTGAGCCCATAGTCAAGGATTAGTGAAGATCGATAACACAGATGGAATGCTATGGTAAGACATAACTTCTTTTTTCCAGTAGTTATGTTCAATTTAATAGTGTAAATGCTTATGGACAAAAGAGGAACATTGTTAAAGGACCATTTATATGATTGTCCAGACTTATTACGGATGATAAGAATTTTTTGACAGTGTCCAATATTTTGACTGATCTGTTTATCTCTAGAAGTTGCCCAGTTAAGCTTATTATTGCGATGTTGGAATTTGCACTAGATAATAGGGGCAGCCAATATGCACCCATTCTGAGAAAAAAACATACCAGGAGGTGTTAAGAGACCTGGTAAAAAGTTTTCTTATTCAATGATTTTATATCATTTTGTTGACTGCCATGACATTTGGGGTATTATGGAGAAGAAGTGGGACATGTTATTCATGGATGTTCCTGATTTAGTAAGCAGGGATCTGGTCTAAAATGTATGTGCAAAACCACCTCCAAATGTTAGAAACTGAATATCATATACAGTCCGGGCATGGCATGATGAAGAAATGTGGTTTGTCACTATTGTGAAGGAGTTTTTATTAATGCTCATGATTATCCTTACACCTTAGACTATGGTGGCAAATTTTACTGCAAAACATATGGGGTTGTATAGATTGCACAATGTTCAGTCTGCCCTTTATTTTATGTGGGCAAGATGTTGAGGAAGCTCAGAGAAATAATTTATAACCATCTAAAAAGCGCTATGAATAAAGACAAGACAAATGCACTTTTCAAGCATTCTTGTGAATATAAACATTTATTTAAAAAAATATATATTTTTTTATTTTTGAGAAATTTGAAAAATTTCCAAGGAGGGGATCCTGGGAGAATCAATTGCTTTTAAGTGAATTGAGATGAAAGCTTAAGTTAAGGGCTGATTTAGCTCTTGGTCTTAATGAGTGTTCATCTAGTTTGCCTGTTTTAAAATCAAAAAAAGTTATAGGCTGAAGTAGCCAATCATGTTTAATGCTTGTACATTTAAATGCATAATTTCCTGTTGTTTTCATTATGATGAAGTTCATATGAAATGAAAGTGCTCAGTATCACTGGAAGACTACTTTAGCCTGCGGAAGCTTTCTATTGGACATTTTTATTATATTTATGCGTCATAATAGTGAAAAATAATTTATTTTGATGTTTCTTAATACATTTTTCAGTTTTCATGAAACATTTCATATATTTTTTACTTGGCATTTGCAAAAAATCTTTTATTATATTCATTCCAAGATAATCAATTTTCTTTATGGCTACCATATTATAATCATTCTCTCTCTTAACCTTTCTGACTTGTATAATTGATTGCATAGCAAATTATATCTTCAGCTTCTTGAATACTGTCAGAAGCTTTCAACATATGGTTAAAGAAGTCTTGTGTTAAAAGAATTAGATTATCTGCATATGTTATTAGTGAAAAATCTTCTAAATTTACAAATGATATATTCATTTCATTATATAACCTGTACAGCAATGAGTTAATTGGCAACACAAATAATATTGCCAACAAAGGACAACACTAACTCTAGCTTGATGTAAGGTTGTACATGTGAATATAAATGTATGATATAAAACAATGGTTGCACTATCACATTATATTCTAAAATTTGAAAAATGATTATCCTATTCAAATAGTCAAATGCTTTTGTAGTATCTAATTTTATCACATTCATATTTCTTGAGTTTTGCTTTAATTTTTTTAAAATTGATTATTATTACTTGCAATAGTTTATTAGCTTCTGACAGTTTCCTGTTTGAAAAAAAAAACAAATTGCATTGGATGGAGAACTTTTTCTTAGAAAATGCATGTTTTCTTATTTAGTACTTTTGCCATGATTTTGTAGTCATAGCTTAGAAGAGAAATTTGGTGATAATGATCAGGTTTTAACCATCTCTACTCCCTTTCTTGATTAACACCATTTCTGCCACAGCCATAGATTTTGATGCACCCAGCTAGCAATTTTATGTATATGGGGGTATATATAAAATGTTGATAGAATTCTGCTGTAATCCATCTGATCCTGGAACTCTGTTTTTCTTTAAATCCATTATTGCCATTTTTATTTTTTCCACTGAAAGTTTAGAGTCTGTATCTTGGAACATTATTTTTGGTGTTTTATATAAGTAGTTTCTCAATGCAGATAAATCTTCAGACCATTTTTGAATATATATTTCTTTAAGTAACTATTTATTATATTCTGAATTCTATCCTGATTAGTATTAAAATTAGTCATACCCTCCATCTTGATAAATTGTAGAATGGCATTTTTAAATCAAATATTTCTACATTCTGATGCTAAACTTTTCCCAACTTGATCTAATTCAAAATACATTTTGGAAAAATTCCTTATGAGCTGCTTCTTGGTTTAATGGATTTTTTAACTTAAATTGTTCCTGCATATTAGCCTTACATGGAGGAAATATTGATCCCAGTTCATTGATAATAGTTGATACAAAAACCTGGATCTGTTGTTTTAAATAATTTGACTATTTTTTCTCTTAATAGTTAATGTTAAAAGTTTTATATGACTGAATAGTGAAGCTTTACAAGCACCCCATTTTGTTTTTGTTGACAACAATACATTTTCATTATCTATCCAAAATTGTTTATTTGGCTTCTTATGTATTCTAAAAACTCTTTGTTTCGAACCAATGTGATAACATTTTTGTTTTATTTACCTTACTTATTTGTTGGGAATTCAAACTTAATTTTATCTAACAATGGCCTATCCATATTTTATGTTCAGGTTCTCACAAAAATGCCTTCTGATACAAGTCATGAGACAAAAAACATATCAATCCTCGAACCTAGCCAAGCTATGTGAGACATATGTGAACCTTTATAAATAAGGAAACTTAATTCTCCATGCATCTAGAAAATGTTCTTTTCATTAAAAAAATCTATCAACAGAGTCATGTTTCTTTGATATGAATTGTCCTTAGGTGGTCCGAATCTAACAAGATATCTATGCCATATTGTGTTCAAGTCCCCTCCCAATAATACAGAAATACTTTGAAGGTCTTGTAAGCCTTCCAAAATGCATTCCAAAAAGTCTTGGTATTTCTCAAAAGGAGCATAAATGCATCCTAAAGTTAAAAAAAAATAAATAAAAAATAAAATAAATAAATAACTGCTGTGTTTAGGTTAATCAAAAAAATGTCTTTTCATGCCTAACTAAGTTTAAGGTCACTGTTATATACAATAATACCTCATTATAATAATATCCTTAACCAGATAATGTATGCATCCACCAGAGGTTCAAACATACTGTACCTGGTACACACCAATATGCGAGAGTGCTGCACCCCCCCCACCCCAGTGTCACATCCTCACTGGTGAGGTCAAACCACAAAGATGTCTCCTTCAAAATAAAAATCAACTCGGTAACCCCAGCAAACCCTTTAACAGAAACTATTCCATAGCAAACTACAAGTCAAGTCAAGTAGAACTTTATTGTTGTTCAGACTGTACAGCAAGTGCACAGCTGAATGAAATTATGTTTCTCTAAGTTAATGTGCAAAAACGTACAATTAAAAACAAATACACATAACAGCAATAGCAACAACAGCAATAACAACAGTAACAGCAACAACAGAGTCCAAGTGATCGAAGCCATTGAAGCTGCAAATAACTGTGTTGTGCCCATCCCAGTGGCGATTTCAGTGACTGCAACCATCCTACCATCCACACTGCCACCAACTCCATCTCAAACACCAAAAAGTGTTCCAAAGTTCCATTCCTTTTACAGGCACACTACTACCTGAGGCCTGAATGATTTACAGTAGCCACAACAGTCCTCTGCTTCCACACCATCCACACCAAGATCATCCACCAACATCAGCAACGTTCCAAAGTCCGGACCAATCCTCGACCAAACAGAACCAACAGAGTCCAAAAATCCACAAGCCAGGGTCCAATTCCTGCACTCGACACAACTGCCATCCCTGAAGGCCAGAGACAAACATGGTCAGCTCAATGGTCACCAAAAGAACCAAAGATCCAAGATCAAGGCAAATCCACCAGAACCAAGCAGAAAAACATCACTGCTGCTTTCACCACACACCCGACAACAAAACGGTTCAACAAAAAGGACGACATGCTGACAGAAACTACATAAAGTACAAAAAAACATGAAATGCACATTTAGGAGCCAGTGTAGCCACTGCCAATCAGGGCACCACCATCTTAGCAATCTTACATTCTGTTAAGCAATAATTTGGTAAAATACAACACCCCTTTGATCTCTGAGTTCACAGCAACCTATGTGGAAATGTTCACAGAGACCTTGTGCAACCATGCAAATGGCTGTATAAAAGCTGCTGGACATATTAGAAGTAAGCTCAAATCAGACTCTAAAAATAAAGTGGAATCTTAACCTTAATAGTGTATATAACAAAAGGAAAAATGTCATGGCTAAAATCTGGAAGAACAACATAATGATAAGAGCTCGCTAATAAAACTAAATAGGAAACTCAGAGGACTAATTAAGTCCAACAAGGTCAATTACAAGGTCAAGATAGCCTCACAGGCTAAAGACAACAACAAGGTCTTCTACATGTCCAAATCCTCAAAGGCAGCACACATAGTGTGCTGAACTAGTGATCAGTGGTACTACCTTCACTAAGCAGAGTGAAATAGCAAATTTACTGGCTGACAAATTCAGCTCAAACTCACACCCCAGTCCTGAACTAAATACTACCATAACACCACTAGTAATAACAGGGAGCAAGTCCTGGCTTTGCTCGCTAAGGTCAAAAATACAGCCTCAATGGGCTGCAACAATATCCTGGGATCCTTTCTGAATTGCTTGAAACATGACCTGTCAGGACCACTTTTCAACTATAGCCTCAAAACAGGCTTTATACCATGAGAATGGAGGACTGCAACAATTATGTCACTTCACAAGGGTGGACCATTAACTGACCATGGAAACTACAGACCTATTTGTCTGAGTAGACTAATATGCAAAGCCATGAAATGAATTATAATGGAAATGATCAACACAGACAATGGCAACCTTCAGACAATGGACTCAACCCAGTTTGGCTTTGTCAAGGAAGGTCACATTTAATAAACCTGGTGGACTACTTTGAGAAGGTCACCAAGGCAATGGATGAGGAGAAAATGGTACATACCACCTATCTGGATCTGGCTAAGGTATTCAATACAATACCACACTCGGGTATAGTTGACCAACTCACCAAACGGCATAAACCACTACATAACTGACTGGAGTGCAGCTTGCTCACAGAAAGAACTTAGGAAGTCACGATTGATGGCACCACCTCCACTAATAGACCAGTCACCAGTGGGGTACCTCAGGGCTCCATGTTGGGACCACTCCTATTTTGCCTCTACTTCTTGGAGGTAAAGGGTATTGTCAAGGGCCTTTGGCTGACCAAGTTCACAGATGACTGCACTTGGAGATATCATAGACTCCTCCCAAGTCACAAACATGTTACAAGAGAGTCCAACACAGTTAAATGACTGATGCCAAAGTCGCAGTTTGAAACTCAATGCCAGGAAATGCATTATAGTGCCTTTTGGGAAAACTGCAACCCAGGCTAATTACTCCAGTGATAAGACAACCCTAAGAGTTGACCTGGTAGTCAGGGATCTGGGAATATATATAAACAATAATCTGGCCTTTGTCCAACATGTGGCCAAGTTAGTAAGAAAATCATTTTATGTCCTTACATTTATAAGTAAGGTATGGCAGTTAGGTCCAAGGACATCACAGTGCTACTTTATTCGGTCTTTATTTGACCGATCATTGCGTATAATGCCCCCTTTGTCATATGCAACAGCAACAACACCCACAAAGGTTTCTTGCCAGGAGACTACAGTGCATAAACACATTGTCCTGTATGGATCACCTTAAATACCTCTCTCAATACTCTTTCTCCTACAGGTTACTAGGAGGCAATCTATGCCTGGCATACAAGGCATCCTTGGATTCAGCTCTGATAGACCTTCTGTGCATCCACAAAATGAACACCATCAGAACCACTAGATCCAAGGATTTAAGTTTTGCTTGTGACATAAATAAGACAAATTCGTGAGACAGATATGCAGCTCAGAGGATTGCTATGCTCTGGAGCAGGCACCTCGTCATGTGAAGCAGAGTCCATCCCTACCCCTATTTAACCATAAACTTGACCAATGAATGGGAAATCAGAAATTCACTCAGGGTCTGGCCCCCATGTTATTGACAGACAGAGATAGACAGTAATACCCAAAGTATCATACCTCCCCTACATAACCTCTAGAAACTTCCTAACATACTCCTCCTAATAAACTCTAATGATACATAGGGACATAGCTGGGTTGGATTGCATGGCTAGGCTTATAGGTTCATAGGTTCATAGGTTCATAGGTTCATACTAGGCTGTCTGCCCAAGGGCATTTATAAGCCTAGCCCATAGTTATGTGGCTTTCGCCACCCCTTTAGTTTGAATAAAAACTATGCCTATCATTTTTCTGTGCCTCTGTCAAGCAGTAACACTGAAGTAATCCCTGGGGTATATCTGCGATCTCCCATCCATTGGTCAAGATTCCTCTTGAACAAGGCCAGCGAGGTGCTCTGCCTCACATGTACCGGGATTTTGTTCCACAGCATAGGGAGTCTCTGGGTGATGAATCTGTCCCTCCAGCACGTTCTATTTATAACCGTGTCAAGGTTTAAGTCTCCCGCCCTTGTGGTTCTGAGGGATCTAGATTTTTGAGGTGAAGCATATTCATCAAATCTGGGTTTGACATGGCCTTATATGTCAGGCACAGGTCACCTCTGAGCAAGCGGTATGAGACTGAATAAAGCTGGAGTTCTTTCAGTCGGGCAGCATAAGACATATTTTTGAGACCCTTTATCCTTTTGGTGAGGAACTTTTGGGGCCTTTCAAGCTGCATCAGGTGTCTGGTCAGATACATTCGAACGGGCATTGTACTCAATCATAGGTCTAATGAGTGATGAGTACAGGGGACGATGACCTCCCTTGATCTAGATGTGAATCCCTTCATGATCAGGTGGGCGATATAGAAGGTTTTCCTAACTACTTTAGCAACATGAGTGTCAAACGAAGACTACTGTCAACTTGGGTCCCCAGATCCCTGATGACTTTCTGTGCTCAGTGGATTGACACCTATATGGTAGCTAGGGGTAACCTTGTTTTTCCCGAAGGGTATGACTATGCATTTTTTGGCGTTTAACTTCAGGCCATGGCTCTGGCACCAGTTATCCGTTTCTGTGAGGCCCTTCTGGAGGATATCTGTGTCAGATGTGTTTTCGACTATGGCGCCCAGTTTGCAGTCATCTGCAAACTTTGTCAGCCATAACCCTCCTGTGTTTGCTTGTACTTCAGAAAAGTAGATGCCGAACAAGAGTGGACCCAGGACTGAGCCCTGTGGGACACCACTTGTGACAGGCTTTGAGTCTGACATGGCTCCAGCAACTCTGACCCTGTGGGTTCTGTCGCTTAGCCAGTTTGCAACCCATCTTGTGATGTTAGGGTTTACATTCAAGCTGATGAGTTTTTCGATGATACCTGAGTGGGGTATTGTGTCGAAGGCCTTTGCCAGGTCGAGGTAGGCTGTATGGACTGCCTTTCCCTCATCAATGGCCTTGGTGACTGTCTCAAAAAAGTCAACCAAGTTTAAGAGGCAGGATCTGCCTTTGACAAAGCCAAACTGGGTTGGATCCAAAGTCTGCAAGTTCCCTATGTCTTTATTTATGAGTTCCATTATGATCCTCTCCATGGCTTTGCAGATAAGGCTTGTCAAGCTAATGGGGCGGTAATTTCCAGGGTCTGTGGAGGCACCGCCCTTATGAAGTGGGACCACAGTCGCCGTGCGCCACTCCTTGGGCACGTATCCTGAGGTGAGGCTAAGATTAAACAGCTGTCCTAACTGTGGGTTTAATTCCTCGTTGAGTTCATGAAGCACACAGCCGGGGACACCATCCGGTCCCATGGATGCTGTGCTTTTGCCTTAGTGAGGGCAGTTCTCACCTGGGCGTTGGAGATGTTTGGGGGCTACAATCCTCTGGAATAGATATCTCTCCTTTTGGGGAGGGGAGAAGTTTGCACTGAACCTGTCAGCCAGTATGTTAGCAATGTGTGTAGGTTCAGTAATTTTCACATCATTTTGAACTAATTCTGAGCATATCTGGGAGTTTCCTCCTAGGTTTCTAACATAGCTAAAGAAGGCCTTATGATTGTCTTTAGAGTCCTTGGCGATTTTTCTCTCAAAATTTGCCTTGGATGATTTTATGAGAGCTCTTAGTTTTTTACTTATAATGATCAAAGGTGTCTTACCTTTCAAGGATTTTGCTCTATCTTGTAGTAGCTTCCTCCTTTTGTTGTAGAGCTTGTTTATGGCTGGGGTCCACCAGACTGGACGCTTGCCTTTGGTACAGAGAGTCTTAGTTTTGTTTGGGATTGCCTGATCCATGCAGTCCTGTAGGTGCTGGTAGAAGGCATTTGTAAGTGATTCTGCGGTTTGAGTAATGTTTACCACTGGCTCAGGGGCCTTAAAGGAGACCACACTAGTTTTAGAAGTGTGAAATCGGCTTTTGAGAAGTTTTTCACTGTGGTCTTTTTGTTTCAGGTGGGGCGGGATGAGGACCTCCAGCGAGATTAGTTTATGATCTGATCTCACCAGTGAGGGTATACTTCGGTGTTGAACATTTTGATCCCATGTTCGTGATGATGAGATCAAGTATGTTTTCACCTCTTGTGGGGATGGTGACTAGTTGTTCCATGGCATTTGAGTTTATGAACTCCAGGAATCTTTGGGTTAGAGTGTTCGGGCTTGAGTAGTGTTCCCAGTCTATATTAGGGTAGTTGAAGTCACCTAGTATGATGGTGTTTGGAGATACATTTATCCTCCAATGTTTTCAGGAAGGCCATGTGAGGTTCCTGAGTTTGAGAGGGTGGCCTGTAACATGCTACAAATTGCAGAGCAGTCTTGCCTATGGCTAATTGCACCTGGATGGTCTCCGATGCATCGTGCGTTGCCACCAACCTTGAGGTGTGGGTGTCCTTTATGAATATGGACACCCCCCCTCCTTTCTTGGTGTTGTCCAGATTTTGGGGCCGGAACGTATGATATGAGGTGAAACCTGTTAGTGCTGGGGTGCTCTCAGGAGCCTTGAACCAGGTTTCTGTAAAACGTTTATTGAATCGGGGGGTGAA